>NC_056628.2:55512599-55825099 GCF_002870075.4 Lactuca sativa | reverse complement strand
ATTGCATTTAAATATTATCTAGAATTTAATAAAATAAAAAACTCATAAAATGACATGTGGAATAAAAGTTAATTTAAAATAACCACAAAATTACATGTGGCAAAATAAATGAGAATGTGACATATGACAAAAAGAACCTTATTTATTAGGGAGGATTAAATATTAAAAATAAGACAAGTTTTATGAATGAAAGACGGATAAAATACTAGAAGACAAAAGTGTTGGTTTTTTCTTATGTTTAATTTTATAAAAAGGATGAAATTAGACAATTTTAAGATATTTATTGTTAATTACTATTGATTTGACATTTTTAAGATATTAGTTGTTTGTGGTTTAAGTTAAATACTTAATTGTCTTATACATTATGGTTTTTTTTTATTATTACAAGTAATATGTTTGAACTCTTAAAACTATTTGAGCTCTAAATTGTGGTTAAAAACCACACAAAATAACCGCACCAAATCCATGTGGTTAATAACCGCAACACAGAAAAAACAAAACCGCACCGAAAAAATAACCGCCTAACCACACCGCAAAAATAACCGCACCATGTGGTTTTGAAAATGGATTAACCGCATTTGCGGTTAGTGGTGAGGTTTTGGCTAATAACCGCACCGCACTCACCCCTACACATAGTTACTTCAAATATGAAACATGCCCTAATCCTTTTGCGGGACTTGTGTCAGTCAAAAAATTAAAATTCATTGGAACTAAGAGCGGTTACAAGAAATTAATCGAGAATGAATTATGGTGATCTGGATATGTCCATTAAATTCATATAGACGCATACAAAACAGATCTCAGGTCGATGCTTTTTTTTGGTCTTTAGAAAGATCAGAGTCTAAGGTGATGTTTGTTTTGGAAGTGGTTAAATGTCTTTTGTGTTTTTCCAAGTTTGCGGAAGAAGACGTGCACTTACGAAACGTCTACGCGCTAGAAGGAAAAATTGCTCAAAAAGTACTTTTGTAGAAAAACAAACGAGGCCTAAGTCTTTTTCCGGTCTAAACCAGTTTGGCCTCGTGGTCGTTCAGTTTGGATTCATGTCTTTCGGCCGGATTTTGGCTTTTACGATTTAACATTGTTTTTCTCCGTTATGATGATGATGTTGATTGAATGAATTAATTTAAACACAAGGATGATGTTTGATGTTTAATAAATACAATGATAGATGTTTTTAATAACTAAGAAATTAGACTAAATATAAGGATGATCTTTATTGTGAAGAAAGAAGTCATCCCACATCGAGAAGAATGAGAGAAGAGAAACTTGTGATTAAAACAGAAGGACTTAGCAATTTGCCATCAATATGCTCGCCTGTTAGGCAAGGGAGTGGTGCCACTGAAACCGCACTCCCTCCTATGTCACGTAGATGCCAACTCATATTTTTTCTCATTTCATCAATATGATACCATAGCAAGGGAGTGAGAGACTGGCTAGGAAAGAGAAAAGTAAAAAGAAAAGAAAGAAAATGATTGGTTGAGAGAGGAGAGAGAAATCAAATAAAGGAGGAGAGAAAGAATGGGGAGTGCGGTAGTATTTGGGTGAAGAGAGAGAATGTGCGGTAGAAACCGCAGCGAGGGGATGGTGTTTTGGGTGATGATGTGGCGGACTCGCGGTTGAAATCGCTTCCACTCCCTCTAGCCTTAGGGAAGTTAAGTTTCATTTAGGCTTCAGCTTTAAGACCGATGGATAGCTAAACATGGGGACCACGATTGGTTATTTTGATATCAGGGACCGACTCATGCTGACTTGAACCCGCTTTAAGACCGATTGATAGTTAAATAAAGGGACCGACATGTTTAGATCGAAATTAGACTGCTCAGACTTAGACCGGTCCTAGTCCTAGATCAGGACCTATTTAGGTCCTTTTTTAGGCCGGTCTAAAAAGTCTGTCGATATCCACGTCTAATAAGATATTATGAGGTTACACTAAAATGAGTGACTTAGAATTATGAAAATATAAACTTAGATAAGAGGGTGTTTAGAAGTAGTCTTATTCACTAGCTTCATTTTAAATGTTGTCCTTGCTATGTAGGTTTATCATTTTAGCTTGTATTGTTGGAACATGCTTCATGCTTTTAGTTTGCAATATTTTCCCACTTATTACCATTGCTTGTATTCCCATTTTCATATGTAGGAAATCACCTAGTTTTGACTTTGGACTCACATTTTTTTTTTAATGTCTAATATATCCAGAGCTAATTAAGAAATTGCAACAGGAATTTTATAAATTAATTAGACCAAAATTCAAACAAATCATGAGAATTGCCTTCTCTTCAAAGTTGAAAGATCTAATTCTGGTAATACCACAACCAGTTTGTCCCAAAAAAAATATCATCACTTATTATCAAGATTCATACAATTTATCCTTTCAAATATCCCAAAATAGGATGAACAAAATAAAAATCACATTTGATGCCCACTTCATTCAGTTGGCCTCTGTCCCAAAACAGGAATATCCTCATACCGTTTCTGCATAAATAGAATATCTCTAAAATATTAGATTCAAAAAAAAAATAATAAAAAAAAAAAAACACAAGAATTCACAATATTTATCATACAAAATAAATAAAACTGGACATTACCCCAACATTGTTATTCTCCCAGAGTTTATGAACTCCATAGTCAACTGCCTGAAACACATAAATCATAACAACTCCATTACTAAATCACATTATTTTGTTATCTTTCTTGATAAACCACATGTAATTCACTAAACCACCATTTTTAGGGCACCATTCTTTAAAAAAAAGAACTCTCATTTAAGTCATTTATGTTGATATCCCATTTGTAATTTCGATAATCAAAGGCAAAACCATATGGCACTGTATGTCAAAACCCTACATTTGTTCCCCGAAATGTTCCTCCATAATAATCATCAAGGCAATCAAGGTAGTTTCAGCTAAAAGTTGTTTTTTTTCCTTAACCTAAAATCATAGATTCAATGCTACAATATGATATATCTATCTTTACAACGTATTAAGATGTTTATTTCCTTAATCTATAGGTCAAATCTATGAATTAGTTCCTAGACGCAAGCAAAATGCTTTGCTCCAACGTTTCGAAATTCTAAATAACATGGATGAAGAAAATGAGATGGAGTCAGACGTTGTGGAAACAAAACAAATCGATTAAATTAGGATAAAGAAAGTGATTCGTAGATGAAAGTTAATGATCCACAACAAAATCAGATCTAGGGCGACAACAATCCACTCTATGGACATTAAAAATTCAAACCTGAGAACCTATTAATCTAACGGAAAACAGAATCGAGGAATATGTATGCGTATGTGTAATATATATAAGATTAGAATGGATCGGAGCGCTAACCCGTTCACCGACGAAAGCACCGGCGATAACGAAAGTGACGTAGACAGAATTACGGCGCATAAGGACTTTGTATAGTCCTTCGAATAGTCCTCCGGTTCTCCGAGCTGCCGAACTCATGGCGATGGTGTAATCTCTTCCTCTTGTTGACGGGATCGGAGCAGAAATGGTGTTGGGTGTTTGTGTTTTGGCCGGTCTAGGTTACTAACGCTGCCTTTTGTTCGTGGCAATTTGGTATGAACCCGAACCGGATCCGTTCCGGATCTATAGCTTAAGAACTTAATTGGACCTACGACTGAAGGCATGTAAGTTTTATATCATGAAAATTAATTTCTGTAGTTTTTAATAAACTAAGATATACAATAAGTAGGTTTAAGATACAAGAAGGTTACGAATTTTGCAATAAGAGCATTCACAATTCGTTAAGCTTTCTCGTTACATTCTAACACTAACTTGTTGATTCAGAAAATGAATTGTTACACAAAAACATACAAAAAATTTCTAGAGATGGTACCAACACCTATTAGAAAATGAATTGTTACACAAAAACATACAAAAGATTTCTATACATGTTTTTCAAGTGTTTAATTGATCCAATATTAAGTAGTAAATGGAGGGTCATCAAACATTCTTTGCAGACGACATGCAGGCAGGGTCGGCTCAACCAGTTTGGGGGCTCTAAGCGAATAAAAAATTTGGGCCCCTTTAGCATTTACTATACTCAATGTTATAAACACTCCTCATTTATCCAACTTAGGACCGGCAATAATAAACTAATGGGTTGTTTGATACTTGCTAATTGAGTTATATCTGACTAAGTTAGAGGCATGACTGAGTTTGAAGCTCTGACTGGATCTGCTTCTTACTGAAATTATATGTTTGATTACCTCTCTGACTAAGTGTGTTAAATGTTGAATATAACTATTTTACCGTTTTGTTTTGTTTTGTGCTTATATAACCAATAAAATCATATTGAACCATACTTACATTACATAACTCCAAGTTTTCAATCCAATTGTATGGAGCTTCATAGCTCTATTCCACATATAAATTAATAAAATACATTACGCCAATCTAGTCCAAACTCTAATCAAAGTGCATATATAACCAATGAATTTACTAAATTTACATGACAAGAACAATTAACACATGTACAAATGTAACAATCACAAAATACCATATTCTAGCAGCCAACCCAAAATCAGCAAACTTCATCAAACCATTAGCCGAAAAGATTTAGCGGCTTCATACACGACCTTCAATGCATGACAATATTTAAGAGCAAAATCACTTCCTTCATTTTTTTTGCTTTGAAAACAAACCATCTTCCTACATCTGATCAAGCAACCTCCCACCAGAACAAACCATCTTGTATCAAATTTTGGCAGAGGCAAGATGTCACACCCCCGAAACCAGGATGGCAGAATCGTTCCAGGGTGGAGGACGTCATGTTTAGCATCACAACCATTGTACAATAGCAATCATAGTAACACAACCATTACAATTAATATATATATATATATATATATATATATATATATATATATATGAAAAATGTTTACATCAATCTGAAACTTGTTTTAATTACACCAAAAGTATGTAGAATATAAAAACATGACTCTTATTGCTCCGGCTCCTCTAAATCCAAGAAGTACTTGTCTACCGATTTCCGAGACGTCCGTTTTACTTCCAGGTTTTGGAAGCGGTTTCATGACGAGATGGGCACTCGTCTCCATTTCAGTACCGCTTTCCACCCCCAGACGGACGGGCAGAGCGAGAGGAAGATTCAGACTCTCGAGGACATGCTTCGGGCATGTGTCCTAGACTTCGGTGGTAATTAGGATACGTATCTTCCACTAGCGGAATTTTAGTATAACAACAGTTACCACGCTAGTATTGACCGCCCTCCTTTCGAGATGCTCTACGGGAGGAAGTGCAGGACCCCGATTTGTTGGGGCGAGGTCGGTCAGCGAGTCATTGGGAGCACCGAGGTGGTGCTCAAGACCACATAGTTGATCCAGCAGGTTTGTAGCAGAATGCAAACTGCGCAGAGTCGGCAGAAGAGTTACGCTGACAGGAGGCGTTCGAACTTGGAGTTTCAGGTGGGCGATATGGTCCTCCGGAAGGTATCACCCTGGAATGGTGTTATCAGGTTTTGGAAGAGGGGCAAGCTGGGCCCCAGGTTCATTGGTCCTTTTAGGGTTTTGGCCCGGGTGGGTCCGGTTGCTTATCAGTTGGATCTTCCGGCAGAGCTTAGCCAGATCCACAACACTTTTGATGTTTCTCAGTTAAGGAAGTGTTTGGTGGATGAGTTAGCAGTTGTACCCTTGGAGGATATTCAGGTTGATAGCAACATGAATTATATCAAGAGACCAGTTGCGATCTTAGATCGGAAGACAAAGACCTTGAGGAACAAGGTGGTTCAGTTAGTGAAGGTGCAGTGGCGACATCGAAAGGGTTCAGAGTGGACGTGGGAGACCGAGGGGGAGATGAGGGAGCATTATCCAGAGTTATTTTCAGATTCAGCAGCAGCAGACTTCGAGGACGAAGTCTAAGATAAGTGGGGGAGAGTTGTAACGCCCCATTTCTGGTATGTAATTTAAATTAAGTAATTTTCTTTTCTTATGGGGTACTCGACGAGTATGTAGCCCGACTCGTCGAGTAGAGTCGGGATTTGCACACGGTTTAAGTTGGCTACTCGACGAGTCCATATGCTGGGACTCGACGAGTCCGCCTGTCTGGATGAATCCCTAATCTCAAGGGTTTGCACCTTATTTAAACATCTTATGTGCCCCAGGACCGGCCTCCCTCACCCACAAAGAGTCCTATATGAAACCCTAGCAATTCTTTAAGCTGCCTTGAGTGTTTTGTGCTCTTTGAAGTTTTGGAAGGAGAAGGAAGCAGGATCCAAAGGAGAAGAAGAAGATCCAGGCTTTTGGGGGTCAATTCAGAGCATATAGAGGTACTAAAACTCGAACCCTTGTTGTTCCTTCAATTGAATCTCCATAAAAGCTTAATCTAATCACTTTTTGGGCCCTTTATAGAGCTACTAGTGAGTGGGGGGCATGTAGAGATAGAAGAACATCAGATCTAGTTATGTTTGAGCTCCAGAAGCTCAGATTCACCAGCTTTATTAGGCCAAACGTCCATGCAAGCCCTAGATCTACACTTTTGGCTTATTTAGGGCTTTTAATCCTCATTTGAGCATGCATGCACGTAAAGTTGGAAACTTTACGTGTAAAACCCACTCTAGGAACCCAGATCTATGAATTGAATGCCTTGGAATCGATAAAAATCAACGATATTGTTATGTCATGCAAGCAACTCGGCGAGTTGTTCATCGGACTTGACGAGTCGAGTCGCGAGTCCCCAAATTTATCCCTTTGAGAGATTACGATTGGAATCAGTGAGTAGGACGTGGACTCAGTGGAATAGGACACGAACTCAGTAATCGAGGGACTCGCCGAGTCTACGCCCTGGCTCGGCAAGTCCAAAGCAATCTTCTTGCCTTAAGAAGAGACTCGACGTGTTCATGAGATGAGGATGGACTCGACGATTTGTTCATACAACTCGGCGAGTCAGATGAAGTTAGACTGGATGTCATTATCGAAGAAGAACTCGTCGAGTCTTTGCTAAACTCGACGAGTAGTGGATAAGAAGAGAGTAAAGGGACTCAACAAGTTGACGGCCCAACTCGACGAGTCTGGTCAACTAAATGTTGACTTTGACCAGAAGGTTGACTTTGACAAGGGGTAAAATAGTTATTTTACCCTCAGTTCAGTTTTTGGTATCTGATTTAGTGTTTATGGGAATTGTAGCCGGGGAGTTCCGGAGCAGCAGTCATCCAGTTTCGGGTTTAGCATTTCAGCAGCCAGAGTTCCGAGGTGAGTTTTCCTTCCAATAGGAACGGGTCTACGGCCACAATGTCGGCCCGTCTAGTTAGCAGTAGTTCCAGACTCTGGTCCGATGCGGTAGTTTAGTGTGCTTGATGTCTTTATGATTCAAGCATGTCTTTATGTTATGTGTTCCAGACTTCGGTCCGATGCAGTATGCAGTATATGTGTTTATGCTAGTTGATATGTTTATGCTATGCTATGTTATGCTCAGTCAGTTTCCAGACTTCGGTCCGACACAGGAGACAAGGTCCCAGTCAGTTTCGGATTTCGGTCCGATGCAGTTAGTTCCGGACTTCGGTCCGATGCAGGGGACAAGGTCCCAGTCAGTTCCAGACTTCGGTCTGATGCAGTTTCCGGACTTCGGTCCGATGCAGGCAAGGCCCTGGTCTGTTCCGGACTTCGGTTCGATGTAGTTTCCGGACTTCGGTCCGATACAGTGGGCAAGGTCCAATAGTAGTTTATGTGTTATTGTATGGTATGTGGTAGTTTGGGGGAGCTCACTAAGCTTCGTGCTTACAGTTTTCAGTTTTGGTTTCAGGTACTTCCGCTAGCAAAGGGAAGAGCTCGGGATGATGGCATCGCACACACCGCAACTTCAGTTTTATCCTGGGAGTTTATTTCGGATATTATTATGATTGATACTGTTTTGTTTTGACACAGTTACTATGACATTTGAGTTACTCATTCCATGGTTTTTATATATATGATACTCGATGATTTGATTTATTGTAATATTAAAACAAAAAAATTTGGGTCATTTCAAATAGCCTTTTGATGTTTGATTCATCTTAGATAAAGAAGGGTTATCAAGGTTATACAGTTAATGATTTGATTTAACAAATCACGTGATATACCCATTATCTGATTGCTAACAACTATGAGAATGTCTATCAAAACTCAACCTTGTTCTCGTTTTTTTCTCCAGACCTGCAATTTAGATTCAAGGGGAGGGGGAGATGTTTAAATTCTTTGTTCCATAACACCTAGAATTTGATTTCAATATGGCATTTTGTCAAACACATTTTCTGCAAAATAAGACAAACTGTACAAACATAAATCAAAATATTCTAATAACACTAACCTTGGAATGTAGCATAATTTGAACACCTTTAACACAACTCTTGTATGAAGTGGAACACGGCCGGAGCTCAGGGAGGTGACATTGGACGAGGACGAGGACGAGGATGAGGATACCGCAGGGGGGAGGGGAGGAAGGAGCAGCGAAGATGTCTAAGGTAAAATTTGCTTTTGTAGATGTCGCATTTGTCGAAGGTGGGAAAAGGAGAGGATTTCAAATAAGAACAATGAGAAGCCGAGAAGGGCAAATAAGGGCAAGGAATGTTTTTTCTTCAGTCAACGACATTTTTTGGGGGACCGAATCAGCGATTTCAGGACCGAGTAAAAGGTACTTTAAGGCGGTATCAAACACCTGATTTGGACTGGGTCAGATTTTACCTCTTACTGGGCTCACTATGTAACACCCGGATTCCCAGGTATGATATTTTGTTCTTTTATTTTTGGGTTTTGTGGGGGAACTCGGCGAGTTGGCGTCTAGACTCGCCGAGTATGGTCGCGGATTTGTACGCGAGTTCACAGATAGACTCGGCGAGTTCATGAGTAGACTTGGCGAGTCCACGCTGTTTAATGAAACCCTAATTTCCAGGGTTTGAGACCTATTTAAAAGGCCTTATAGCCGTCATTTGCAGCCACCAACCCCAGAGAGAAACCCTAAAGAGATCTAGAGCGTTTGTGAGGAATGAGAGGCCAATCTTGATATTTGGTGGGTGTTTTTGCAAGAAGGAAGTGTTTAAGGCAAGATGAGGCTGTAGGAGGTGCAATTTTTGGTGGTTTTGAGCTCATAGAGATTGCATTGAGGTATTATTCTCGGACCTTCTTCAGTTTTGGTGTTGATTCTTAGTGTTAGGGTTTTCTAAACCCTTTTAGAGATTGATTAAGTGGTGTATTTGGTCCCTCATCGAGTTTGTGTTCTGGATCTGGACCCAAAGAGGTCCAGAGACCTTAACCCTTGGAGCTTTATGAGTCATTTTGGAAGTCATGAGTTTGGAATGTCATTTTTGGGACTAAATCACCATTTTGGACCATTTCTATGTTATATGTGTGT
This sequence comes from Lactuca sativa, assembly GCF_002870075.4. NCBI lineage: Eukaryota > Viridiplantae > Streptophyta > Magnoliopsida > Asterales > Asteraceae > Lactuca > Lactuca sativa. The sequence continues at coordinate 55,815,754 of NC_056628.2, read as the reverse complement.
CAAGGTCCGAACTTTACATGATTATCATGCTTGGGGAGGCCAGATCTATGATTGTATGGAACAGATCTGACCTCAGAAGTTGTTTTGAGTTTGTGCATGGCATGAACTCACCGAGTCCCAAGAACAGACTCGGCGAGTAGTATGAAGGTTGCCCGTTAATCACTCAGTGAGTGGACTTGCCGAGTTGGGGGAATAACTCGGTGAGTCAGGGAGAGTCAGGGGTTTGAGATCAAGTTGGAACTCGCTGAGTTATTCTTGAGACTCGGCGAGTTGAGTCGGGGTGGCCCCGCGATTCATGTCAGGTGGAACTCGTCGAGTCAAGGGAAGTACTCGACGTGCCAAGAGAGAATCTAAGAGAGTCAGTGGACACGTGTAGACTCGCTGAGTCGCCCTTGTGCACTCGTCGAGTCGGGTCAAGTTTGACCGTTGACCTTGTTGACTTTAGGGTTGAGTACAGTTGTATTTATGAGGATATTACTTTATGTGATTAGGCGGAGGCTAGATCATACTTCTTCCGAGTCAGATATTCTCCGAGACATCGAGGTGAGTCTTCTCACTATACATTACCTAGAGTGGTATTATGTGATGACCAGAGGGTCTTATGTGTTATGTATGAGATTATGTGCTATGTGATATTTATATGTTGTATGATGATATAGACCGGACCGGAGGGTCCAACGAGCTACGGGACTGGAGGGTCCCGCTGAGACACATTGACCGAAGGGTCGTATTATAGCCTTGAGTGGCGTATGTGCTGTATGTGGTATTTTGGGGAATTTACTAAGCATTTATGCTTACAGTTGTTGTGTTATGTGTTTCAGGTACTAGTGATGAGCGCGGGAAGGCGCCGGCATGATTCGTACACACACGCATTGGAGTTTTTGTAGAGATTCTGGGGAAAAGTTTTGTGATAATAACATTTGATACAATGTGTTTGACATTATTTATGAATGAATGAACGTTTTAAAAATGAAAAATTATTTTGAAAATTTACGTTGTTACACACTAAGAGGTATATCAAACAAGGCCTAAAAAGTTTATAAATGGTGGAGTTAAAGATTATTATTATTATGTATATATATACTTTGAGAATAAATGTAACGCCCGTAGATCTGGGCTAGTCAATTTAAGGACATAGAGCGTCAAAAATGACTTTTTTGGGTAATATTATTTAGAAGGAGTAATCTTAGCTAAGATGTAGTTTATGTTACGAGGTTTCCGAATATATAAAGAACGTCGAAATCCGAGTTATAACGAAGAAGTTATTACCTGTCTGAAACGACCCAAATATTTCGTTTTTCAACATAACCAAAAACCATAATCTGAGTGTCATATCATAAATCATACATGATGTATCTCAAAATAATAATAAAACACTGTGCGAAAAACTGTATCATATCCATGTCATATAAAAATCAAGAACCAATCAACTCCCAGGATAAAAGCTGAAACTGTGGTGTGTGCGATGCCATCATCCCGAGCTCTTCCCTCTACATGCGGAAGTACCTGAAACCAAAACTGAAACTGTAAGCACGAAGCTTAGTGAGCTCCCCCAAACTACCACATACCATACAATACATATGAATCACATACTGGGCCTTGCCCACTGCATCAGACCGAGGTCTGGAACTAGCTGCATCGGACCGAAGTCCGGAACTGACTGGGGCCTTGTCCCCTGCATCGGACCGGAGTCCGGAACTAACTGCATCGGACCGAAGTCCGGAACTAACTGCATCGGACCGAAGTCCGGAACTCACTGCATCGGACCGAAATCCGGAACTGACTGCATCGGACCGAAGTCCGGAACTGACTGATCATGACATAGCATAACACATAACAACTATTATAATCACATATACTGCATACTGCATCGGACCGAAGTCCGGAACACATACTCGAATATGCTTGAATTACAAAGACATCAAGCACTCTAGCTACTGCATCAGACTAAAGACCAGAACTACCGATAATTACACGGGCCGGCATTGCGGCCGTAGACCCGTTCCTACTGAAGGGAAACTCACCTCGTGAACTGGCTGCTGAGTGTATGGCTCTGGAAGCTAGCTGCTGCTGCTCCGGTATCTCCCCGGCTACAAGTCCATAAACACACTCAATCAAATACTAAACACTGCACTGGGTAAAATGACTCTTTTACCCTTGGTCAAGGTCAACTCTCAGACAAAGTCAACTCTCGGTCAAAGTCAACCCATAGTTGACCTGACTCGCCGAGTTGGGCCGCCAACTCGCCGAGTCCCCGGCTCACACGTGCTCGAAGTCGCGACCCTACTCGGCGAGTCAGGCTATGAACTCACCGAGTCCCTCTTGCAAAACTTCAAAAATAAAAACCAAGGAATTACCATACCAGACACGGGTCGTTACAATTCTCCCCCACTTATCTCAGACTTCGTCCTCGAAGTCTGCTACGGCTGAATCTGCAAATAACTCTGGGTAGTGCTCCCTCATCTCCTCCTCAGCCTCCCACGTCCACTCAGACCCCTTCTGGTGCTGCCACTGCACCTTTACTAACTGAATTTCCTTGTTCCTCAAGGTTTTGGTCTTCCGGTCCAGAATTGCGACCGGTCTCTCAATATAATTCAGGCTGCTATCAACCTGAATATCCTCTAGGGGAACGACTGCTGACTCATCCACCAGACACTTTCTCAACTGAGACACATGGAAAGTGTTGTGGATCTGACTAAGCTCCTCAGGAAGATCTAACCGATAAGCAACCCGACCCACCCGGGCCAAAACCCTGAAAGGACCAATAAATCTGGGGCCCAACTTGCCCCTCTTCCGGAACCTGATGACACCCTTCCAAGGTGAGACTTTCAGAAGGACCATATCCCCCACCTGGAACTCCAAGTCCGAACGCCTCCTATCGGCGTAGCTCTTCTGCCGACTCTGGGCAGTCTGCAGTCTACTACGGACCTGCTGGATCAACTCAGTCGTCTTGAGAACCACCTCCGTGCTCCCGATGACCCGCTGACCGACCTCGCTCCAACAAATCGGGGTCCTACACTTCCTCCCATACAGCATCTCAAAGGGAGGTCGGTCGATGCTCGCATGATAACTGTTGTTATACGAGAATTCCGCTAACGGAAGATACGTATCCCAACTGCCACCGAAATCTAGGACACATGCCCTAAGCATATCCTCGAGAGTCTGAATCGTCCTCTCGCTCTGCCCGTCTGTCTGAGGGTGGAAAGCGGTGCTGAAATGGAGACGAGTACCCATCACGTCGTGGAACCGCTTCCAGAACTTGGATGTGAAACGGACATCTCGGTCAAACACCACCGATACCGGCACTCCATGACGTGCCACAATCTCTCGCACATAGATATCGGCTAACTTCTCCGCTGATATACTCTCTTGGATCGGGATAAAATGGGCACTCTTCGTCAACCGATCCACTACTACCCATATCGAATCCACTCCTCGTGCGGTCCTGGGGAGCTTGGTGACAAAATCCATGGTAATGTCCTCCCATTTCCACACGGGAATGTCTAACGGCTGCATCCTGCCGTGAGGTCTCTGGTGCTCCGCCTTGACCTTCCAGCAGTTCATGCATCTCTCGACGTACCAGGCGACGTCCCGCTTCATGCAGGGCCACCAATAATCAGGTCGAAGATCTCGGTACATCTTCGTCGCCCCTGGGTGGATAGAAAACCGAGACTTATGAGCCTCATCCATCAACACTTGCCGTACTCCACCCCAGTACGGTACCCACACTCTCCCGTGAAGCGTCAGCAAACCACGACTATCATAGTCAAACGAGGCTACTCGGCCCACGATTCTCTCACACTTCTGGCTTTCCTCCTTGAGGCCCTGCACCTGAGCCTCCTTGATCCGCTCCAACAACGGAGTGATCACTGTCATCCTCAAACATAGATCTCTGATAGGGGCCGCCGACACCTTGCGGCTCAGGGCATCGGCCACCACGTTGGCCTTCCCTGGATGGTAAAGGATCTCACAGGCGTAATCCTTTAGCACATCCAACCACCTTCTCTGCCTCATGTTCAGACTCGGCTGATCCATAAGGTACCTCAAACTCTTGTGATCCGTGTAAATAGTACAACGGACCCCATATAGGTAATGCCTCCAAATCTTGAGGGCAAACACAACTGCCCCCAGCTCCAAGTCATGGGTAGGATAATTAGCCTCGTGAGGCTTCAACTGTCTCGAGGCATAAGCTATCACATGGCCTCGCTGCATCAGAACTGCTCCCAAACCTGTGATCGAGGCATCACAATAGACTACAAAGTCCTCTACTCCCTCTGGCAAGGTAAGGATCGGAGCCTCGCACAATCTCTGCCTGAGGGTCTCGAATGCTGTCTGCTGCTCCGGACCCCAACGAAATACCACTGACTTCTTGGTCAGTCGGGTGAGCGGCACTGCTATCTTGGAGAAATCCTGAATAAATCTCCGATAATACCCTGCCAACCCTAGGAAGCTCCGAATCTCAGATGGAGACTTCGGGACCTCCCACTACATCACGGCCTCTATCTTGGCCGGATCTACCAGAATACCCTTCTGGTTGACGAGGTGACCAAGGAACTGCACCTCGCGCAACCAGAACTCACATTTGGAGAACTTTGCGAAAAGTCTCTCCCTCCTCAAAACCTCCAGCACCTCCCGCAGGTGCTCCTCGTGCTGCTCCTGCGTCTTGGAATATACCAAGATGTCATCTATGAACACTATCACTGACCGATCCAGCATCGGCCTACACACGCGGTTCATGAGATCCATGAACGCGGCTGGAGCATTGGTGAGCCCAAATGGCATCACCACAAACTCGTAATGACCATACCTGGTCCTGAAAGCAGTCTTCTGTACATCCTCATCTCTAACCCGCATCTGATGATATCCGGAGCGTAGATCGATCTTGGAGAACCAAGACGCTCCCTGAAGCTGATCAAACAAATCATCTATCCTCGAGAGTGGGTAACGGTTCTTCACCGTTACCTTATTCAACTCCCGGTAATCTATACACATACGATGCGACCCATCCTTCTTTCTCACAAACAGGATCGGCGCTCCCCAAGGCGAACTGCTCGGCCGAATGAAACCCTTGTCTAACAGCTCCTGCAGCTGTGTAGACAACTCCTGCATCTCAGGGGGAGCTAGTCGATACGGTGCCTTGGCTATCGGAGCCGCACCAGGAATGAGGTCGATCCTGAACTCAACCTGTCTCTCAGGAGGTATCCCCAGCAAATCCTTAGGAAACACGTCCGGGTAGTCTCGAACAATAGGAACATCATCAACTGTCGACTTGCCCTTCTCCCGGGCATCCAAAACGTAAGCTACAAAACCGACGCAACCCTGCTGAACATAGCGCCTCGCCCTTGCGGCGGAACAAAAGGTCGGTCCTCGCTGTGGCCTCTCGCCCTGAATCACCAACTCTCCCCCACTGGGAGTGCGAACCCTCACTAGCTGAAGCTCACAATCAATCACTGCCCCATTGGGGCTTAGCCAATCCATACCCACAATAACCTTATTCCCTCGCAGGGGAATAGGTACCAGATCCACTGAAAACTGCTCATCAAATAACTGAAGAGAACACCCTCTATGCACTCTGCCGACCCTCACGGTCCTATCATCCGCTATCTCAACCTCTAATGGACAATCCAGCTCCCCTGGAGCTCTACTGAATCTCTTGCTAAGCGCAAGTGATACAAATGATCGGGTAGCCCCCGAATCGAATAATACCATAGCAGAAATGCCGTTCACAGAGAACGACCCTGAATAAAACATACAATCATAAGCAATATCCAATCAATAATAATAAAGAGATGAAGGGAAGATACATACCCGTCACCACATCAAGAGTCGCTCGCGCCTCCTCTGCTGTCATCTGAAACGCCCTACTCTTCGCCACTGGCGCATCAACTCGGCCCTGCCGGCCATCTGTAATCCTCAAGGTAGCAGGGGCAGGTGCAGCCACCTTCCCTGCTGCAGCTAAACTTGGACACTGGGACTTTTTATGTCCCCTCTGATTGCACTGAAAGCAAATCAGATCTGATGCTGCGACGGCAGTAGCAGGGGCCGTACAATCCCTACTCAAATGCCCAATCCGACCGCACTTGTAGCAGCCGGAACTCCCTGCCTTGCACGCTCCCTCGTGCAATCTCCCACACTTGCCACATCGACCGTGGCTCTGCTGACTCCTAGATCTGTGATCCGAAACCTTGGGCTTTTTGCCCGAACCGCCTGAACCCGAAACCGCCTCCGGTTTCCTCTTCTTCTCCATCTCGAGATCAATCTCCCTCTCCCGAGCCCTAGCAATCATATCTTCCAGCGTTTTACAGCTGGACCGGCTCACAAACTGGCGGATATCGCTCCGCAACATCTCATGATAACGGGCCTTCTTCATTTCCTCATCAGCCACGTACTGAGGAACGAGAAGAGCCCTCTCCCTGAACTTGGTGGTGATCTCCGCCACTGTCTCTGTAGTCTGGGTGAGGTCCTGAAACTCCCTAGCCAACTGCTGCACCTCAATAACCGGTGCGAACTCCGCCCTGAACCTGGCAGAGAAATCAGCCCAAGTCATGGCGTCCAATGCTGCGTCATCTCCAATGGAATGTCCGACCTCCTCCCACCAGTCCCGTGCCCTGTCCTTCAGAAGACAGGATGCCAATCTGACCTTGTCCCCCTCGGGACACCTGCTAGTGCGGAAAGCGTTGGCCACATCCGCCAACTATCTGGTACTTGCTATGGGGTCCCGCGCCCCATGATAGTCCGGAGCTCCACATGCCCTGAACTCCCTGAATGTAAGGGTGCGCGACCCCATCATGGCCGCCACCTCGGCACGGAAGGTGCCCAATCTCTCATCCATCAGCTCTAGAATCCCCTCCTTGATCGAACCGAAGATCACAGGAGTCTGCTCTACAATGATACGCGTAATCTCCGAAGAAAGAAACTCTCGGGTCTGCTCATCCATGCGCTCATCCCCCGAGCCTGAACCTGATCCCTCTCCGGCACCTCCGCTGCCGGCCGCTGGTCTCGAACACAAAACCACCATTCTGAAACACATCACAACTACATCATAAACGGAAATATCTCAAGGGATCATTGATACTACAACTAGCTTCCTGGTCTTGTCTCAGCCTTTCTTGATTCGAGTACGGATCCTCTGCTTTCAGTAGTACGGGCCTATACTACCTTCCACATCTATCCGTACTTTCTTCAAGAACTGCTTTGGCTCCACCAAGTCACTTTTACTACTACCGTTCTCTGCTACTCTCATCCTAGGCTTGCCCTAGGGAAATCTCAGACTCAACTCAACTAGTCCTCAGCTGCTGCAGGTCTCCTTATAATGCTAATTAACCACCACCTGAACACCATCGCATGTGACGAAGATCAGATAATCCTTCAAGTAAAAGACCCGTCCCTATAACGGTTGGACTCAAACAAGAGCTGCACAATAGGGCTAGTTCCAGCACTCTGGGATTATTCAACCCTGATCACATGTGGTGTAACGTGTTCACCTAATGCCTAACTTCCATCACTCAGAACTCCCACAAAGCACGAAGCAAGCAGCATTCGGATAAAGGAATCATACTCAGGCAAAACTATTCTCAAAACGAGAAACCGATCTAGCATACAGTGCTAAGCTCATACTATCAGGCATAACCTAAACAGACTATCCTACTGCTGTCTACTCAATACTAGCATGCAATACTCATAAAGCTGTAACACATAAAGCAGGCACATAAGGCATCCTCCTAGATCCTTAGTCCTATACTAGCATGCTGTTCTACTGAAACTAAAACTGAACAAATAACTTGTATGGGTAATTTGGGAGTACTTACTTGAGCTCGGCTGATCGCATGCACCACACCCTTATCTTGTTTAAAAATTTCTTTCTTTCTAAGTGCTTTCAAAATTCTTTTAGAAAACATTTTCCCTTTAAAAAAATCCTTTTATTTCCCCTTAGTTTGAGTTCAGATACACCCGGAAGTGTATCCGAATCCCTCAAACCAGGGCTCTGATACCAACTTGAAACGACCCAAATATTTCGTTTTTCAACATAACCAAAAACCATAATCTGAGTGTCATATCATAAACCATACATGATGTATCTCAAAATAATAATAAAACACTGTGCGGAAAACTGTATCATATCCATGTCATATAAAAATCAAGAACCAATCAACTCCCAGGATAAAAGCTGAAACTGTGGTGTGTGCGATGCCATCACCCCGAGCTCTTCCCTCTACATGCGGAAGTACCTGAAACCAAAACTGAAACTGTAAGCACGAAGCTTAGTGAGCTCCCCCAAACTACCACATACCATACAATACATATGAATCACATACTGGGCCTTGCCCACTGCATCAGACCGAGGTCTGGAACTAGCTGCATCGGACCGAAGTCCGGAACTGACTGGGACCTTGTCCCCTGCATCGGACCGGAGTCCGGAACTAACTGCATCGGACCGAAGTCCGGAACTAACTGCATCGGACCGAAATCCGGAACTGACTGCATCGGACCGAAGTCCGGAACTAACTGCATCGGACCGAAGTCCGGAACTAACTGCATCGGACCGAAGTCCGGAACTGACTGATCATGACATAGCATAACACATAACAACTATTATAATCACATATACTGCATACTGCATCGGACCGAAGTCCGGAACACATACTCGAATATGCTTGAATCACAAAGACATCAAGCACTCTAGCTACTGCATCAGACTAAAGACCAGAACTACCGATAATTACACGGGCCGACATTGCAGCCGTAGACCCGTTCCTACTGAAGGGAAACTCACCTCGTGAACTGGCTGCTGAGTGTATGGCTCTGGAAGCTAGCTGCTGCTGCTCCGGTATCTCCCCGGCTACAAGTCCATAAACACACTCAATCAAATACTAAACACTGCACTGGGTAAAATGACTCTTTTACCCTTGGTCAAGGTCAACTCTCAGACACAGTCAACTCTCGGTCAAAGTCAACCCATAGTTGACCTGACTCGCCGAGTTGGGCCGCCAACTCGCCGAGTCCCTATTCTCACTCTTCGACTCAACTCGCTGCTACTCGTCGAGTATGGCATCGACTCGACGAGTACTCTCCCGATCCAAGAACTCAGACAATCTTCATCCGACTCGCCGAGCCCTATGAACAACTCGACGAGTTGTTCTTGAGCTTAAGAAGATTGCCTTGGACTCGCCGAGTTGTATGAACAACTCGCCGAGTCCCTCCATCACTGAGTCTACTCTCACTCGCTGAGTCCACTCTCTAACTCACTGGATCCACTCGACACTGATAAAAATGAAGGAATCGGGAACTCGCGACCCAACTCGCCGATTCGTTCTTCCCGACTCGCCGAGTTGCCGCCATGCAACTGATTTTTACTCGATTTTGCTTGAATCCAACACATACAATTGATAGATCTGAGTCCAATAAGCTGATTTACCACGTAAAGTTTCCAACTTTACGTGTACAACCTCATGAATAAGGGAAATAAGGCTAAAAGATGTACAAAATGGGTAGATCTATGGTTAATATGCAAAGTAACTCCAAAAAGGCAGTAGATCTGGGCTCTACAACACCCAATCATTCAGATCTAAAGATATCTCGACTTATTAAGGCATTCATGCAAACATAAGGCTTGGAACAAGCATCAACTAGATCCTAGGAGAGCTCTAATGGAGGTTTAAAGCATATAACAAGAGGTAAAATTCGAAAATACCCCAAATAACTTAGATTTGCCCTTGGATCTTTGCACTACACCTCTTCTCCTTGCTCCTTTCTTCTTCTCCTTCTTCAAACCTTCACAAAATGGCACAAAACACTTAGCTCACACAAGGGTGGATTAGGGTTCTTTCTCACAGTGTTCTCAGGGTGAGGGAGGCGAGAATGGGGCTATAAGGTGACTTAAATAGTGGGCAACCCGGGGGTTTAGGGTTTCACCCAGACGGATGGACTCGCCGAGTCAGGGATATGGACTCGCCGAGTCCCCGGCTCACACGTGCTCGAAGTCGCGACCCTACTCGGCGAGTCAGGCTATGAACTCGCCGAGTCCCTCTTGCAAAACTTCAAAAATAAAAACCAAGGAATTACCATACCAGATACGGGTCGTTACACTGTCGAAGTTTCGCAACAGAACTGGCACGACATAGCGTGACCTAAATAGTGAATTTACGTTAAAGAGATATTTATCCAAAACAATCTAAATGAGAATTGAAGATCTCATCGATAGTAGTGCAATGACGGAAAGACGGACGAAAACGGACGTCAAACGAAGGAGTTATGAGTTTATAACGGAGTTTTCCTGTCCCGACCTACGAAAAATAATATATAAGTAATATATTTATAATATATTAAAAATAAATTCAAAATTAGCCAATGAGTTCTAAACGAGAGTTGTAGAGCATAATCTCACCTTCGCGTCGATATAAAGAACGTCGAAAACGGAGTTCGTATGCGAAAGTTATGAATTTCTGAAGTTCGGGGCGCGAAACCCCAAAACTGTCAGATACCACGACGTGGCAAGTCTTGGGAGTCCCCCAGATGCAACTTGCGATGACGCATGCAGTGACGACCAAGCCCATGACGTGGAAAAAGGTGCCACGACGTGGCAAGGGCAGATTTTGCCCTATAAATAGATTTGAAGGGCCAGCCGTTTAGGGTTGCTATTTTCTCTTCTCTCTCTCCCTTTTTACCTCGATTTACGTGCAAGAAATATCCCGAAGCCCCGAAGATCCCGAGAAGAAAAGAGTTTCCGAGCCGAAACTCTGCCCGCGAGAAACCTGGTGTGTGAAGATATCCCGGTTTCACCGAAGAATACTACTCTTAGAGCTGTAGTGCTGTCCGATCATCTTCTGATCAAGTGAGTGTGTGGTCACTTTCTTCTAACACATAAATATGAAGTATTTTATAAAATACGTTCTATGTGTATAATATAAAGTTGTTTATATGTGTGGGTGTATAGTCCCTTTCATAAACACGAGTATAATACAAGTATTGTTCGAATGTATTAAGTATATGTTTGGGTGAGTGTGTAGTTACTTTCTTCTAACACATGAATACGAAGTATTTGCTATGAAATACGTGCTATGTGTTTATATATTATTTGTCTATTTGAGATGGGCATGGAATTGAAGTTTTATATAGGTTTTAAATGAGTTAAATTGTATATGTATTTTACCTCTACAAATATGTTGGGTAGAACATGGGTAGACGAAATAGTTGGTGTGTGATGAAGGATGAGTTTGAGGATGAGACGAAAGATAAACCTCGGTAGCTATGGATTTAGTACTGTAAAGATAAGCCTCGGTAGCTATGGATTTAGTACTGTAAAGATAAACCTCGGTAGCTATGGATTTAGTACTGTATAAATGAACCTTGGTAGCTATGGATTTAGTACCGTATAGACGAACGTTGGTAGCTATGGATTTAGTACTGTTAGATAGACGATGATAGCTATGGATTTAGTACCCGATGAATGAACCATAGCAACTATGGAATTAGTGCTTTACGAAGGAACCTTGGCAGCTATTGTCTTAATGCCTAATAAAGAATCCTAGCAGCTATTGTCTTAGTGCCTATTACGGAGTGAACGAATAGATGACTCTTAGGGTAGACCGTTAAGAGTAAGCTAGATAATGGGGATGGGTAATTGGGTTGATTGTTTGATGATTGAATATATATATATATATATATATATATATATATAATATTGTGGGTTGAAAACCCTATATGCTCACCAGGCTCCCAAGTCTGACCCACTCAGTTTAATTGTATCACAGGTATCGATACGAAGTTGCTTTGCACTGAGAGATTAAAGGAGATGTAAATCACTAGAGTAAATGAATGTACGTTCTGTTTATGCTTATGTGTTTGTATCGGAACATGACATCACGAGGTTTTATTATTTAATGAAAATACATTCTCTTTGAGAAATGTTTTGATAAGTTTTTATCATATCTTGTTTTGGGAACAAATTCTGCAACCGTTTTCTTTAAACGATTACTCTGATTTTAAAATAAAGCATGAACAAACCGGTCTTTTCTGACCGTGAAATTTGGAGATGTCACAATAAATTTAAGACATAAAATTAATTTTTCTAGCTTTTTTTTAGATTCAATAAACAATCACCAAGACAACTAATATAAGTGTAGAAGATATGGATTAAGATTATACCACCCCTCAGATAATGTAAAGCTCAAATCTAGAAAACTGAAAATTTTGTTCCAACTTGATTCACGTCAGTAGCAATCAATCAGCAGTTAACAATGAAATCTAGAATCAAAAATATTATTGAAAAGGTTAACCCTAATCGGCTATTAAGCCTAAATAATGAAAAAATCAAAAGGGAAAGTGAAAACACAAACACATTACCGTTTCAGTGTCCAGTGACAACCTTGAATAGTTAAATCATCAATGATTTTGAACAATGGAGTCTATGGAGAGACCGAGAATGAAGAAGGAAGAATAAGAATCGAAGAATAGAAGGTATTTTCAGCGCCTATCAGTGTGGAGGAATCGAGATCGAAGATACCTAGAATCGAGGTCAGAGATGCCTAGAAGGCTAGAACTGAGAATCAGAGTTCGAGAATGGAGAAGAAGAAGAACATAAGTGTAATCGTAGAGAAGAATAAGAATAGGAAGAGTAATCGTCGGTTGTAGTTGATAAATACTTTTGTTTTTGGGGAGTCAGACGCGTGATCGATACAGAAGAGTAAACGTGTGAAATTGGATTGCGAATTAAGTGGGGCACCTTAAAAATTAGGGCCCTAAGCCCTACCCTTACTCAAATATACATAAGGCCGACCCTATATGCATGCATTTTATATAGGTTGATTCGGACGACAACTACATGTACATTAATTATTGTAAGCTATTTGTTAATTTGTAATGGAATATTCACTAAAATGACCAAAGGAGGCCCTTGTAAGTTGCTTAGTTGTCTTCTCTACAATTACATTAAAAAAAGACAAATTTTGTGAGGTTATTACTAATTTAAAGAAACAATACAAAATCGAAAAATATTTATCAGTTTACTTGATATAACTCATCATATATGCTACATCACTATCTTTATTTGCATTCTCTACATTGTCTTCATCAAATGGCATCCTTTATGAATGTTATGAGAATGTTGTGCTTTAGTATTTTTTTTTCTCCATCGTCACATAGTATATATACTAGATAATAACAATATTATGAACAATTAGTGATATCTTTCGCGAGCCTTGTAAGTAACTGGATAGACGTAATACTAACTAAAAAAAGAGTAAATTCTACAAAATAAAAAATCAAAATTTTACTTGATAAGCGTAAGTTAGCGAGTAGTCCAACATTTTTTATGGGGATTACAACTTTCATAGTTAAATAAAATTTTGACAATTTTCTAAAATATTTTAGAATCATGTCACTCAATAACTCAAATTACAAATCATTTAAAAGCATGATTTACATTAGGGTCATCATTTTTTATACCGAGTTATCCAACATTTTTTCGTAGGAATCACAACTTCTATAGATAAATAATATTTTGATGATTCTTTTAAAAAAATTTTTAGAACCATGTTCTTGAATAACTCAAATTATAAAGAATTATTCTATATGTATCTTTACAATTGTTTGGTATACCTATGAATAAGTGAATATGTGTTTGATTTTATATGGGTATGGGAAAATGACTCTTGAGGGTAATTAACTTTTGCGTTTGTACTCATTTGGTCCCTTTTCTTTTTTTGTATTCAATATACCATCAAACTTGTTGTTGGTGTTTACCATAGCCCTTTTGACCGGCTTTTGACCTGTGATAGCCGGTTAAAGGGCTATGGTAAACACCAACAACAAGTTCGATGGTATATTGAATACAAAAAAAAGAAAAGGGACCAAATGAGAACAAACGCAACAGTTGGTTACCCTCCTGATTCATTTTCCCTTTACTCATTTACAACAAATCCCACATCATCTCCTACTGATATTAATAACTTTTATGAGATTCATTCTTGCTTCTCTTCAAAACATAACCTACGAAAGGACATTATTCATACATGTACAACTTTGTAATGCACTTGAATATTTATTAAGGGAATCTTGACTAAGCAGGCGCATTTCATGACTACATTTACATTTCAATCAAATGATTTATCGTATCATGGATTCTAGACAAGTCTACAAACGAGTGGAATCATAAGTGCTATGATTTTTGAGTTTACTTAGCTTTAAGATCGAACTCATGGGATAAGATACAACATCAATATGTACAATACACCATAATATTGTACATATTGATGTTGTATCTTATCCCATGAGTTCGATCTTAAAGCTAAGTAAACTCAAAAATCATAGCACTTATGATTTCACTCGTTTGTAGACTTGTCTAGAATCCATGATACGATAAATCATTTGATTGAAATGTAAATGTAGTCATGAAATGCGCCTGCTTAGTCAAGATTCCCCTAATAAATATTCAAGTGCATTACAAAGTTGTACATGTATGAATAATGTCCTTTCGTAGGTTATGTTTTGAAGAGAAGCAAGAATGAATCTCATAAAAGTTATTAATATCAGTAGGAGATGATGTGGGATTTGTTGTAAATGAGTAAAGGGAAAATGAATCAGGAGGGTAACCAACTGTTGCGTTTGTTCTCATTTGGTCCCTTTTCTTTTTTTTGTATTCAATATACCATCGAACTTGTTGTTGGTGTTTACCATAGCCCTTTGACCGGCTATCACAAGTCAAAAGCCGGTCAAAAGGGCTATGGTAAACACCAACAACAAGTTCGATGGTATATTGAATACAAAAAAAAGAAAAGGGACCAAATGAGTACAAACGCAAAAGTTAATTACCCTCAAGAGTCATTTTCCCAAACAAATATAATAACACCTTTTAGTGTTTTACAAATCACTTAAAAGCATAATTTAAATTATGGTCATCAATTTTTTTTTTTATACTTGTTTAGTGCTTAGCACACTCATACTCTACAAGATTCCTCTCTCCAAAGATACAAAACTCTATCCCCCACTATAATCCCTTCTCATTATTTTAAACCTTTCTCTCGATTCCCTGTTTAGCTGCAGTTCTCTCTACAATCTTCTGTAAGATTCTTCACTAACGCTTCTTCTCTTCTAATTTTCCCTTTCATCGTCATCATATATATATTCATATACGATTAATGTAATTATGCTACTTCTTTACCATCGATCTCTTTCATTTTCGTACATCTCGTTGTATTTGTGTATTCGGATTTATGGGATTTCTCTATGCGTGATTATGCACTTGATGGAATTTTCTACGGATTTAGTTGAATTTGTTTGTTTTCTAGACGGATCTGATTCGGTGACTCGCTTTTTCGACTTATGTCAAATCATCGCTTTCACGGAATATCCGTACACGAGAATGTGCTGAATATCTGTGGAATTTGGAGCACTCTCTCTATTTTAATTTAATTTTCGTGATTCACATCGATAGTACACTGATTTTGATCCTTCTTTTTGAGGTAAATCTATGTCATGTTCTTCAATTTCCAGAAAGGAATTACAAAAGCTTACATCGCTTTAAACCCTAATTCAACCATTAGGCGTCCTATCTAATCTGAGCTCTTATATTCGATTCTTTCTACCTTTTGCATTTCTTTCCCCTTTTTGTCAATCGAGTGTTGAACATCCAATTTCTTCATTGTTTGACTGATTAATGTAATTGAACATTGAATTGTCTTCTCAAATATTGAAGCTTGATGTTTTTTTTTTTCAGGTAATCATGTCATCCATAATTCTTTCTACACCATCCATGTTCAGAATTGCACCCCAAAGCTACATCCCACCTTCTGCTACATCACTTCCAAAACTCCAATCATGTCTTCCATCACTAAAGAGCGTCTCAAAAGCTTTTGGATTGAAATCCAGCCAATTTTCAAGGACAACTGCCATGGCTACATACAAGGTGAAGCTCGTTGGACCAGATGGAGATGAAAACGAATTTGATGCACCTGATGATTGCTACATCCTTGATTCTGCTGAAAGTGCAGGGGTTGAGCTTCCATATTCTTGTAGAGCAGGTGCTTGTTCCACCTGTGCGGGAAAGATAGTTGCAGGTGCTGTTGATCAATCCGATGGATCATTTCTTGATGATAATCAAATGAAGGAAGGTTATGTTTTGACTTGTATTGCTTACCCTACTTGTGATTCTGTGATTCATACTCATAAAGAAGCTGATCTTTATTGAGTTCTTGTAGTTGTGTGTCTTTGTTGTGTACAATCGAACCTTTCTTTGCATTTTAATTATCAAATGGTAGTTTGTGCCTTGTGGTGGTTTTATGATGCTAGAATACTGAAGAAAAAAATCTTGTGGTTGATGAATTTTCAAGTCTTGATAAAAATATGGATTTTGAAGTCTTGATATTTTTAACAAGAGAATTTGGTTTTGGGCCAATATTGTGGTCGAAGTTGAAATGAAATTGTTTCGTTGGGCCAAAATCTTTAACATTTGTTTTGTTCTTTGAATTGGGTTATAGTCTTCTAGAGGTAAACAAAGGCCCAATTATGGAGTTTGGACCAGACCCAACCAGTACTAGGATTTTGAACACTACCGGTTTTTTTTTTTTTTTTTTTTTTTTTTTTTTTTTTTTTTTTTTTTTTAATGAGTTTTAACCAATTTTTTCTATAACGGTTTCGGTTATATTCGGTTTGGTTTTTTCGGTTTTATTGAATTGAAATTGAGCTAAAAACACAGTTCATTTTGGTTATAGTAGAAAAACCGGGGAAAAACCGGTTTTAGATATTTATTAAAACATATTACTAATCGACAGTTCGGTTGTTACATAGAAGTTGGGATGAGATTGGAACCTCTTCGTATGAAATTGGTTTGAAAATGAATTTTATTTTGTTATTTTGGTTTTGAAAATTGTAATAAGTAATTGCAATACATAATTTAACCTACAAACATAAACATAGTATTTTTAATCAAAAGTAGGTATGGTTTTCAAATTCGTATTGCATTGCATTGCATTTCTAAATGTTGTCATCATTCATCATTCTTGTTTGATCTTGATCCCAATCATATCCCACCGCCCTGCATCAATCTTTATTTATATCGCTCGACATTTCATACAAATTTTAACAATCTTGTATGTTATTTGATGAAACTTGGACACCGATGAAAGATTGTGATGACTACATTTAGATGTCATACTTGCAAGCGATTAGAGAATGTTTTTGATTGTTGAGAGATCTGATGGTGTGATTACAATAACACATCCGCTACCTACATATATACACTAACAAATGAGGGGCAAAATGGTCTTTTAGGTTAAAAATGACAATATGGCCGATTGGGAAAAAACGGCTAGTTTTAAACTGGTTTCCCAAACTGGATCGACTCAAACTAGTTTTCACTGGTTCATGGTGGTTCATGGGCAGGATGTGAAATCTATAGAAACTAAGCTTGAAATGGGATCAATTGAGTTTAAATTGGTTTATTTGTTTGGTTATAAAGGCATCATAATTAAATAATGTTTAAAAGAATTCAGTTAACAAGGCAATGGCCCAATAACCGATTAGAAAAGCCTGTTAAACTGTTACTGCTTTTCTTGACCGCACTTGATTAAGGCTTATCTTTGTTACTGATGCGACATAGATCTCCGGGAGGTCTTCTGGACTTATGTTGTGGCAGACATCTGAGGATTACAAAGCAAAGTCGTTAGAACCGCCCCAGGGGCTGTGCCTCGGGAGCAGGCTCCAACGATCAAATTAGATCAGTTGGTAGAGATGAGATGGTTCTCCTTAGCCGAAGAGAACCATCTTGGTGTTGGGGATAGTGTATGGGCATGGTGGTTGTAGGGGGAAAGTGGCGACTGAGCCAAGGGGAACTCCTGAGTGGCGGTTGAGCCACTAGAGAAGGTTTAGGGTGGCAGCTAAGCCACCAGGAAGAGAGTCCTCCTCCATGGAGGAGGAACTGTTCACTTTATAAGGACATTTAGGTCAAGAGGAATTAGGTCAGGCCTTGGGTCAGCCCAATTCAGGCCCAGCTAGCAAGGAGCTGGGCAAGGTTGCCCGAAGGCATTGTGCGAGGCTGGCGGGCGCACACCCAACAAGGATGGCGGGAGCGCACCAGGAAAGGCTGTTAAGGGAGCGCCAAGCAGGGCTGGCAAGAGAGTGTCATGCAAGGCTGGCAAGGGAGCAGTAGGGTGTAAGCGAGACAAGCCAACTCGTGAGAAACTCGAGACCGACTCGAAAAATACTCGAAATCGACTTGACCTTAATCGAGCCGAGCTTGAGCTCGAGCTACTCGAGTACCTTATCGAGCCGAGCTCGAGTACTAAAATATTCATCTTGTACGGCTCGCGAGCTTAGTCGAGCTTAATGTAATTTACATATATGCCATTTTTTTTTAATTTATTAATTCTTAATCATTAATAACATAATAAAAAAAACTAAAAAAAAATGCCTGATAAGTGATATCCCTATCCGTCAATCCATGATCCATCTAAAGTCCTAATTCCCAAACCCAAAAAAACCCTTAAATCTTCATTCCCTTAGCTATCGGCTATCGCTATTCGCCTTATCCCCTGACCCCTATCGTTCGTTCAGACCTTCAGTCCTTCACAATTTGAAAAACGCAGATCGCCGTTCGCAGATCGCCGGCACCTCCTCCGCTGCTCCACATACCGGTTGCCGCCTGCCGGTGCACTATCTGTGCTCGTCGCCGCTGGTCCACCATTCATAATCGTCGGCCTTTAGTTCATCGATGGTTGCTGACTGCTGAGTAAGAACGGAGAACGACACATACATACATACAATTGAATGTAAGTCCATATTTCTTTCTTTTTCTTACAACAATATTCGATTTCTTTTTCTTACAGTAATATTCGGTTTCCAGCTTTTAGTTCCTTTTGTGTCTTACAGTAATAGTCCATGTGTATGTAAGTGATAGTCTCTTACAGTAATCATTTGATTTTTAATCTGTAATCTATAAAACATGATAATTGTATGATCTTATTATGTGATTTAAGAATTCAAAAGGGAAAAATTGAGCATGGGAATTCGAATTACATACCTGAATAAGATATATTGCAGATGTGATAACAGAAATCTTGTTTGGATCTTGTCATTATTAAGCCATTAGTACTTTCATATCAGTTTTATTACCATTTAGGCTTACACAAAAAAAATTAATTTATTGTTTCAGTATCATGCAAGCTTGCTGAACACTGTTTATGATTCTGATTCTGGATTTCTGTTGTTAAATTTTAAGATAGAACATCTCAATTCTTTTCTTTTTGTTGGCTGAAATATTAATGTTTTTTTGTCGGCTGAAGTATTAATGTATTTTTTTGTGTGGTAACTTTTCTGATTTGCAGATGGAATCAAACACACCTTCTGATATTTCATCAGCTCCAAACTCGCAACAAGAGAATGATGGTTTGGTAAATGACAGAAACACCCATTCTACAAACAATGAAGAAAATGCAGATGAAGGGAGTTCCCATTTTCAAAAGAAGAAAAGACCAAAGACTTCTCCAGTATGGGCAAATTTTACTGAAGTTAAGATGCCTGATGGGACTATGAAAGCACAGTGTAGATTTTGTAAAGGTCGACTCGCCATAATATCAAGCTCGAGTACTAGTCATTTGAAACGACACTTGAAGACATGTGGCCCGAAAGCAGCTCATGACTTGAAACAACAAAAGATCACTTTGCAAGCAGTTGATTCAGGATGCAATCAAGAAAAACATGTCACTCCCGCCCTTACTGATGGAAAGTTTGATATGATGAAAATGAGAGTCTGTTGCGCATTGGATACTTATGCACGAGCATCCTTTCACAATTGTTGAAGAAGAAGGATTTAACATGATGCAAAAGCGTGGAATGCTTGAATGGGAAAATGTCTCACGTGTTTCCATTAAAAAAGACTGTGAAAAAGTTTTTGAGATAGAAAAGAACAAGCTGAAGAATTTATTAAAGTCTATTTCAAAGATTAGTGTGACCAAGGATATGTGGAAGTCTACCAATCAGAAAATCGAGTATATGGTTCTTACAGGCCATTTTGTTGATTCTAATTGGCAATTACAAAAACATGTTCTTAGCTTTATTCACTTACCTCCTCCTCATCGTGGGCTTGAGATTGCTGACAATCTTTACAAGTGTTTTAAGGATTGGGGTATAGAGAATAAGGTGTTCACTATTTCCGTTGACAATGCCTCAAATAACGATTCGGCTGTTAGGATCCTAAGTGAAACTTTTTCAAGGGTTAAAAAGTTGCCTTGTGGAGGAAAGTTGTTTCATGTACGTTGTTGTGCACACATCTTGAATCTTATGGTTCAAGATGGACTTTCTAGAATTAGCTATATTATTGAGGATATTCACGAAACTGTCACATTTATCAATCAAAATGAAGGGAGACTTAATTTGTTTTCTGAGATTGTGCAACAGTTGCAATTGCCACATAGAAAACTTATTCTTGAATGCAAGACAAGATGGAATTCAACATATCAAATGTTGTCGGCTGCAATCAAATTTAAAGAGGTGTTTCCAATGAACAAAGAAAGAGAGCCACACTATCTTTGTTGTCCTAGCAATGATGATTGGTTGAAGGTGGAAAAGGTATGTGAAATCTTAGAAGTTTTTGACTCTGTGACTAATATCATCTCTGGGAGTGAGTATCCGACTTCAAACTTATTTCTTAATGAAATTTTTAGAGTGAAAGTTTTGTTAGATAAGAAGTTTGAAGATTCTAACGAAGATGAGTTTGTTCATGACATGGTTAAGTGCATGAAACTAAAATTTGATAAATATTGGGGAGATTGCAACTTAATGATGTCTATTGGTGCTATTTTAGATCCTAGGTGTAAAATGAGGGTTATTGAGTTTTGCTTTCCTAGGATGTATCCTGAAAATGAAGCTTGTGAAAATATAGACAAAGTGAAAAAAGCTTTATATGAATTGTATAAAGAATATGTAGATGAGTATTACTCTAGTAGTGGTGAAGGAAATGGCGAAAGTGTTGGTTTAAGAGGAAACAATGTGACTATTCAAGCTTCATCTTCTGGTTGGTCTGAGTTCGCTCAATTTGTAAGAACAGTTGAAAATATACAACCACAAAAATTCGATTTAGATAATTATCTTGAAGAGAGTTGTTACATTTGTGAAGAGGATCCAATACCATTTGATGTTTTACAATGGTGGCGGTCAAATTCGTTAAAGTATCGTATATTGTCACACATGGCTCGAGATATACTTGCAATTCCTATCACCACTGTTGCATCGAAAGCTACTTTTAGTGCGAGTAGTAGAGTTATTGACACATATAGAGCATCCTTGACTACTAAAACGGTAGAAGTCTTACTTTGTGGTGGAGATTGGTGTCGAAGCCTCTATGGTTTGAAAAGAAAGAAAAAGGCATGATTATTTGTTTTTCATCACCTTTAATGTGTTTTTATAATTTCAATTATATTTATTATTCTTGTGTTTATACATTTCAGAAAGAAAAGCAACAAATGGAGATCAATCTTCCCATTCCATGATAAGTAAGTTTATTTAAAATGTTGAAAACAAATTTTTTTTTTGCTGTTTTTTTTCTTTTTTGCAGCTTTTTGTAGTTTTTTTTTTTTACTGTTTTTATGGTTTTTGGTAGTTTTTGATTGTTTCTTTTGCAGTTTTTTTGTTGTTTTTACTGATTTTTATGCTGTTTTTAGGTTAAATAGTTGTTAAATAATTGTTGTTTTCTGTTAAATATTTTTTTTTGCTGTTTTTTTCTTTTTCTTTTTGCAGCTTTTTGTGGTTTTTTTTCCTGTTTTTTCTGGTTTTTGGCAGTTTTTTTTGTTGTGTATTTTGCATTTATTTTGTTGTTTTTTACTGATTCTTGTGTTGTTTTTAGGTTACATAGCTGTTAAATAATTGTTGTTTGTTGTTATTTCATCAGGTAGAAGCTGAAGAAGCTGTTTTGATGCTGAGTTGGTATATTTTTGAAGTCTTAAAAGTTGTTTTGCATTGAAAAATGTTTATTTTTTTGTATTTTGAAAGTATGCAAAAACGACATAGATGCTTGAATGGTTGATGCTATTTTGCATTAAAGATTGTTTATTTTTGGTATTTTGAAAATATGTAAAACTTATGACATATATGGACTATGGGTGATGTTTTATTGATATTAGACGTTTAATTGTGATTTTTTTTTGGTAGTTTGGACATTAGAATATGGAATGTTTTAATAGTTATTACTTAATTAGTGATTTTAAAAAATATATACATATATTAGTCGAGCCGAGCCGAGTCGAGCTTGAGACTGTTGAGTATTTCACGAGCCCGAGCTCGAGTTTAAAATCAAGGCTCGAGTCGAGTTCGAGCCGAGCTTCGAGCTCGAGTATTTTTGTCGAGTCGAGCTTCGAGCTTTATAGTGTTCGGCTCGACTCGGCACGTTTACACCCCTAGGGAGCACCATGCAGGGTTGGCAGGAGTGCGCCAAGCAAGGCTGACGCTCCAGAGCTGTCTAGGCCATGCTAATAGATCTAGTATACTAAGTACCCAAGTCCAATGTGTTTGATACGCGGTCAATGTGTAACGACCGAAAAACACAACCAATTTTAAATTTTTCAAAAACATCTCAATTCCAATAATTCTTTACAAAAAGGTTTTCAATACAAAATATTTATCGTATTCCCAGAATCATAACACCACAAAATTATGAGGAGCGGTACGATCACGCCTTCGCCTTGCCACGATCTCCTGAAGAACCTGAGAAACATGAAACCACAACTGTAAGCCCGAAAGCTTAGTGAGATACCCCCAAAATACCAACCACAAATACCATACACGCATAACATGCCATAACATATCCGATCACAGAACAGCCATGCTCTCCGGGTCTACTGTGTGACTGGTCCGCCGCACCGGCCAACAGTCCACCTGGTCCACCATCTGAGTCAATCCGCATACATCGAGTCT
Source organism: Lactuca sativa (assembly GCF_002870075.4). Classification (NCBI taxonomy): domain Eukaryota; kingdom Viridiplantae; phylum Streptophyta; class Magnoliopsida; order Asterales; family Asteraceae; genus Lactuca; species Lactuca sativa. The sequence goes on along the minus strand of NC_056628.2, from coordinate 55,792,855 downwards.
GCAGTGTGATTGGTCCGCCCATTCCCGGGCCTTAAATCCACCTGGTCCACTCTCTCTGAGTCTACAGTATGACTGGTCCGCCCGCACCGGGCCTTCAGTCTGTCTGGTCCACTCTCCGAGCCTTCGGCATGTCTGGTCCGCCCCTACCGGGACCTACAGCCTATCCGGACCGCTCGCTGGGCCTACGGGACAACCGGTCCGCCCTGGGTATCTTGGCCTACTGCACACAGCAGGACCTGCCTCAACCCAACTCCAGTCCAAACATCCATGTGCACATATACATACAATCATCTAACAATTCACAGATAACAAGCAGATCAACAGATCACATAACATGCCACTATCCTAACCAGGATACCGACCTAACAGGTCACTAACATAGCATCTCCCTATCTCTCTGGATACTGATCTCAATCAGGTCTCTAGCATATACCATCCTAACTCACAGGATGCAAACATGATAAAGCAGCAACATAAAAACAACTACCTGGATCTCAATCCGATAAGGGCCGGCCTTGGTGCCTTAGACCCCGTTGATATAGTGAGGATAACTCACCTCGAAGCTGCCGACTGAATGGATAATCCAAGCTACTCCGATCACTGATACGATCTCCACCACTGGTCAACCACCAATGCGCTGAACTCAAAACAGCAAACAATAATTACCAAAATGCCCCTGGACACCATTGGTCAACCCTTGGACAAAGACAAGGTCAAAGTCAACTCCTGACTGACCCTACTCGCCGAGTCAACCCTATGACTCGCCGAGTTCCCATACTCAGACTTCACTCCATCCGCGACCTAACTCGCCGAGTCACCCCGAGACTCGCCGAGTCCAACAACTCAGAGTCCACTCGCACATGACTCACCGAGTCATCCCTTGACTCACCGATTCTCGACTCGACCAGAGAATATCGGAACTCTTCGACAAGACTCGCCGAGTCCAAGAACAAACTCGCCGAGTCTAAAGCTATCATCAACCTACTCGCCGAGTTGTTCATACAACTCGCCGAGTTCAAGGCTATCTTCATCCGACTCGCTGAGTTGTTCTTCCAACTCGTCGAGTCCCAGCTCATCTTCAAGCAACTCGTCGAGTTCACCCATGTGACTCGCCGAGTACCACCGATCTGAATCCATTTAGAAGCATTCCAGGCCATGCAAATGATCCAAAACATAGATCTAGCCTCCTACAATTCATCCATCATGTAAAGTGGCAATCTTTACGTGAATCCATAGAGATCTAGGCCATATTCACTCATAACTAGGGTTTGGGACTTGCTCTGGTTTTCTGAACCGGTTCGATTTAGAAAAAAACCGGTTTGTGCATGCCTAATGCTAGGTCATTTAATATCTTGAATTCTAGAGTGATAGGCAAATCTCTGTATAATTATACTTGTAACCTCTGTGTTGAGAACTCTGAAATAAAGAATACATCCCTCCTGCCCTTAGACATTGGTCTCCTTGACCGAACCACGTAAATACTGTGTCTTTTGTGATTTTGGTTTTGCTTGTTATCCACTTTACTTACTAACAATGATCTTTCCTTGCTAGGAGTATGATCCGGTCAGTGTAATTCAATCCAATTATTGCTACGATCATGTAGATCAAGGCCGCTGATAATATTATTGCGGAGCGGGGCTGCTATACAAATATGTAGCATGGATGTCATGGCGTTTCTATCGTGTCTTGGTGGAGTGCCACCAATAATCATCTACATAGTTTGTTTTGCGTGAGCATTGATAACCATCATCAAGGCATTTTTTTGCATAAGATATATCTAGCTGATTTTCCCCCAATGTGATGTGGGTAGCGTAGGTAGTCGTATCAGACTATGATGTATATGGCCAGGTTGCTATAAGAATACACAACGAGGTTGTTTTCATGATTATATGCAACAAGACTGTTTCTAAGATCCAGGCAACAGAGATACTAAGGGATTGTAAGTAGCAGGGATGCTGTTGTGATGGCATTCTTGCTGAAGAGTAACCTCGCTATACTTGGATGTAATGTAGAAAATGCTTTATTAATCGTATGAGGAGAAGAAAACCATGATGATTGTGGGAGAAGAAACATCAAGAGTGTGATGCTAGGCATGGCATAAACTTGTGATGCGCGACTTACGGTGTGCGACGATGCGCGGCTTAGCAAAATAGCTCGAGCTTAGCAGCCAACGATCATGGAGATGTCATGCGGGAGAGCATTATTGGAACAGATCAGAATTAGCAGAATAGTTCGGGATTAGTAGCCAGTGATCGTAGATACGTCACGCGGGAGAGCATCGCGTGGAATAGATCAGGCTTAGCAACCAACAATCGTAGATACATCACGCATGAGAGCATCGTGTGGAATAGATCTGGCTTAGCAGCCAACGATCATAGATACATCATGTGGAATAGATTGGGCTTAGCATCCATCAATTGTGAAAGCATCATGCGGGAGAGAATCACGTGGAATCATATAGGCAAAGGTTGCGAGCCTTTGAGCCTTGTTGGCGGAGCATGCCACTGTAATGGAGTCGGGTTGAGAAGCTGTAAAACCCAAAAATTTTCAAAGCTTTTTCAAACGCTATGGTTATAAAAACATTTGGGTATTAACTCCATATAACATAAAACCAGTCCCATAAAAACAATTACAATTAAAAACTTGGGGGTTACCATTAAACATCATACAACCATAGCAAGCAAATATGAATTACATCAATAACATTAAATAAGGAACTTAACAAGTTCCACTCCATTCTCTATCTCTTAATCTTCTAACTTCCATATATCAATTTTCTCCTTAATTGCAACCTGGAATACATGGAATTAAAAAGAGATACGTAAGACAAAAATGTCTCGTGAGCTAAGTGGGTTTTTGACCTAAAACATTTATCACTTTTCATCAAAAATGTTTCATCTTTGCAAAACATAGTTTTAGACCATAAATCAGTTTCAAGCATTTTCAAGAAAAATTCATTTCGTACGTAACATAAGTATCATTTCATTTCATATCTTATCATTTCATTTCAAAAGACATCTTTCCATATTCCATATTTTTTTATTATTAAGGACTAATTCCGGTAATAAAGCGTTGCCATTTTTATACTTAGGGTCTATGTCCAATAAATGAGCCACTCCCAAGTCTAGATGATGGTGTAAAGAACAAATCAATCCACAAATGCATCGTTTCCATTAGGACATCTGTCTTCCGAAGGGGAGGCGCCACCCCGATAGATTCCTCTAGTGCCTCTTACGAGGTATCATGGCCCGTGCAGTTTTCATTTCATTACTTTCCAATTCTTTTCATTACTTTCCATTCCTTTTCATTACTTTCCATGCTTTACACATTTCATACATTAGTATCATAAAATCATTTCCAAAGTAAAGCATCTATATTTCAAAACAATCCAAACACATTTTTAAAACATTCGATCTTCCAAAACGTTCTTTTCTTTCAAAAACATTCTTGCCACTAAGGCACTCTTTCAAAATACCCTTTCCAAAAACATTTGACGCTTACGTTTCAAAACATTTCATATATTAAAGCATTGAATTTCATTATCATAAAATCATTTTACCATGTACCTTAAAGTGGGAGAAATGCCAACACGTACTCACCTCAATCACACGTAGATTAACTAATGCTCTTCTAGTTCCTTTCCCTAAATCAATCCTCTTCAAACACTAACTACACCATATATGGACGTAAGTCATTAAAATGACCAAAATACAACTCATAGATTCCATTACTAAATCTCAAATCATTCCTCATGCAAAAATAAGAATGTGGGCGATAACCGTGCGTAAATCCGAGTCCGTATGCAAAAGTTTTAAAGAAAACAAGAAAACCTCTAACATAGATTTACGCGGGCTGTGTAAATTAAAACATGCATTTACACGAGTCGTGTTTTCATGTTTGCACACAGACAAAACTCGATTTTTCTCATAATAACATGCTAGTTTGCATAGTTCTTGAAGCCCTTTTCCCATTCACTTTTTTCCATTTTTATAGGTTCTCACACATGATTAGGAGGTGTTTTATCATCTTAAAACACTTTACTTAATCCATTAAGTGCTCATTGAAACCCTTAGGATCCTGATGATCCATTCTACACTTGAACATTTCAAAGTCCACAAAATTGTTCTCAACTTGTTGAGCACTCAAATGAAATTTGTCAAGCACATAAAACCTTCATTAATCTCATTGTAAGTACACAAACTAACCATTGAATCCCCAATTCTTTTCCATGTTTCCTAAATTGCCCTTTAGGAAAAAACAATCAATAGAACCACTTATAGCTCAAGAGACCCTTCATGTTTATGTTTTAATATCATTTATAGAATGTCAATTCATGTTTATGAATGTCATTCACTTGTAATATATAAATCATCATGTAGTTATGCTTAGATATCCAAAAATGCCCCTTATGACCACAAATTCCATGGGTTAATACAATAACCAATCTACACTAAGTATTTTGCATTTAAATCATTCTAATAGCATCCATTCATGGTTATGAACTTCATTTGCTCAACAAATATACCTTAATGCATAAAGTCCATTGATGTCATCACATCTTTCCCAAAATCACCTAAAATTCATGTTTATGCAACATTCTACAATCATGAATGTGTTTGAGTATTCCAATTGGATTCATTATCATGAAGCATCATCTAGGTCATTGAATCCATTCCAATTTAACATATAAACATAAAATCCCTAATTTAGATTTCTAGGGTTCATGAGGGTTTTCACCTAAATCCTCAAATCCATCAATTGGGTGATTTTATTGAGATTGGGATCATCAAAAAAAACTTACAGGAGGTTAGAAACCAAAACCCTAACCCTTATAAGAAGATAAATTCGACATTGGGGTCAAACCGACTTCACAAATCCAAATTCTAGGTGACAATGATAAGAAATTATACCTTGAACCACTTGATTTCTTCACAACTTGCACCAAATGAACCAAGAAGGATTGAGATCGACACCTAAGGTTTCTATTGAGCTTGAATCACCATCTAACCTCCTATCTTCTCATCCCATCGTTCTTATTTGACTGAAATGAAGAGGAAGCATTCTTATTTTCAGATTTGTCATATTTGGTCCTTCTAGTTTACATCTTTTGCCAAATTTACCATTTCTCCATTCATTTTCACATTTGCTTAAAAGATTGACATAATGAGTCCTTGGCCATCCCATCCTTAGCATTCCTCATCCATTTAACCTTGGTGAGTCAACCCTTGGTCAAACATACTATTCTAAATTGACACTTTGGGTTAATTAACTTTGAAATGTTAACATCTCAACCTTTAACTTTGCAAGTTTCATATTGACTAATGATATGATTTTCATTTAAATGATTTAATTATGTAAATCCTCCTTTATTTAATTGTATTAATTAATTTAAGAACCTTATCTTAAAGGTTAGGATGTTACAAATATCTAACCCTTAAAAGGATTCCGTCCTCGAAATTATTCTGTGATCCATCTCATTAGGATTTCATCCCATCACTTTTTAATTTCCTTGACGATCTCATTACTTTGGTTATTTGTCACAATTGTAGTCCGCCTAATGATCAGTAATACATAATTAGGGGTTATCAATTATCAATTATCTTGGGTCACATGGCTGTTGAGAGTCTGGCGACATGACTACTAAGATCCAGACAACACGATTACTAAGACCTGAGCAACGAGACTACCAGGGGCTGGTCAACACGTTTGTTGAGGGTTAGGCAAAAAGACTGCCAAGGGCTGGTTAGCTTGGCTTTTGGGATCCAGACAACACAGCCGCTGAGGATTGGGCCGTGAAGCTTCTCTTTCATTCATAAGACTAATGTATTCCTGAGAATGCATGATCATATACAATGTATGCTTGTTATGTAGTTCAGCTCTTTGCTCGGAATAACACTTCTACATAGTGTTGTACCAACCCTTCTACTCCCCCTTTTTAGAAAGGGTGACAAATGAGAACGAATGGATATATGATATTGGTTTGTGTTTGCACGTTCAAGCCTCATTCGTATGTCATCAGGACTTAACGCCGTTACTAGATGACTTATATGGGTTAAGCTTGAGAATCACAACAAAGAAAGAATAGATGTCAGTTGTCGTTCAGGAGGGGATCCCGAAACGAAGCTCCGACGGTCTACTCAGTATCTAGATGAGAGAAATAGGGTTTAGCTTAAGATAGAGACAGAGGTGATCCCTTTTATTGGATGAGAAGGGTTCTTTTTATACCTGTTGTCGTGAGCATGGATCCTCGACAATACCTTTTGTCCTTTCTAAGCTGACAAGACGTGGAGGCGTCCTATTGGCGGATCGTGCTCTAATAGAGGTTGCTCTCTATTAGTGCAAAATTACCAGACGGCAGCATGCCGAGTGCAACACCTGGTGCTCTGGGGGCGTCTGGTACTATTTTGTCTTGCGGTAGACTGGAGCTTCCCGTTCTATGCCGGTCCTTGGATCTAGAGCGCCGAGACATAAGTGCATGGCCGCGGAGGCGAAGGCTCGTTCCTAGCACTTGTCGAGCAACAACCATTGACTAGGCCGTCCTTAGATAACGGTCTCGTTATCTTTGATGTATTCCTAGTGGGATACGTTAACAAGTCCCATAGGCTAGTAAACGTCAATGTCTACTTGAGTAAACTGAGTCGTTCTAGCTTAGATGTGGATACACGTTTGGTCGGGATGGCTTATGATACCTGTTGATGTGACAGAGCCATCTACACAGACAATTCCATCATCGTAACTGTTCATAGTTCTCTCCTGCATTTTAAACCTTCCATATACATATCAGTTTCCTTTACTTCTGCAATTTCTTCTTTCTCTCTGCTTTTTCTTTCTCTTTCCATCTTGCTTTTCTCATCGGTCATTGGTCAACAATGACCGCTCCAAATATTGGGTTTGTGCCTTCTCCAAGCGAGTTTGAAGATATGCATGACCGATTTGGTTTCCTTCTCGAGCATAGGGTGGAATACCCTCGAAAGGGGGCTATTATATCCAAGCCGCCGGAAGGCAAGGTTAGAGTCCCCATACCGATCTTTGAGGCGGGGATCCAAATGCCGACGACCGATTTCTCTGACGACATCATTCTCCAATATGGGTTCTTCATCGACGATTTAACTTATAATGCTATCAAAAAGATAATTGGATTTGAGATGGCATGTTGAGCCTTGGGCGTGCTTCCTCAATTCTGGGCTTTCAAGTATTGCTTCAACTCATCCACCCAGTCCGGCGTGCACACATTTTCTTAACGTTGGGGTATCCACGTGTTAATCATAAATCAGAAGTCCCCCAAAAGAACTGGCAAGATAAATGGTTATGGGTGAACCGTGATTTGGTTGGCTATGGCTATCCCCGTAGAACCAATTTCACTGATTGAATACCTGCCCTCTAGGGAGCCAACGAGACTATGGCCAACACGCTGAAGACCATTTTTTTAATGGGGAGGACTAGGAAGACTGCATGTTGGCCGCTGTTGGTAGGAGCGTCGCTTATAGGGAAAATGGAGCGATGCCTCAGTTCTTCGTTGAGAAGGATGGTAAGTTCCTCTCCTCCCCCTTTTTGTTTTAGGTTTCTTTTCTATGTATATTTTTATATGGTGGGGTCGATGGTGAGTGCCTCTCCCTAAGTATGTTGTTTTGTGTTTCGGTTGCAGGTCGTGAGAGAGTTATCCCTTTCGAGATGGTCTTGAGGGGATGTTTCAAGAGCCGTTGTTAGCACTGGGAAGTGCCCTTGGTGGAGGTACTTCCAGTCAGTGTTAATCGTGCCCTGGAATTTGTTGGGCCTGCTGTTGCCTCTGCGTAAGGATCCAAATCCTAGGCTGACCAGGTGTCGGTTGACGCACCTGTTGGCAGAGTTTCCCACGACGATCCTTTGCCCTCCGATCATGAGGACGAACCATCGAATGGTAAGATTCCATCTGCAAGAAGCTTTTTTCAATCCATAGATTGATTTGTCAAGCTTACACACTCTATTGGGGTATTTAGAATCCACAAAACCCTCTGGATGACTCATGTAAACATCCTCAGCCAAATTTCCATTAAGGAAATCAGTTTTGACATCCATCTGCCAGATTTTATAATCATGAAATGCAGTTATGGCTAACATAACCCTAATAGATTTAATCTTGGCCACTGGTGAGAAGGTCTCATCATAGTAAACCCTTGGGGTTTGAGTAAATCCCTTCACAACCAGTCGTGCCTTGAACGTGTGTACCTTTCCATCCTTGTCGGTCTTCTTCTTGAAGATCCATTTGCACCCAACTATCTTACAACCTGCTACATTGTCGACCAAGTTCCAAACTTGATTGTCATACATGGACTGGATCTCGCTGTCCATTGCCTCCTTCCATTTAGTAGACTCCGGGCATGCCATGGATTCCTTGAAGTTAGAAGGCTCATCCAAATTTACTAGTGTACTATCATTGATAAACATATCACCATCTATAGTAATATGGAAACCATAAAACTTCGGTGCCATTCTAACTCGAGTGGGATGTCTAAGAGGAAACGACTCGTCAATTGGTTCAACAAGAATTTCTTCCTTGGGTAAAGCGCTTGTGTTAGAGGTTCCTTCATCGCTTGTCTCATTAATTTCTTCAAGATCAATTTTACTCCCACTGTCCTCTTTGCATATGAGTTCTCTCTCGCAAAAGACTCCCCTTTGTGCTACAAAGACCACGTTTTCACTAGGTTTGTAGAACAAGTATCCAAAGGACTTATGTGGATAGCCGATGAAAATACATCGCTCACTTCGAGGTCCAAGCTTGTCATGAGTCTCTCATCTAACGAAAGCTTCACAACCCCAAACCTTGATAAGTACCAACGAGGGAACCTTCCCTATCCAAATCTCTTGAGGTGTTTTGGCAACCTTCCTCGTTGGGACTAGATTAAGAATATGGGTGGTAGTCTCTAAGGCATACCCCCATAATGTTATCGGAAGTGAAGCTCGACTCATCATGGAACGTACCATGTCCGACAAGGTTCGATTACGCCTCTAACCCACACCACTAAGTTGTGGTGTCCTAGGAGGTGTCAATTGTGAAACAATTCCACATCCCTTGAGGTAGTCGTGGAACTCAATACTAAGATACTCACCACCCCTATCGGATCTGAGCATCTTGATCTTCCTTCCCAATTGATTTTCGACTTCATGTTTAAACTCTTTGAATTTTTCAAAGGTTTCTAACTTATGCTTGCTTAAGTAGATATATCCATATCTGCTATAATCATCGGTAAAAGTCACATAAAAATTGATTTGCATCCCTTGTGGTGGATCTGAAGGGCCCATACACATTCGTGTGTATGAGATACAAAAACCCTTCACCTCTTTCACAAGAACCAATGAAAGGTGATTTAGTCATCTTTCTAAGAAAACAAGACTCGCATGTATCATCTGACCTTAAGTCAAATGATTCCAACACTCCATCCTATTGGAGTTGGGCAATGTGTTTCTTGTTGACATGTCCAAGACGACAATGCCGCAAGCATTCCTTGTCTAAACCATTAGACGTATCAATTTGTAACACACTATTTCCTAAATTTTCTACAACCATCACAGTTTCATATACACCATCACAAGGTAATGCTTCAAAATAAAATACACAATTATAATAAGCATTAATAAAACCATTCTCATTATTGAAAGAATATCTAAAAACCTTGTATGTACAAACCATGAAATGAAATAATATTCCTTGTCGTTTCTGACGAGTAGCAACAATTATTTAAATATAAACTTAACGCACTATTAAGCACTAAAGAGTAAATCCCAATCTTGGTAACAGGTGACGATCTCCTATTTCCCATAATCAGGTTCATCTTCCCATGCTCATCATCCTCATTTCTTCTTAGTCCATGCAAGTCAGAGTGAGTGTGAAAAACACATCCTGTATCAAGGACCCAAGAGTTAGAATGCGATGAGTTTTTAGATTGAATAATGTAAATACCTGCCGAAGTTTGCTTGATTTTTCCATCCTTTATATCTTGCTAGTACTTGGTGCAACTTCTCTTCCAATGCCCCTTGTCATGGCAGTAGAAGTAGGTAGCCTCTTTAGGATTAGAGGCAGGGGGAACTTCAAAACTAGACTTTCCTTTAGGGCCATTGCTAGACGACCCGACTTGGGACTTTCCCTTCCAGTTCTGTTTTGAGGTAGCTTTCCTCTTCTTCCCCTTCCCATGCCCAATGGCCAAGACGGGAGCAGCAACAGTAGGAGTGGATTCAACACCTTTTCCCTTCAATCCACTTTCAACGGTTCTCATCAAGCTTTGAAGCTGACTTAATGTGACTTACTCTTTGTTCAAATGATAATCCATTTTGAACTGATCATAACAACTAGGCAATGAGTGCAAGACTATATCAATAGTCAATTCCTAATCAAAATTCACATTAAGTTTCAGTAAACGATCCACATAGCGTTGCATGCATTGCAGGTGGGTCGTGACGGACTCTTTGTCCTTCATCTTGGTGGTAATGAGTGGCTTGACTATCTCATACCTTTCTTGACGTACTCTTTGATTGTACTTTTCCATCAAGTCTTTGCACATGTCACAAGGCCAATAGTCCTCATAAAACTGTTGTAGCTTAGGCAGTGGGCCCTATACTCAGCTATTTCTTTAGGAGTAGCTTTAGATTCATCTATCTCGTTCAACTCTTTGTCCAGGACATAATCCTTTTCCTTGAATCGCAAGGCCATACTAATGTTGTGCATCCAATCATTAAAGTTAGAGCCATCGAATGTGACCTTGGCATAAATGCTCAAGAGCGAGAAGGTGTCCGAGGAGTTGTTGTTGTTGGAGCCAGTAGCGTTGTTTGAGGTATACATCTACAAAACAAGAAAGATTTTTTTTTGATTAAATAAGGAAATCCTTAACATAACACCCAAATGAAATATTAAGGCTAGGATCCAACTAAATAATTCACAATTCAGAAGAGGGATGCCATAACCCAATTGCAAATTATTTAAAGGTAGGTAAATGACAATTTACCAATTTCACCATGAAAAACGAAATTTAAATGAATTAGGTTTTAAATGAAATTCCTAGATCTTTTGAGATTCATTTAACTATTCAATGACATGTTTAATCTCGATTATGCCCTTTCCATTTGTGACTGGGATACCAAGGATCACAAACAAGGTGTGAATAACCATGCAAATTAGCTTGGTACTCTCGATGTCATTTATCACCTAATCAATGTGTCGGTTAACCACACACGCTCCATTGATCAATGATAATATATGAGCTACCCATTGCCACCCTTTATTAGTCCATGTTAGTGTGTCGGTTAACCACACACGCTCGACTAACGACTTGATAAAGTGCAATGTGTAATTTCATGGATTAGCATCAAATTCACATTTTCCTAAAGTAACTAAGATTGGGAATTTTTATGAAAATGTTTAGTTACTTTATCTATATCATTATAATTATTAATGTGAGTTTAGTGTACTATCAAACCTGTTCGGCTAACGACCCTCAACCAATCAGGAAGTAGTGGGTGAGAGTGAACACCCATTCAACCACCATTTTATATGCAGTTTCCTTATACCCCCTTATAGATCGGCTTCGTGAATGAGGCCTACTAACGGTAAGACTGTTTTTTTTTTGTTATACATACATAAATACACACACGCACACACACACACACACACACACACATATATATATATATATATATATATATATTAAACTTTTAATTTTATATAGTATAAGCCTATAAGGGTGTATTTTAAACTTTTAAAATACCAGATCAAATTTTTTAGAAAATTAATTTTGTCTTTATCTAAAACTTTAGCAAAATCATAAATTTTGATAAGGATATCCAATTACCTTTTTAAAAAAAATTCAATTTTAGGCAGAAAAATGAATTAAGGTAATTATCCGAATCAAACCAAGATAACAATTATCAAAACCAAAAAATCAGGGATCTGACATGCCAACTCGTCGAGTCAGGGTGATGCACTCATCGAGTTGGACCTACTCGTCGAGTCCCATGATGAACTCATCGAGTTCTATGAACAGAATAATGATTCTATTCCCTTCTCCTTTGAACAATCCACAATTGCTTCATATTCAACTGAAAAACACTCTAGGCTTTGATACCATTGATGGGTTTTGAGCATAACTACAACTCATATGTATTCATGCAACCCTAATGCATTGGATCTAGGTTTTCACTAGTTGAACATGCAAAATTCAATATCAAAGAGAAACCCTAATATGCATCTATAAAAATTCAAAATAACCTAATATTAGGGTTTAGATTAATACCTCAGTTATTATGTAGTAATAACAATTAATCCTTGTAGATCTTGAACTCTTGAAAGCAAGTGCCTCAAATGTGACACCTATAATGGCTTACAAACACTCTCTGCAAGAGGATGAGAAAGAGAGAGGAGGAGGCAAACCATACTTTCGGCTCTACTAGGGTTAGGATCAAGTGGCCGAAAATCCAAGGAGGTATGCTCTTTTTATACTTTTGTTTTCTTAGTCCCAAAACTAGGGTTTGCAGGTGGAAACCCTAATTTCATGCTTAAGGCCTAAGCAGCCCATGAACTCCCTAATTAGATGCCTTGGATGAAAACATATAGGGCCTCCCTATAATTTTCCTCCACTCCTATCCAAGGGGTCCAAGAGCCTAATTTCACAACTATTAATTAATTACAAAATAGCCCCTGTATATTCAATTAATTCCTTTAATCCTAAATTAATTTCTTATTAAATATTAATTAAGTAACATGATTTATAATTAATATATAATATATTAATAAATCATTTATATCAATTTATTATTCCAATTAATAAATTCAACTTCTCTCCAAAAGTCATCCTGTCAAGTTGCAAGAGTGAAGGCAACCCAAAAGGACTTGTGCTTCTATCAATTCAAGTACATACCAATTATAGTTATGGGATTAGACACCTAATACAACAAGTTATACCATTGGTTGTACATAGGCGTTTGTGGGATATACGGTGGTTGCAGTGCGTTCGTGTACGTGAGCTGATAAGATTGTGAGTTTGACTCTGGCTGCTCTGATATGTGCGAGTTTGTCCCCTGCGCCGGTGTTGTTTGGGTGTTGTGCCTTTGCGATTGAGTTGCTTGATGCAATTTTACTTGGAGATAGTGGGAGTAGGGGTTACACATCAGCTGTTGCGCGAAGAGCGGGATGTGTGGCATGCTCGCCATGGGGAAGAACTGGTAGCCCATCATCACCTGTTGCGGGGAAGGTGAGATGGTACTTGGAGACCAAGTACTCGTCCCTATTTGTCATGGTGGAGGATAAGGTCAGTTGTTAATTGGTTGTGATTGATAGGTTGGTGTCCCTTGTGGCGCTTAGGTGGTCATTGTGACCAAATGCTCTGCTGCGGCGTGCGGCGGGCACCATAAATTAGCTATGAATTCCGCCACGGAACTAGCTGCTCACATCTTTGGTGTTTAAGTAGATGTTTTCCTCTCTGGAACTAGCTGACCGGGCTGATTTCACCAACGTTTGGCAGCACAAGTTCTCCATCCGCCATTGCCAAAGTCTAGTGTCGTTTTCTAGGTTGTGTAGCACTAAGTACACGTCCGAATGGTGCCAGATGTTATGATATGTCGTCGGGACTTAACGTCGTTACTGGATGCCTTGTCTGGGTTAAGCCTGAGAATCACAACAAAGAAAAAATAGACGTCAGTCGTCGTCTAGGAGGGGATCCCAAAACGAAGCTCCGACAATCTAATCAATATCTAGATGAGAGAATTTGGGTTTAGCTTAAAATGAAGAAAGATGTTATCCCTTATCTTGGAGGAGAATGGTTCGTTTTACACATGTTGTCATCGGGACAGACCCCCGACAATACCTTTTGTCCTTTCTAAGCTAACAGGATGTGGAGGCGTCCTATTGGCGGATCAGGCTCCACTAGCGGTTGCTCTCTATTAGTGTAGAATTACCAAAGGTCAGTGTGTCGAGCGCTATGCCTGTCGCTCTGGGGGCTGGTACTATTTTGTCTTGCGGTAGATTGGAGTTGCCCATTCTATGTCGGGCCTTGGCGCTAGAGCGCCGAGACCTAAGTACGAGGCTGTAGAGGTGAGGGACCGAGCCCAACACTTGTCGAGAATCGACCATTGACTAGGTTGTCCTTAGATAACAATATCGTTATCTTTGACGTATTCCTAGTGGGATACGTTAACATGAAACAAGCTAAGAAGTGGATTGAAGATGCAAATGTGGAGATTGATATGTTTCGTGCAAAACGGGACTGTCTAACAAATGTTGTTAGAATTAGAGGAGATTTTATTGACCACGAACAAAATATGTATCCCATACAACTTCCTAATTTTTGGAAACCAATCTAATTATGTATTAGGATTTATAATGCTCTTTGCAATAATGTTAATAAAAAAAATTGTCATTTAGATAATCCTGCCATTCCTTTTACACAATCCAGTTTCAGAAGACATTACAATATCCATATCTAAAATTAGATTACATTTCTGGAAAATAACTGGGAACTTGCATCTGATGCAAAGTAGTCGTGTCTACATGATTTTCAAACAAATTCACGTAGGTCTCAATTAGTTTGAACCAATTATTAGTCAATTCGACTCTATCTTCTGTTGTTGGAGTTGTCCTACGTGTTTCATCGATGATGTCCATTGTGTTAACAAATTGTTGTATATCTTCATACATGGTAATTAAGAGCATTTGCATGCTATACAATGCTACTTTTCTCCGCCCCTCAACCACTGAAGGCGGTAATGAGATTTCCAGTATTACTATCCGATGTTTCGTACATTGAGAATCACGAATCATTTCTAATATAGTCATATCAACAAGATGTCGTTGCTCGTCTTCAAAACGTGGTATAACATATTCTATATGCAACTCATCCTCATTGTTCGAGTAACTGGATGTTGGAGACTAAAAATAAAATATATTAATGGACTCATTAAAAACCAACATGCATAAAAGTATCTAATAATAATAAAACCAACTTGCTAAAACATATCCATAACAAGAAAAATTACATAATTGCAAGTAGTATATCATAACAGGTTTGTCTGCATTTGCTTCGGTCCCATCTTTCGGAGTTCTATCTACTTTCAATCTAAGTTTTAACACCCTTTCTGATTTCTTTCTTGATTTTTTAGGTGCCTTTGCTGGTTTATTAGTTTTATTTTATTTTGTAACTCAACATCTTCGTTTTTTTATCTGCAAAATAAAAAAAATTCCTAGAACATTTTAATACATTACTGTAAAATAAATTAAAATTACAAAATTTTGTTTTTCGATTTTACCTTTATCGGGTGTAATTCCGAAAGGACTTGTAAATGGAATACAACTTCGTCGTCCGTAAAACCCACTTTTTTAACAACATCCACACAAACTCGTCTTTGGACTAACATGAGTTATTAAACAATATTTAGAAAACAAATGATAAGTGTAGTTATTCCGGATTGATATTCCATAACATCATTCCAGAATAGTTCATCGAGTTCCGGACCACGCCCTTCGTGTTCTGGACTTACAGTACTATTCTAAAATCCCTACAATACCTACTTTCAAACTAAAAGAACCGTTCCAAAACACACTACAAGGTACTTACATGATATTCATACACATACAACGAGAAAAACATAAAAAGGATAATCCAGATTCGATCATAGTATTCCAGAGTCGTTCCTCATATTCTGGACCATTCTAGAATACATAAATCTGTTATAAAATCAAATGCAAAGTAACTTAAAAATTAGAACTTACTTGGTTTGACGAATCCATGCTGAAAATTAGGTCTGAAATGCGGGTAGATCGTTCTTTGGAATTGCAAATTCCATAACGCGTATTCCAAATTTTTGTGTGTGGGACCCATATATATATGTATATGTATATGTGTATATATATATATATATATATATATATATATATATATATATATATATATATATACACACACACACACACACCATTGGGCTACAGTGTTGGGCTTGAGCTGGTTTTTCGAGTCTGACATAACTCATTCCGGACTAGGTGGTTAGTTTTCAAAAAAAATTTGTTATTATTCTTGAAATTCTGTAACGCGTACTCCAGATTTTTGTGTGTGAGACACACACATACACAGATATATATATATATATATATATATATATATATATATATATATATATATATATAGGCTTAGGTTATTTTGTTTTTACTAACTATTCTGTGCCAAAATACACAGATCTGGACCACCGGATGGAATAAAATCAAAGGTCATGATCTGAGGGTCTATGATATTACAATAGGGTAACATGTATCATATAATCACACAAATTTCAGTATAAGGGCATTTTAGTCAGTTAACCTATATTAAGAAAGGAAATTTTCAGATTTTTAGGGATAATTAATTCCTTAATTTTTTAAAAATCTAAATATTTTAAATTAATTCAAATTTAAAAATCCGATTTTATTCTGTCAGAATGACAAAATGCCAACCATAAACTAGTAAATATATTTTTGATTTTATTCTTGAAGAATATATTTCCAATGCATATATTTTTGATAGTTAACATGATTTAAGAATTCTAGATTATTATTCATATACATCCAAGTTGGGTCTATGATTTTATTCTTAATACATATCCGAAATAAAATATAAATTCATATATATTCTTACAGACTAATATCCTTATACATTTTAATATATTTATACATATTCTAATAGAATATCATCAAAAATGAATAAAATTCTTAAAAAATAGCATTCTTGAATATACAATTATTGAACAAATACACGTGATCTTTAGTGGTCCATATAATCCACTTGATCTTCGCATATATACTTGTTGTTGAACTTCAGTCCAAATATTTCTCTTGTATGATCAATATTGAATTCCTTCTCCATGCAATTCTGAAAGAATAAGGTACATTACTCTTTAGTATTATCAGTTAAACAAATATACTTCCTGTTAACAAACATTCTCAAAAGACAATATAACAGAATGCATATATATAAATAAATTCTAACAGAATATATTACATAATGCACTTAAATCATATTCTTTTTTTCTATATGCATAAACATTCTAAAGCATGTATAAATGTATTCTGTCAGAATGCATATATTTAAATAAATTCTAACAGAATACATTACATAATGCACTTAAATCATAGTCTTTTTTTCTATATGCATAAACATTCTAAAGCATGTATAAATGTATTCAGTCAGTATTACTAGCAACACATGTTTTGTGTAATATTTATATTCTCATAGTAAACTAAGGTTGTAGCAGCAAAAAATCTCCAATTCATGAATTATAATCAGTTAATTTGATGCCATATTAGATGCTAATTTCAGTAAAAATCATACCAGGAGAACAAGTCACACCATAGAAAACAAGAATTTAAGCCAACAACTTCAAAAAGACAACAGAAACTAAACAAGAAAACAGTTCATTTATGCAAAACAAAGCTAGGGTTAGAAACATCAAAAAGATATAAAAAGATCAGCAAATGAACCTCCTACCACTAGGAACCATAACAAACAAAGAATAGAACATCCAAACTCACCGATCAAACAAATTATATATATATATATATATATATATATATATATATATATATATATATATATATATATATATATATATATATATATTATATCAAGTTCTCCAAATCCACCGATCAAACAAATTGTATATATTATATCAAGTTCTCTTTTAGACATTTTCACAAACACCTTACATGCAATAAGATAAAATACAGCCAAATACACTAACATACTAATCAAATTCGTCTAAATTAATCACATACAAAAACAATCGTGAAATAAACAAGTAGATTTACAGAAAGAAATTATAATACCTCCCCAGGAATTGGGACGCTATTTTTCATTTTTCTTGTGCGATCTAGACTCTTGTTCAGGTTCTAAACCATCACAACACCAACGTCGTTGGTGATAGTGGAGTTCGAGGGCTTGTTATTGATGAATTGGATAACTAGGGTTAGCGTGGGAGTGGGGATAACAGAAGCGAGAATAGATGCAAGGAAAAGAAAGGGAAATATACTTAGGGTTAGAAGATCGTTGTGATGGTTTTGATGTACATCGGTTGTTACAGAGGCAGTGCAGGAATGCTAGATGAAACTGAAATCCTTGATTTTGAGGTGGTGATGGTAGAGTTGAGGCCGGTCGTTTGAAGATAAAGAAGGGAGAAGACTAGGTTTTAGGAAGTTAATGAATTACCATAATTAAATATGCAAAGATTACTATAATACCCTTACATGATTTATTTAATGATTTATTATTTTCTCAATTCTTATTGGTGCATACATGTACACAATAGTTACTAGAAACATTTGAATCTAGCTCTCTCTCTCTCTCTCTCTATATATATATATATATATATATATATATATATATATACACATACACCATTGGGTTATAGTATTGAGCTTGAGCCGATTTTTCGGGTCCGAAATAACCCATTCCGAACCAAGTGGTTAATTTTAAAAAATGGTTATTATTATTGTAATACCATGAAAAAATGATTAGCTTACTCAATTTCCCTTTAGGCCCCGTTTGGTATGCGGAACAGGACGGGATAGAACAGAACAAGGTCCTATCACTGAGCGTTTGGCACGGACGGGACTGGGACAAAGTTAGTTGTTGACCAAGTCCAATGGAACTATTTCTCTAAAATTTAGTCCCATCATACAACACAATGGGACAAAAGCCAAATTGACAAAAAAAAAACCATTTCTAGTGTGTTTCTTTTTGTTCCGGTGTATATAACGAGTTCAGTCTAGTTCTGTCCAGTCCAGTCCAGTTCTGTCCAATCTAGTTCTGTCCCACCTAGTCCCACCACCAAACGCTACCTTATAGATTTATCATGCATAGCTAAATTTATCACTATTTCAATTTTGTGTCAACTTGTTTTTGAACATTACATGGTAGTTCAGAAATTGGTAAAAAATAGAATTTTAAACATAATAACTAGTTACATAATAATTAATCCTGAAATAAATTCGTTTTCTTTTCGGTTTTGGTTGGTTAGTTGCTAGTTGTTTAATTTAAGTTGTTGGTCTTGCAAAATCACTCTAACCCCCCAATTATAGTTGTTTTTCTTAATTTGACTTTTAATAGTTATTTTATTAATTAAATATTCTTCTATGTGTTTGACACCCTACATACTAGAGTAGGTACACTGCCTAAGTGCATTTTAACTATTTAAATTGGTTAAGTTTATAAATTTAAAACTAGTAGGTATAAATTTGCACCATCACTATTTCTTTTTTGGGTGTGATTACAGAAAGAACATAGAGATAGAAGAGATGACTTCAAGAAGAGAACAACTGAATCAAAGACTTAATGTATTTTGACAACGTATTAACGTTATGAAAATGTATTCTAGTTACTTTATTAGTTATGCAAGGATTATTCTGCAATTTTAGTTATTGAAACAGAAAATGTTTTAACAACTTAATCTTTTGTCTTATTTTTATAAACTTTTCAAAGTATAATGTTCTAATTGGAAAAAATATAAAATTATTAAACAAAAAAACAAGATGTCACGAAGTCCGAAATTTTTTACTAGTTTAACCTAAAAATAAGATCAATCCAATTCTTTTTTGTTGTCGTACGTTTTTTCCCTTATCTTAACAACATCATTATTCTTTTGTCGTGATGTGTTTTTTTATGCTTCATCTAAAAACCTCCATCAGATCCTCGTCATTCTCTTGTTGGAGTATGATTTTTCTGTCTTGTCTAAAACCCTCATAAGCCATGTGTATTAGCATAATTTTTTCGTTTTGTAATTTTAAGATGATAGAAAAACACACAAGGAAAAAATGTGGATTCCATGGAAAACAAATGGTTTCATGTTTTAATTACAATCAAAGGTAGTTTAGAAAAGAAGATCAAAAAAAGTTTGGTTCCCAACGATATTTCGAACTTTTAAGACAATTAATTGTTATACTTTACTACTTATAAGAAGAAAATTTAATATTTTAAATTATATTTTAACTTATTTATAAAGGAAATTGCACAAAAAAGACTAAATTTTTATATAAAAATGATTTTGACACGATGTCATTTTTTTTTTACAATTAAGACATTAATTGTTCACAAAAATTTGATTTTGATGCTATATTTTTCAAATTTCTTTAATATTTGAGAATTTGAATGATCAACCTAGATGTCAACTAACATGACATAATGTGATGTCAATCTTTGATGGTGTTACACTATCATGACATGATGATGTGAAATTTTTTTGTGATATTAGTTGTAGGTGTCAAATATATATATATATATATATATATATATATATATATATATATATATATATATATAATGACTTAATTAAAAAAACACAGTGTTAAAATCAAACTTTTCTAAAAAATTAGTGTCATTTGGGTAATTTGTCTTTATTATAATATAATAATCAAGACTTGTTGGAGACTTGTATTGAATTTATATGCTCGATAATCATTTTAGAATGATGTTTATCAAGAACATATGATCATATATGGTCACAACTTTAGCAAATTGACACATATTTATTATTTATTAAGTAATTTGATTATTAATAAATATAATCAAGTCTTGTATTTAATTGGAAAATTATTATTTATACAAATAATATTTTCTATGCCAGAAAAACAACTAGAAAGTCATAATATGATTTTAATGATAATTATACGAATGGTCCTTATAGTTTGGGATAATTTACACGTTTGGTCTCTAACTCATTTTTTTAACTCGGAAGGTCCTACAGTTTGTTTATTGCACGCTTGGTCCCTGTCATTCCTAAAAAGACTATTTTGCCCTTGATTTTTTAATTTATTTAAATAAAGTAGGGTAGGTAAGGTAAGGTAAGGTGAGGTGAAAGTGGGGTTGAGGGTGTGTTTATTTAAAGAAAATTAAAAAAATCAAGGGCAATATAGTCTTTTTAGGTAAGACAGGGACCAAACATATAACAGAAACATACAGTACGGACCTTCAAGTTAAAAAAGTAA
This sequence comes from Lactuca sativa, assembly GCF_002870075.4. Taxonomy (NCBI): domain Eukaryota; kingdom Viridiplantae; phylum Streptophyta; class Magnoliopsida; order Asterales; family Asteraceae; genus Lactuca; species Lactuca sativa. The sequence continues at coordinate 55,771,890 of NC_056628.2, read as the reverse complement.
GTTAATGACCAAACATGCAAATTACCCCAAACCATAGGGACCATTCGTGTAATTTACTCATGATTTTAGGGTGTGTAACATCATTTTTGGAGCTTTTTTAGTCCATTTATATAAAGTTGGTTTATACATATAAAAGGTATACATGCTAGTATATAATAAGGATTGCATGACACCTATGCTTTGATTTGAAGTCAAAGGCCATAAGTTCTCATCAAAGGGTGAGGTTGTTTGTGAAGCAACCTCTTACACCTCCATGCCTCTTCCTTTAAGCCATACTTTCATTAATGGAGAGTATGGTCCATGATACTTGCATGTTACAATAAAGGAAAAAATAACTAGTTATTATGTTGCTTGACTCTTTTCTTTTGTTCATCTCTAAATTCGTAGCCTACTTCTTCTTTTCCTATCTTGCTCTCTTTTGAAGACTAGTTGCAAGTATTGGTCCTGATAAGCTCTTCTCGTTAAGTACTTAATTGTGTAAAGTACTTAAATGCTTAAGAAGTCACAAATACAAAATAGAATTAACATTCCATTATGCCTTACTCTTGTTGGTGGATAATTATTGAGAATATCAAGCTCCTTGTTCTTGCCATCTACTTCAACTCCCCAATTGCCAAGTGAGATCAAGGGTTCTAAGAGGTTGGCTTCTAAATATCTTATATGTTGTTTATAATCTTTCTAGTTCATGTAAATGGATCCTTGATGTTTTTTAATTGATCTTAAAATAAATGTTATTTTAAAATTGATTTTGTTGCCGTTTAAAATTGTTTTATAAAAAAAAGATCATTTTTATCTTCCCAAAACCCATCAAATTGGAGACCCTATGTAGGTAAGCTTTTGGATAAAGAAAAAAAACAAATTTGTCTCAACACATGCAAGTTCATAATCTCGATGTCTATTAATTGAACTCTACAGAATTCAATGCATTATAGAACAATGTTCACGTGTATATCCATTGAACTGTATAGAACTCAATGCATTGTGAACACCCTAAACTTATTGGATGAAATAAAAGATGATATGAAAATAAGTGTTGTTTCGAACTGTGGATTTTGTAACAAGCTGATTAGTTGAATATTAATGTAGTTACCCAGATTATGATGACATGTGCAGAATAGTAAAGATCAAGCAAATCAATCAATCATGAAGATCACAAAGAGTAAATAAAATTTCTTTAAGATCTCATTAGATCTAGTAAACTATTACAAAGTGGGTCCTACAATAATTCTCTCACTAGTCTAATCTCTCCAAAATGGGTCTTACCTTAAATGGGAGCCACTCACTTCCTATTTATAGAAAAGGCTAAACCTATTACACATTACAAGAGGGTAAGCCACATCCAAGGAGAACTTTGCAACCTAATATTCTCCCACTCAAAGTTAGGATTGGATGTCCCAACTTCAATTTCCAAACGAGCTCCCAATCAAGACCAACTCCCCTTCGAAGTAACACCACCGGTCTTCAAATCCGCTTGAAAAGAAATACCCGAGATGCTTTGAATACCCATTTCTACATTCTCCCCCTTTTTATAATCAACAAATGATTATAAAACCCACAAAGGATGAGAAGCACTTGAGGAATAAATGTAACATCCCAAAAATACGAGCCAAAAATTTCATTTTTAAAACATGTACTTAGCAAAGCATTAGGACTAAAACGTTCAACGATCATATCATTTCATAAAAGATACTGCATGTCTAGAAAACATTTTTATAAAACATAAAAGTGTCAGAGTACAAATCCCCAGGTGATATCATAATGCGGAATACAAAGCATGTGTGTGATGTACCGCTACCGCGCCAGCTCCTTCCCCTTCGAAGAAGAGGTACCTGAAACCAAAACTGAAAACTGTAAGCACGAAGCTTAGTGAGTGCCCCCAACATACCACATAACATACATATATTGTCAGGCATATATGGGTGCCTGACCTACCCCTTTGGTCCTCTCGACCGGATACTGTCTAGTACGTCTGGGAGCTGTCCTCCCCTTCGGTCCTCTCGACCGGATACTGACCAGTATATCTGGGAGCTTGCCTCCCCTTCGGTCCTCTCGACCGGATACTGACTAGCATATTTGGGTGCTGGTCTTCCCTTCGGTCCTCTCGACCGGCTCTGGGGACTATTTAACCCCCTACTACTACCACATAACACATATATCACATAATCTATCTAGCATGGCTGGGCATGTCCGCCCCTTCGGCCCTATCGACCGGTAATCTGGGGGACTATCTCCCCCTACTGTCATTAGCACATAGCATCATATCATACTAGCACAATAACATATCACATGTAGTAGCAACCCTAGATGAATATCACAGAGACAATTATCTATCATACAATTCCTACTGGTGGGCCAGCATTGTGGCCGTAGACCCACCGCTACTGGAAGGTAACTCACCTCAAAGTAGCTGCCGATCGGTGTGGGAATTGACTGCCTGCTGCTATTGCCGCTCCGGAACTCCTCCGGCTATAATTCCCACAAAATACTCAGTCAAACACCGCTAATTGACCCTTGGGGTAAAATGACCCTTTTACCCCTGATCAAGTCAAAAGTCAAAGTGAGAGTCAACTTCCAGTTGACCCGACTCACCGAGTTGGCTCGCCAACTCGTCGAGTCCTGTCCATTCAATTGTCCTTAATCTCGTCTTTACTCATCGAGCTAGGCATTGACTCGACGAGTTCGCCTTCTAAACTGATGTCCAAGTCCTTCATCCTACTCGACGAGTTGTATGAGCAACTCGCCGAGTTCATCTTCATCCGATGAACACTTTATGCTGTGAATCGCCGAGTTGCATGAACAAGTCGTCGAGTCTGTTCTTGATCTAAGAAGGTTGCGTTGAACTCGCCGAGTCGGGGAATTGACTCGCCGAGTTCTTTCATGGATGAGTTCGGCATCCAACTCACCGAGTCCACCCAAGACTCACTACTCTACTCGGCATGAACGAAAAGGGGGAAAAACTAGGGGACTCGTGGCTCGACTCGCCGAGTCTGCCACATGCAAATACTATACACTCGATCTTACTCGAATCCAGTTCGTGCCATTTATAGATCTGGGTTCTTAGGGTAGGATTTTCACGTAAAGTTTCCAACTTTACGTGTAGAAATGCATAGAATGGGGATTAAAGGCGAAATAAGGGTTAAGAAGGTAGATCTAGGACATTCAAGCAATTTACTCCCATAAAGGTTATAGATCTGAGCTTCTGGAGCTCAAACATTACTAGATCTAGCGGATAATCAACCTATTGCGAATTCTACTTCATGCACAAGCTTGGAAAAAAGGTTCAAGAAGAGCTTAAAAGGTGCTCTAATGGGGTTTTAAGCACACAAACAGAAAAGAGCAGAGATATACCTCAGAGAACTCTGAAATAGCTCCAAGATATCTGGTCTCCTTCTCCTCTTCTTGATCCACTCTCCTTCTTCTCCCAAAATCTTCAAGAAATCACTCTAAACACTTCAATCCCACAAGAAACGAGTTAGGGTTTGATGTAGGGCGCTCTGAGGGTGAAAGGGGGCGAGCTTGGGCCGCACAAGCTAGCTTAAATAGGGGCAAACCCTTGGAATTAGGGTTTCATCAGACAGTGGGGACTCGCCAAGTCCGGAATATGGACTCGCCGAGTCGCCAACTTAAACATGCTCCGGATCCCGTCTCTACTCGGCGAGTCGGACCTACAACTAGCCGAGTCCAAGGCTAAAAATGAAAAACACTAAGATAAATTTTATGTACCAGGAACTAGGTGCTACAATAAACTTGACGAAACTCCCCCTCGATGTGTGACAAAAATGCAACCATGAAAATATTTCACCAAAAACAATCACGAAAAGCCGAGAAAATTTTCCGAATTTTATGAAAACTTTGACTTTTGGGTGAGAGTTGCAAGAAATTCGAAAATTAGGTAATAACTGTCAATTTTGAAAATTCTGCAGGGACCCGTTGCGACAAAGCAGCTTCAAATGTTAAACTTTACCCTAAATGTGAAACTGGGCATAAAGTGTCAATTCGCATCAACTGTCGGGACTGAATCTGAAAAATCTTCCCACTTCATACAATTTTACCCTTAATTCGAAACATGGTATAAACTGTGAAATTTCTAAAACTTCAGGGATTCGAATCGAAACATCTTCACTTCGTCACAAAAATTACCCCAATTCGAAATTGGATAAAAATTGCCAATTCGGTGAAAGATTATGGACTCGAATCGAAATGGTATAGTGATCTTTTTCTCAAATTATTCTTGATGCGAATGGAAATAAGAACATCATCAGTCAAACTCGATACCAGTCGAATTGGATTTCGACCTCAAAACGTTCGATGCCAAGTAGTTAAATTAAACTCCTCATCTATTTGATTACCAAATCACATTTGATTCCCTTTATATCGATCCAAAGCTAAAGGCTTTCGACTTGGAGTCAATCAGCTAACACCCGTTGAAATTAGGATGCTTGACTTTTTCATTTAACCATCGAAACACCTATCCAACATCAAAAATTGATTCCAACCTTTCTCAAACCCATCGTATCATCACTTTCATTCCGATCATACATTGATTTTTAATTCCTTTACCATTGAAGCTTCAAACATCGACGATCAACATTCGAAATCATTGTTAACCTCCGCCTATTAACACTTCATTGTCGAATTCTAACATCAACTCCTCCCAATTAATTTTGACTTTACGTTCTTTGACCAATTGCGAATCTGCCGCAATTAATTTGTGAGTTCCAAAATCGAATTGAACACTAAAATCAATTACTCCATCTTCATTCACAGAAATCATTCCTTCCACGTCTTCATATAAAACTCATTGTCGATTGAATCACTTCCATTGACATGCCTTCGAATTGAGAGAGAACATTGAAACTAATTTCAACCTTGAACTCCTTTAATCCAACATTGATACCCTACCTTATCAAAATCCCATTCGAAACTTCACATATCCCATCGAAATTCTTCATCGAATAACCATCAAATTACAGTTTTCAACAATTTGACTTTCAATTCCATATAATCACAGGAACAAGTCGAAACTATGTTGACTCGAATCAACACATAGTCAAAATCGAATTCGACTCCAATGATTCGCATAACAGTCGAAATCGAATTCTTTCACAATCAAAATCCCACTATCAACTCTAAAGAAGTATCACCTCCAATGAATTTAAATATCAAACCAGAATCAATTTCAATTTTTGTTTTCGATTGTGAAATCAAAAACAAGTTCGACTATGTGGCTTTCGATTTTGAGAGTGACTTCAAAAAACTATCTATACCATACTGATACTTAACAATCAAGACATCGAATCGACTTAAGTCTGATGCGATAAAGAAATAACGAGAAGCAAATCGATTTTAGATTGAACGATGATCAGTGATCCAAAATTGAACAATAACGAATTTTAGGTTGGACTTGAATCAATAAATAGTAGATCGAATTTGTTTGGGCTTCAGTTTCGGATCAAATGAATAGTGAAAGATCCATATATGTGAGCTGAATCAATAACTGGATCATATGAGCAGTAAGAAGATTATGAGAATTTTGGTTTTTGGCTGGATAAAAAAAATTATTGGATCATTAATGCGGTTGAAACAAATTAGATCCAACGAATCAAAACGATCAAAAATCAAAAACGTAAAGCATAATCGAAAATAAGATTGAATTCAGATTTTGAGAAAACCTAAATCGTTCATCATCGGATCTTCGAGAACAAGGTATCGATCTCAACATGAATTTTTCGGAATCCATTTGAGAATTTGAGAAATCTTCTTCATAATCCTTTTTCCATTTACAATACTCAAATTGATCATTGGAGATCTCAGTTCTTTGGTTGAAACAAGAAAATCTCCAAATTTCACATTGTACCACCCACGATGCATGTTGTACAATTCGTTCTTCTTGTTTTTCCAAGATCTAACTTCATCTTCATAACGATTTTGAGAATCTTCAAAAATTTTGGGTTTTGAATTCAAATTCATTACAACATTTGATGATTGTGATTTGGAACCCAAATTTGTTTCATTGATTTCGACTTCAAGACAACATTTGAAGAATTTTGTTTAGAAACTAAAATGTTCTTGTTTTTGATCTTCTTCTTCTTTTTCTTCTTCATCTTTACGGATCTTGAAGTTTTGAATTCAAGAACAATATCATTCTTGACAACTTCAACTTTGCAATTTTGAATCAAATCTTTTGGAGTTTGATACATTTGAACTTCTTGCATTGAGGTCTTTCTATATGGCACCATTCCTTCAAGCGAATCACAAGAATTCAAGCATTCATCGGTTTGAACTCCAATTGAATGAAAAGCTTTCACATCTTCATGAAAATCACATTGAATTCCCTTTTCTAGACCATCATGAACATCTTAAACAAATTTAAGAACATAAACATCATTTAGGTCTCTAATAGGAGAAACATATTCCTTTTTGAATAATTCTCTTTCTTTTCCTTCCTTTTGATTTTCACACCAAGATAACATATTCATGGTAATTTCAATCAAACTTTCAATCTTACTAAGAGGTTCAAAATATCAATTTTCCATGATCATCTTTCTTATCTCCATAAGAAATCAAAGTTTCCCATTTAATAAACTCGCCTTTCAACAATAACCCATAAATTTGATTCTCATTGATGATTCTCCCTCTCTTCCTACTGGTGTAACCACTACAGAAGGAAAAAAAAACCACCTACCGCAGCCCAATAGGTAGAACATCAAAGGGCTGTGGAAACTTGGAACACAAATGAGTATAATTGCAGAAATTATATTATGAATGCCTTGGATGATTACCTCTATGATATCTACTCTACCACGACTACTGCAAGAGAGATATGAGAATCACTGGAAAAATGTTTATACCCATACCTTCAACTTCAAGATCATGTGCAATGACTTAAATTTCCTCCACTTGTTTGAGGACAGATTTGGTATCCACCATCTTGAAAAACTTCCTCCTTCCTGGAAGAATTTCAAACTATATCTTAAGCACTTAACCAATGACATGAGTTTTGAGCAACTTGTGTTGATAATTCATGTGGAAGAATATAACAGATTGAATGAGAAAGCAGATGCAAATTCCTTGGAAACAAGTGAAAACTTTGTTGGAGAAGCAAGTACTTCAAAGGCCAAGCATAACAACAAGAAAGGGAAGCAAGGCCCCAAAAACTCTTCCAAAGATGGAAAAAATCATGGCCCAAACAAGAAGAATTTCAAGAAGAATTCTGGTTCATGCTATATTTGTGGTAAAACCAGACACAAGGCCAAAGATTGCAGATTCAGGAGGGGTCAAGGAGGAAACAATGGAGGGAACAATGGAAACAATGGTGGTAATTATGGTGGTCAAACCAACATGGTTGAATCACCAAATCAGTTTGTTGTTGTGATTCAAACCAACATGGTTAGCAATTGTGTGGATTGGTGGATTGATATTGGAGCCACAATGCACATTTTCAACTCTCGAACCATGTTTTCTATATACCATAAAGTCTCTGGTTCTTAACCAATGTTTATGAGGAATGGCTCTACTGCAAAATTTGAAGGAAAGGGAAAAGTGAAGCTACAACTGACTTCTAAAAAAGAACTTGTTTAAAGTGATGTCTTGCATGTTCCTGAAATTACTAAGAATCTGATTTCTGGTCCTATTCTTAGTAACAAGGGATTCAAACTTTTATTTGAGTCTGATAAGTTTGTTCTCACCAAGGGTTGGATGTATGTTGGAAAGGGATACCTTAGTGAGAGTCTCTTCAAAGTCAGTGTCTTACCTTTGTACTATGGTGTTGAAACACCAAACAATGATGTAACCAATATTAATGCTAATGCAATAATGGGTACTACTAGCCCCTCTTCTATGTATATGCATGATCCTTCATTTTTGTGGCATTCTCGATTAGGACATGTCAACTTTTGTTCTATTCAAAGAATGACAAAACTTGGCATGTTACCAAAATGTTCATTAGATAAAAATATGAAATGTGAGGTTTGTGTAGAATCAAAATTTTCACAACATCCTCACAAATCGGTTGAAAAATCTAATGAAATACTTGGCTTAATCCACTATGATTTATGTGATTTTAGAGCAAGATCGACAAGAGGAGGCAAAATTATTATATATCTTTATTGATGATTGCAACAAGTATTGTCATATTTATTTGTTAAATACCAAGGATGAAGCTTGAATTATTTTAAGACTTACAAGGCTGAAGTTGAAAATCAACTTGACAAAAAGATCAAAATTCTAAGGTCTAATGGAGGAGGAGAATATGAATCTAAAGACTTTGCTGAATTTTTTTCTTTAAATGCTATTATACATCAAACAACCGCTCTATATACTCCTCAACAAAACGGAGTGACAGAAAGAATGAATAGAACATTGAAAAATATGATTAATTCAATGTAAATTACTTATGGAGCACCACATAATCTGTGGGGAGAAACATGTCTTGTAGCAAATTTAATACTTAATAGAATTCCTCATAAAAAGAGTGATAAATCACCCTATCATCTGTGGAAAGGGAGGTTACCCTCTTACAAAATGATGAAAGTGTGGGGTTGCCTTGCTAAGGTACAAGTACCTCTTCCTAATATGACTATACTGTTGGATTAGGTGTCTAAGCCCATAACTATAATTTGTATGTACTTGACTCGAGAGTAGCATGGTTCATTTCGGGTTGCCTTCACCAGAACAATTTGACAGGATGGATATTTGAGAAAGAGGTTATTTGTAATTTATTAATATATTATAAGAATAATATATTAATTGAGAAATAATATTATTTTATTGGTATTGATCACGAATTAATTTGGAATTAATTTAGTGATCAAAAGAGACTGATTAAATTTACGGGGACTGGTTAAGTAAATCAGTAATAGTCTATAGCCTGGTTCGACGGGTTGGATCATTAGATGGAAGATTTTTCAAGTTTTTTTTGCCTGTTTTGGATTAGGATCATTACTACAAAATGTTTTGGCTCATAAAATTCGATTTTACTGATAGGGTAATGATTGTCCCCATCCAATAACATGACGATTGTAAAATTCTAAGATAATTACCTGATTTTGTGAAAAACTAATTATTTGTAGAATTTGAAATTATCTAGCCATATGAATTGAATTAGTTCAAATTAGTAAAAGATAAAATTATATGATTATTTTAATAGTTTAAAATTTGAACTAAATCGCTTGAAGAGTTTCATAACTTGCCCTCAAGTTATGGAACTTGGAAAGTCTCTTTTTATGACTAAAGAGAGTTATAAAACTTGTCATCAAGTTTTGAACCTCAAAAGTTTTTTTTAAGAAGTTACAAAACTTGCCATCAAGTTTGGAATTCAAGAGCTTTTGAATTAAGTTTTAGAATTTGAAAAGTTTAATTAAAATGTTTTAATTTGAAATATTGGATTCTAAAACATTTAGTAATTGAAAGGTTTCAAAAAGGTGCAACTCTTGGGTTCATAACTTAAAATTAATTAAATAGTTTTAAATTTTGAATTTTTTATAACCTTGATGCTTTGAATAGTTTAATTACACCTTATGGACTTTATTAAATTGATTAAAGCATTTAATTAAGAGAGAGTTAATAATTCCATAATGATATGGTTTAAGTTTAATCAAATTAAGAGTATAATTTATTAATAGATTAAACCACCAAGTATTTTAAATGTGTAAAATACACCCTTATACTATATAACATTAAAAGTTTAATATATTATATATGTATAAGTAAAAGGTCAGTCTTACCGTTAGTAGGCCTCATTCACGAAGCTAGTCTATAAGGGGTGTTTAAGACAATTCCCTATAAAATGGCGATTGAATGTGTATCCACTCTTACCCACTGCACTCTTCACTATTGGAGGGTCGTTAGCTGAACGGGTTGATAGGACATTTAAACCCTCATTAAAAATATGATTAAATATAAAGTAACTAAACCTTTTAGAAATTCCCAATCTTAGTTACTTAGGAAAAATATGAATTTGATGCTAACCCATGAAATTGCACATTGTACCTTATTAGTCGTTAGTGGAGTGTGTGTGGTTAACCAACACACTAATATGGGACTAATGAAGTATGGAAATGGGTAGCTCGTAGTTTGTCATAGATCAATGGAGCGTGTGTGGTTAACCGGCACATTGATTAGGTGATAAATGACTTCGAGAGTACCAAGCTAATTTGCATGGTTATTCACACCCTGTTTGTGATCCTCGGCATCCCAGTCACAAACTTGAAGGGCATAATCGAGATTAAACATGCCATTGAAAAAGTTCAATGAATCTCAAAGAATCTAGGAATATCAATTCATTTAAAACCTAATACTCTTTTTCGCTTTTCATGGTGGAAATTGGTAAATCGTCATTTCCCTACCTTCAAATATTTTACAATTGGATTACGGCATACCTCTTTCGAATTGTAGAATATTGTGTTGGGTGCTAGCCTTAATATTTCATTTTGGGTGTTATATTAATGACTTAAATTGTGACATCCCAATTTTCACGGCCAAAAAAGATCGATTTTGTTAATGCTTGTTTAAAAATCAGAGTAACATTTTAAAGAAAAGTGTTGCGGAATTTGTTCCCAAATGAAAATATGATAAAGATTTATCAAAGCATTTTCGAAGAAATGTATTTCATTAAAAACCTCAGGATGTCATGTTTGATACAGATCAAAAGCATAAACAGTACAATATAAGCCTTACAACATTTATTCATATCTACAGGCCTATAATTCGTAATCCCTCATCCAAACATCATATCTATGCTCGAGTGTCACTACCTGTAATACAAGAAACTGAGTGAGTCAGGCTTGGGAGCCTGGTAAGCACATAGGGTTTTCAACCCACAATAAATAAGTTTATTAATTTCCAACCAACAATAACCCGATTACTCGTTCCCGTTATCCTCACTTTACGTCCCTAAAACACCTATCATAAGGGACCTAGCTTAAGGATCATCATCGGGATGGACACTACTGCTAAGGGGGTTCCTCAACAATAATTGTCCTTAAGGCAACCATGAGGGGGATGGAGTACATCGGTCAACACATCGTTCATAAACACCTACAGGTTGCGAGCCTGCTAGCGTTCCACTGGACTATCTAGAAAAGTCCATGGTCGTCATCTATACTCCGCTAGATGACTGGATCAACAATAACATCGAGGCCTCTCATCATTTTATTTTATCACACACCAACTATTACATCTACCATGTTTTACACAACACATTTTGTAGATATAAAATACATATACAATTTAAATCATTTAAAACATGTATAAAATCGTTCATCCAACATAGACACCAAGTATTCAGATAATATGCACACATAGCATGTAATTTGTATAAAATACTTCATATCTATGTGTAAGATGAAAGTAACTATGCACTCACTTGTTAAAATGACGACTCGAAATTCGAGCAGCGATTCACTTCTTAACAATATGATTTCCTTCGACGAAACCTAGTATTATTACCACTAGATTTTAGTCTAATATTTATTGCGACTAATTATTAGTCTAGATTTGTCATTAACTCAGAGTCTACTTCATGATCTATCAAGTAAGGAACAACCATGTAGGATCATATCTGAGGTAGAGTCCGTTTGGTATACGAAGTATACTGTTTGGAAATCCCACTTTAAACACCTCACTAAATCACTGCCTAGATATCATTCTTGTAAGTAGATCAATAAGTATAACGACTTTGAATCACTGATAAATCTTATTTATAGGTTCATAATAACGATATTATATTTAAATATAGCTATATTTAAAGTACGGCAGTCGTATTTCACTTACAGCGGGTTTCACTAAAAAATCGGGCTTCGCTGAAGCAGAGTTTCTGAGCCAGAAGGTTTTCTTCTCGGAGCCTTCGGGCGCTCCGGGGCTTTCATCTGGTGCCTTGAGACTTAAATACAGCTGAAGAATGAGAGAAGTGGGTTTTGGTGTAAAGAATGAAGGAATTCTCGCATGGTATTTATAGGCTGAAATACAACAGAACTCGTCGAGTCAGGTGCCACATGTCACCATCTGGTGGCAAGACTTGGAGAGAAAGCAATGGCTCAGATCTCGCCACGTCACCCCCTTCGCAGCAGCAAACTCCCGACTTCTAAACCCCGTAACTTTCGCATACGAGCTCCGTTTTCAGCATTCTTTATATCCACGTGTAGATATTGACAAGATCTACAACTCTCCTTTTGACTATGTTGGCTAATTCTTAGCCGATTTTAAATTTAACAATATGAGAAGATTACACTGTTAAATGACTGTGTAGAATTCATAACTTCTACATACTGACTCCATTTTCGTCTGTCTTTTTATCCTTGATCTCTTACTAATGAGATATTTAATTCTTATTTAGGTTGCGTTGGCCAAAAATTGATCGATCTAAAATTCGAATTCAGGTTGTGCACTACTTTGGTAAATCTTAGAAAAAACATAACTTCCTCATACGAAGTCAGATTTGGGCGTTCTTTTAATGTAGCTTCTCGGTTTAACGTATACCACAACTTTAATTTAGATCTCTAAGGCTAAAAAGTAGTTTATCAAAAAATCACTTTTTACCATTCCCGGTACCGTGTCGGTTTTGTTGTGAAACTTCGACAGGCCATAACTTCTTCGTTATGACTCTGATTTCGACATTCTTTATATATCCGGAATCCTTGTTTCGACCACTACAACTTTATGTATAGATATTGGGTTTATCTAACACTTTATATTCTGTCTTTATAAACAAATATATAAGCACATAAAATCACATAATTCACATAATGTTCAAGTAATTCATCTTTATTACTTCAAAATAGGTTACAATGGTTAACCTTGACTATTACATCATTATACTAATGTGTAGCCAAGAAACACGGGCGTTACAATTCTCTCCCCCTTAGGATGATTCCGTCTCGGAATCATGCATCAGCAAACAGATGTGGGTAGCGACTCATCGTGTCACTCTCTGTTTCCCAGCTGAGATTCGGCCCATTCATATGTTGCCAACGTACAGGCACTAAGCCGACCATATTGCGTTGTAACTTCTTAGTCTTACGGTCAACGATTGGCTCAGGCTCTTCGATTAGCCTCTTATTTTCATCCATCCTTAAATCTGAAATTGGAATTATGTCGGGAACTTCTCCTGTGAACTTCCTCAAATAACACACATGGAAAGTGTTATGAATACCATCAAGTTCTTCGGGTAATTCGAGCTTGTAAGCTTGATTCCCAATATTCTGAAGAACTTTGAACGATCCAATAAACCTTAAACTCGACTTTCCTCGTTTCTCGAATCTTATAAGTCCCTTCCACAGTGAGACTTTAAGCAAAACTAAATCTCCAACTTCAAATGTCATCGGTTGTCTTTTCTTGTCAGCATAGTGCTTTTGACGATCCTGAGCTGCTAAAATTCTTTCCCTGATCACCTTCAACTTTTTAGCAGTCTAATAGACTATCTCGGGGCCCATAAACTACTTTTCTCCAGCCTCAAGCCAACAAGACGGCGTACGACACTTCTATCCGTACAAATCTAGATAAGGTGCCATCTTGATGCTCGAGTGGAAACTATTGTTGTAGGAAAACTCTACCAAAGGTAAGTGCTCATCCCCATTACCTTGGAATACCAGGGTACAAGCTCTCAACATATCTTCTAGTGTTTGAATTGTTCTTTCGCTTTGACCATCAGTCTACGGATGGTAAGCTGTGCTTAAACACAACTTCGTACCCATTTCTTCTTGTAAACACCTCCTAAACCTTGATGTGAAACGACTATCACGATCTGATACAATCATTAGAGGAACACCGTGAAGTCTTACAACTTCCTTCACGTAAGCATTTGCAAGCTTATCCGTAGACCATCTCTCATTGGATGCTATGAAGTGTGCACTCTTGGTGAATCGATCCACGACTACCCAAATCATGTCGTGGTCGTGCTTTATTCTGGGCAGTTTAGTCACAAAATCCATGGTGATGTATTCCCATTTACCCATGGGTACTGGTAAAGGTTCTAAACTCCCATACGGTTTCTAATGTTGTGCCTTAACCCTTACACAAGTTACACACTCGGCCACATACTTTGCAACATCGAGCTTCATCGTCGGCCACCAGTACTTGGGTTCTACATGCCTATACATTGTAGTGTTGTCGGGATGAATCGAGTACATGGTCTTGTGGGCTTCTTCCATCAGAAGATCTCTTACTCCTCCCGCCTTAGGTACCCAAATCCTATCTTGGAATACATTTAATCCTTAATTTTTGTAATGAACACTAACGTTTTGCCTAAACGTTCTTCCTTTCGGTCATTTTTTCTGAAGCTTCTTCTTGAGCTTTCTTGATACTTTCCACAATAGTCGAGACAACTTCTATTCTCAACGCTCTTGGCCTTTTTCTTTCAAGGTTCACTTTTTGACTTAGATAATTAGCGACAACATTTTCTTTACTAGGGTGGTAAAATATCTCACAGTCTTCGTCTTTGAGTAACTCTAGCCAGCGTCGTGGCCTCATATTCAATTCCTTATGATTACAGAGATACTGGAGACTCTTATGACCAGTGAAAAGTTTGCACTTCGTGCCATAAAGATAGTGCCTCCATATCTTTAGGGCGAATACTACCACTGCTAACTCTAGATCATAATTGGGGTAGTTATTTTCGTGCTCTTTCAATTGTCGAGATGCATATGCTATCACCTTTTCCATTTGAGTTAGAACACATACTAACACGACTCCCGACGCATCGCTGTATACTGCGAAGTCTTCAATTCCATCAGGTAGAGAAAGAATTGATGCTTCACATAACTTCTTCTTTAGCTTCTCGAATGCTTCTTCGTGATTCTCGCTCCATGTATATGTAGCTCCTTTGTGGGTCAAAGTTGTCAATGGAGCAGCTATCGAAGAAAATCCTTGGATAAACCTTCGGTAATATCCAGCTAATCCCAGAAAGCTTCGAATATCCGTGGGACTTTTCGGTCGTTCCCACTTCATCACAGCTTCGATCTTTGCTAGGTCAACCATTATCCCTTCTTGGTTAACCACATGATCCAAGAATTGGACTTCTCGGATCCAAAAATCGCATTTTGAGAACTTTGCATATAGCTTCTCCCTCTTCAACACTTCCAACACTTCTCGTAGATGCTTGCCATGCTCCTCCTGGATTTTTGAGTAAATTAGAATGTCATCTATGAACACGATCACAATTTTATCGAGGAATGACTTACAAACCATGTTAATCAAATCCATGAATGCTGTTGGACAATTGGTTAGTCCAAATGACATAACCAAGAAATCGTAGTGTCCATATCTTGTTCTGAATGCAGTCTTCTTAATATCCTGCTCTCTCACATTCAGATGATGATATCCTGACCTAAGATCGATCTTTGAGAAATAGCTCGAACATTGCAGCTGATCGAATAGGTCATCAATCCTTGGCAATGGATACTTGTTCTTCACAGTTGCCTTGTTTAGCTCTCGGTAGTCTATACATATTCCCATGCTTCCGTCCTTCTCTTTCACGAATAACATCGAAGCTCCCTAGAGTGATGAACTAGGTCGAATGAAGTCGTTGTCCAAAAACTCCTGAAGTTGCGTCATAAGCTCCTTCATCTCCGTCGGTGCTAATCGGTATGGTGCTTTTGCTATTGGTGTCGTTCCTGGTAACAAGTCTATTTGGAACTCTACTTGTCTATCAGGCGGTAATCCGGGAAGATCTTCGAGAAAGACTTACGGATAATCACACACCACTGGTATACTTTGCATTTCTTTCTTTTCCTTCTTATCATCGATCAGGAATGCCAAGTATAATGTGCATCCTTTAGACAAACATTTTTTGGCTTTAATCATGGAAATGATTCCAGAGTTTATTCTACGTTTGTCCCCGTACACCATAAATGACTCTTTTCTGGGCGGGTTTACTCATACTATCTTCTTCCTGCAAAGTATCTCAGCATCGTTGGCGCTAAGCCAATCCATCCCCAAAACGATGTCGAAACCGTTGAACTCTATGGGTAACAGCTCTTCGTGGAATTCGTTTCCGTTTAATTCAATGTTGATGTTCTTAATACGATCACTAACATGTATGAACTTGACACTGGAAACTTCCACAACTAGGGAATTATCAAGTTTTTCTACAGGCAATGCTAGTTTCCCACCAAATTTATGCGATACAAAGGAGTAGTTTGCTCCCGAATCAAATACTATAGTGGCAGGTAATCAATTTATAAGAAAGGTACCTGAAGCGACATTTGTTGCCTCCTTCGCAGCTTCTAGCGTCATCTGGAAGGCTCTCGCATTCGGCTTTGGTGGAACGTTGGGTCTTTCTGCCTCTTTATTCTTTGGGCAGTACCTCGACATGTGCCCTTCCTCGTTGCACCCATAAAGTACCTTCTTATTGAATGTGCACTCGTTGGCATAGTTCCCGAAATTTCCACACTTAAAACAAGTGACTTCTCCGTCACATTTCCCAGAGTCCTTCTTCCTGCACCTGTCACACCACTTCGCTTCGGATCCTCCTCCTCTTGAACCAGACTTCGAGAATTTACTTTTCTTGTTGGACCTCGAAGATCAATCGAACTTCCTTTTCTTGCCAACCTCTTCTCTTTCCTGATCCCTTTCTCTTAACTGGGCCTCAACATTCTTGGCTAGCAGTCCGTTAGCGAACTTCTCAATTTTGGAGAGTTCGATTAGCACCAAGTATGGAAACAACTTCATCTTCTCAGTGAATGCAGTAGCATACTCGTCAATGCTCATTCTCCCCTTCTTCAAGTTTTGGAACTCATTCTTCAGATTAATCAGATCTGTCTCTGAGCAGTACTGTATCTTTAACTGCTCCAAGAACGTTTCCCAAGACATATTCAGGGCTTCTCCTCGTGGCATAGTATCTGCCAATAACTTCCACCAGCTCAAGACTCCGGTCTTCAGTTGTCTTATTGCAAAGACGGTCTTCTGTTTGTCGCTACAGTCACAGCTCTCTAACACCATCTCCATTTCGGAGATCCAATCCATAATCTCTACAGGCTTTGGGCTTCCTGAGAGACTCAGTGGTTTTGCACCCAAGAAATTCTTATACATCCGCCCATCCTTGTCATTTCCCCTCTCCGGGCCATTCATCCTTGCCCCTTAGGTTCCAACTTGACTCAGAGTGCGCCCGTAGTTTCCATCCTCTAATTGCTCGACGATCAGCTCAAGTTGCACAATGGGCATGGTACGTTCACCTCTATTTTCATGCAACATATGCCTCATCTCTTCCCTTTGTTCAACCAACATAGCCCGTATTATGGCCTGCAATCTGACCATTGTGATTGGCTCAGGTGCAGCTGCTGCTATAGGTACTTGCTCCATCACTTGGGGTTGAGATTGTTGATTTCTATTTCCATTCACGTTTCCACTTCGGGTTCTTGCCATCTTGATCTGTACACCGAATACGGTGAATTTAGATCTTTATTTAGGATAGATGTTTAAATCATCCTTATCTCTCCAAAATGTTTATATGTTAGTTCTAATATCGTAGTCGTATGTTTAGAATCCTGAACACATAAGGTTTCCAGATCCGGTCGGCAACAGACCATAGATCCAAACAAATAATAGCATATAACACATGAAAGCATTTTAGTCATCTTTCCTAAAATAAACTAGTGTTTGTGTCTAAAATAAAGTAGACACTTATCTCATAATCATCGCTTAGCATTCTAAGTTTAAGTCTATAAATCCTATAAATTCTTATTTCGCTTAAACTAATGCTCTGATACCAACTGTACAATACCCATTTTCATGGCAATAAAAGACTGATTTTGTTTATGCTTGTTTAAAAATCAAAGTAACATTTTAAAGAAAAGTGTTGTGGAATTTGTTCCCAAAAGAAAATATGATAAAGATTTATCAAAGCATTTCCGAATAAATGTATTTCATTAAAAACCTCGGGATGTCATGTTTGATACAGATCAAAAGCATAAACAGTACAATATAAGCCTTACAACATTTATTCATATCTACAGGCCTATAATTCGTAATCCCTCATCCAAACATCATATCTATGCTCGAGTGCCACTACCTGTAATACAAGAAACTGAGTGAGTCAGGCTTGGGAGCCTGGTAAGCACATAGGGTTTTCAACCCACAATAAATAAGTTTATTAATTTCATCAACCAACAATAACCCGATTACTCGTTCCCGTTATCCTCACTTTACGTCCCTAAAACACCTATCATAAGGGACCTAGCTTAAGGATCATCATCGGGATGGACACTACTGCTAAGGGGGTTCCTCAACAATAAATGTCCTTAAGGCAACCATGAGGGGGATGGAGTACATCGGTCAACACATCGTTCATAAACACCTACAGGTTGCGAGCCTGCTCGCGTTCCACTGGACTATCTAGAAAAGTCCATGGTCGTCATCTATACTCCGCTAGATGACTGGATCAACAACAACATCGAGGCCTCTCATCATTTTATTTTATCACACACCAACTATTACATCTACCCATGTTTTACACAACACATTTTGTAGATATAAAATACATATACAATTTAAATCATTTAAAACATGTATAAAATCGTTCATCCAACATAGACACCAAGTATTCAGATAATATGCACACATAGCATGTAATTTGTATAAAATACTTCATATCTATGTGTAAGATGAAAGTAACTATGCACTCACTTGTTAAAGTGACAACTCGAAATTCGACCAGCGCTTCGCTTCTTAACAATATGATTTCCTTTTACGAAACCTAGTATTATTAACACTAAATTTTAGGTTAATATTTATTGAGACTAATTATTAGTCTAGATTTTGTTGGATTAATGTCTAAGTACATAACTATAATTGGTAAGACTTGACCCGACCCGGCATGGTCCATTTGGGTTGCATGGCATCATGCATTTTGATAGACTATAATGAGAGAAATAACACTTAAGGTTTGTTAATATATTATAAGTTATAATATATTAATAGGATTATTTAACTAGTATTGATCAAGAATTAATTTAGAATTAATTAAGTGATCAAAAGAAGACTAATAAATATATGGGTTGATTGTGTAAATCATCCATACATGTATAGTGGGATAATGCTCCACGGATTATCAAGTTGGGCTATGATGTGTGCAAACTCACTTAGTTTTAAACCTACTTTTAATTATAAGATAAACACACAAAGGCAGTGGACCTATCAATTGTGGTATAGTTAAATAAGTAGGGTATCGAACACAGGGAACGGTAAATTAAAACTAAAAACTAATTTTATCTAAATTAATTAATAAGTAGGGGGTTTTCTCTAGTTTTACAAGACTAGAAAACTTACTACCTATTACTTGATCTAAAACTTAGAAAAACAAAGAATTAACTAGATTCAATAATGGGAAGGAACTTCTGTTTACTTCAACTCAATTGATCCTATGGTTGATTTCAAGGTAATGGTGCAATGGATTAACTCTTTTGTTGGTTACCGATTTAAGTGATTAGATTCGCATTCACTACACTAATCCTTAGCAAATAAACTAACTTAAACAGTGGCCAGTTGTCTAATTTAATTAAATTCACTAGATTAATTATTCGGGTTAATTTAGACTTGCAATAGTTAACTAATTTGGTCCTTTAATTAACTTCTTGTTGATGGTCATCACACAAGCTCATACATGAATTTACTCAGTTTTCTTATTAACTCTAGTTTCATGTTCATTAATCCTAGACATATGACAAAGTGATCACATAGCATATGAGGTTGATAATCAACAGATGTTCATGCTAGTCAATTACCTTCCTATTAACAGAAAATTAATTTCGTATCACCAACTTTAAGTTAATCCTACCAATAATCAAACCATAGTATCAATTTCGTATCCCCAAACAGAAGTTTAAGAGTTTTAGCTCATGATTGAAGTAAATAACAACAAACAAACAGATTCTAATTGTTTAACCATAATGAAAAACAAAAGATTAAGTAGAATGATGAAATTTGCCTCAAATCTCCTTCGGAATTGAATTCTAGCTTGTAACTTCGTCCTCTAGGGTTTTTGCGACTCTTTAATTGCAGCTAAACTCCTTAGAATCGTTCCAGAATTCTCCCCCATCGTTTTGAGAAGTTATCTTTATATATGCAAAACGACTCGTCGAGTCAGGTTCTGACTCATCGAGTCCATCTCTCAGTCCCCGTATGCTATAAGTCTCTGGGTCTCCGAGTCTTTATCTTCTCGAATATTCGTGTGGACTCGCCGAGTAGTCAACCCTACTCGCCGAGTAGGTGTTATTTTTAGTGTTTTTCTTCTTTGTTCCATTCTCGAGCTCTCAACCGCTTCTCCTGCTTCCTTTTGCTTCCGAGCTTCACTTTTGGACTGAAAACATAATTCAAACACTTTTAAGTACCTTTTGTCCATGAAATGCAATAATTTAGCTAATAAATGAATAAAAATCTACACTTAATATGAACTAAATATGCACATATCAGGCTAAAACCCATATGATGCTCCATGGATGCTCCATGGTGTATTTGAACCCATGGATCCAAGGAAATGGAAAGCCATGACAATTAGGGTTTACCCTAATTGTAACAACTATATAAGATCATACTCTTTGGGAAAAAATTGACACTATGTGTGTGAGAGTAAGGGCTAGCCGATTTTTATGAAATGTAGAATTCTCTCAAGTTATTCCAAGTGTATTTGGTGTTGTGTGAGCCATTTGCATTGTCACACTTGGGGCACTAGGCACTCAAGCTTCATGAAGTCATTCTACATCAAAAGAGGTATGTATTCTAACTTGTTATATTTCATATGAATCAAAGCTTTTGTATGCTAGTTAGTATAATACCTTGGATATTCATATTTGCATGTATAATAGAGAAACATAGATCCAAGGTATTTACGGTTGCATGTACACTTAGGAGTGTTAGAATGCTCGTAAGAGAGTACTATATGATGAACTGCGACGTGACCCTTATAGATCTCACCTATATGCTTATTGTTGCTGAATCAGCAATGTTCTGGCGCAATAGAAAAGCAAAGTTGATTGGTGAATCTGCCTTCAAGACCTCTATGAATATAGACAATGGCAACGAAAGACATGCTATGATCGAAAAGTTTGATCATAAGAGAAAGGCAATGTCTGAAGTAGTTCCATTTCCTGTTCCAAAAGAGTCAATTTGCTTTTATTGCCAAGAAAAGGGGCATTGGAGACGAAGATGCCCTATTTACCTAAGAGATCTAAGAGATGGGAGAGTCAGAACGTATGGCTTTTCTTTAGGTAAAATCCATTGACTAACTCTTTTAAGCTTCATTCTAGATTCTTAATACATAATGTGATAAGATTACAATTGATGTTTTGAAAGATCGAAGAAAAGAAAGGAAGCTTAAGGGAAGAAGTGAGCAGAATCTAACCGTGAAGAAATGGATTTCGACCGCATTACTTGAAGATTAGATTCTTGAGCTACTGCTTAGAGTTAGAATTAGATTGCTAAGAAATATGTATTAGCATAGTTTTTCAATGAATTGCGTTGTAAGGACAAATTTTTCCGCAATAAAATAAATTTTGATTTTATATTATTTATTTATCCTTGCAATGGCGTGTACGAAAAATTGATGTTTGAATGTTTCTAATATTAGCAATAATTGATTTGATTCTTAATTATGTTGTTTGTGGAAATGTCAAGAATTTACCAAATAGGGAGAGTTTCTCATCGCCCAAGTTTCAATTGGACAGAAACTTGGAATCATGCAACTTGGTTGCACGATGAATGAGAAATTTCATATTTGGAAATTAGACTAATTCATTGACAAAGTATCAAGTGAAGGACTAGGAGATCGAGTACACAAAGTTGTGTATTGATCAAAGTCCAACATAAGAGTAACAAAGATATTCGTCATGATTTGCTAAAAGTTTAGTAAATATGATTATACTTATAAGATTAAGTGCAATTCTGAATTGATTGAAAATGTTTAAATCAATAGCAGAACGAATAAGAAGAATCAAGTAGGCAGAAAGATAAAAGTTTCTCCATTCTAAGAAGAAGGGAGAGTACCTTTTATGTTTTATGATAGGTCTTAATGATTAAGAACCATATCTCAATTGATCCTCTAAGTGAGTCTTAGTACTATTGTATATCTAAGAAGAGGACTCAAGAATTGAAGAAATGATTAAATCAAGAAGTCAATCATACTTCGTTCCATAACAAGTCTCTGGAGTTAAGATTGTGAAATTGAGTGATAAGTATTAATAAGGTTTATGACATTCATCAAATGTGAAAAGTTGTGACGTCTTGGATAAGACAAAGACCAACTAGGACCAATTTATGAAGTGTTTTGATAAAAGCTACACTAACCCTTGAATATTTGTTTGTCAAGAAATGGTTATTGACAAGAGAATCTTATATGTCAAGGAGTCAGTGGGAGTCTTAATGGTCTTGAAAGGGTTCAATAACAAATCAAATAAACCTTATCGATCATCACTAGCACACGAGTTGAGGTTTACAACCTATCGTGTTGACATTATTTTGTTTCTGTGCTGTTCCAATTGAGTTAATTATGCATGCGAGTTCTATGAGTTCTTATTTTGAACGCATAAAAGGCAAGGCACCTTAATCAATGAAAGGTACATTGATAGGAAAGGGTGAGCTGCTAAACCACTTGGAAGACATGGTGGGCAGCTGTACTACCATAAGGCAATAAATCAATATTAAGAAAGTTCGGTCCATATGAGTTTGAATTTGTCGTAAACTTTGGTTTTAACAAATTCACATGGATAGGAACAAATACACCGTTTAAATCTAAGTGTCATAAGATTTCCTCCTTCATGAAAATGATTGTGAGGAAATACTTTCACTAATAAAGATTTTAAGAAGATAGTGATTGTAAAATTGCATTCTCGAATTCAATTATGGTTACGGTATCCCTTTCCATGATTTGAATTGTGAGGTTTGGCAATTAGTCTTAATTGTTTAGACACACATATGAACTATCTAAGGCAAAGGTGTATAAGTTTAAGAGGCCTTGATAAAAGATTATCAAAGCATTAAGTATTAGAAACATGGACTTAATAAATTCAATAGGTATTGTCTTTCTGGAAGTTAAGATGTTTATGAATACATGTCGAAGCTAGTGGGAGCATAAGTGTTATGTTTTATAATAATCATCATGATAGTGGGAGCATAAAAGTTATGATTGTATGATTATTAAGGCACATATTGCAAGTTGGCAATATTAATTATAGAAAACAAGAGTTATACCTTGCAAAGTCGTAAGGGTTGTAAAGTTGTTTTGCTATAATTAAGGGAGAGAATATTATGCTTCATTTCAAATCTAAAGGCTTAGGTTGTGGAATGTTAATAAATTTAGTCAAGGGTACATAGTGTGTTCTTAAAATTTCGATTATGATTACGACATTCCTCTTCACAATTCGAATTTTGAGAACATAGCAAATAAAACATTATGCGTCGTGTCCCATACGCTTCGGGTATAGGATCGATTGCAAATGCTTTAATATTTGACCATTCTAAAATTTTCAAAATGTCTAGCACATTTAGAGGGAAAAGGGACTAGAATCGGTTTTGACTAAAATAATTAAACAACTATCAAAGGATAATCCAAAGTTCGACGAGGATTGGTTGCTTGTGAGTAGTTGCAAGCATGGTATTGAATGAACCATATCGACATTATTGTGAATAGAAAAGATTCTATTAAGAATGAGTTGTCATATGGAAAATATGGAAATGTTTCCATATTGGATGGACCATATCGACATTATTATGAATAGATAAGATTCTATTAAAAATAAGTTGTCATATGGAAAATATGGAAATGTATCCATATTAGAAATTGAATATTGAAAAATCTATGACTAAATTAGAAACCTTTATGCAAAAGGATGTTCAAAGGAATGTACTTTGAGTGAGAGACATCATATCTAAGGAATTGTCTTGTAACAATCTCCAATAGAAGACCTTGTAATATCATTGGCAATAGTCTTTGTGACTTTGGTGCAGTGACATTACGAAAGGATAGTTGCATAGAATGTTAGAATCTAGCATATTCTATAAGTAGCAAGAATTTGATATTCTTTCACTTATGAAAAAGTATTTGGGGTTGTGAAATGAGAATGATTGGAAATGTGCTCAATTTGGTCTATTTCACAAAGTAAGAACCATAGGTAAACATTGTGTGCATGCTAAGAGCATGGGACAAGTGTAATAATTCAAGTAAGAAGTTGATTACCCGAAACGACAAATAATGAGTAATCGATATGGTGATAAATAAAAGGTGTTTTGTTTATACTCAAAGGTTTGAGGCCATATGGGATTAGTATTATTCTTGTGTTTCACATTTGCATGTTTTGACTTCCTGAATAATTTAATTGGTTAAGAACAGTTAAATTATTCGAACGGGCCACAGTCGTTCATATGTTGGAAGTAGGTATGAATGAAGACTGTCGTGAATTGGTGTGTGGATTGTCTAAAGAACATTAGACATAAGCAAATGTTTGCTGCAACGTTCATGAGTGCTTATGAATATGAATTTGAGCATTGGATTAAACCTACGCTCACTTGGATCACTCCATGAATTGTATCAAGAGTGATTGGTGAGACGATAACATCTTATATTCTTGAAACCGAGATGTGTGAGTTGTATCTTGCAAATCGGTTGCACATTGATAATATGTAAACGCACTAGTAACTTGGTGTTATAAAACATATTGTTGTGTGTGATTCGGTGAGTGAGTGCAAGCAAGCATTGTATCAAAGTTTATCCGTTCCTTTTATCCAAAGTAGGATAAAAGCGATATCTTTGGGCCCCTCGATGATTTAGTGATGACAAACGTAAATGCTCGGCCGGGCAGGGCTAATTTGATTTGTTCAATTAGTCGGTCGTCATAAATCGGAAATCGAGAAATAGTATAGAGAGAATGATTAGAAATCATGTCTTACGATATCTAGAATGGAGGAATATATGATCCCTTATCTAAAGGACACGCGTATCTGATAGGATCAGAGTTGACAGCGGCTTTGGAAAGCTACGATTGCAGATCAGGATCTGAAGTCATACGCATAATAGTTATTAGAGTTATCCAAGTGGGAGACTATTGGATTAGTGTCTAAGTCCATAACTATTTTGGTATGTACTTGTTCCGATGGTGCATGGTCCTTTTGGGTTGCCTTCACCAAAGCAACTTGATAGGATGAATTATGGAGAGAAAGGATTAAATATGATTTATTAATATATTATGAGAATAATATATTAAAGGAGAAATCATATTGTTTAATTAATATTAGTCAATAATTAATTGGTAACTAGTTTTGTGACTAAAAGAGATTAATTAAACTTAAGGGACTGGAATTGTAATTATAAGATAATTGCAATTTGGGCCATGGATTGCCTTATATTAAGGAGTGGACGAATTCTATGGGAAACCCATAAGGAAATCGTCCAAGGCCTTAAGGAAAGGGATCCATGGGTTGCTTAGGGCTTAAGCATCCAAATTAGGGTTTCCTTGTTAGATAACCCTAATAGCCTCACTATATATATGACCCAAAAACATGGCTAAGCATCCTTCTAGGGTTTCACACGATTTTGGGCAGCCTCCATCCTTTCTCCTCTTCATCCTCTTGCTTATGGTGTTTGTGAACCATTAGAGGAGTGACATTTGTGACTCTAAGCTTTCTAAAGTCAATACAAGGAGATTTGGGATTGTTATTGCTACATAACAATCAAGGTAACATCTTAAACCTATTCTCATGTTAATATGATTACGTGAATGCTAGAATTAGGGTTTATAGTCTTGGATAACTTGCATGTACAATAGAGAAACCTAGATCCAAGCATTAGGGTTTGTATGAGCACATAGGATGTCTTATGACCAAAACCCTTCATAAAAGTATTAATGATAAATACTAAGTAACTAAACACTTATAATTCCCAATCTTAGTTACTTAGGAAAATGTGAATAAGGTGCTAACCCATGAAATTACACTTGGCACTTTGCTTAAGTCGGTTGGTGGAGTGTGTGTGGTTTACCGGCACACTAGCTTGATTTAACAAGGTAGGAAAAGGGTTTCTTAAAGTTTAATCATAGGCCGGTGGAGCGTGTGTGGTTTACCGGCACATCGGTTGGGTGATAAACATTTAAGAGTACCAAGTAATTTGCATGGTTACTTCACACCTTGTTTTTTGATCCTTGGCATCCCAGTCACAAAACCTAAAGGGCACACTCGAGATTGAAACATGCCTTTGAAAAGTTCAATGAACCTCAAAAGATCTAGGAGTTTTAAATCCAAGTAAAAACTTAATAAATTATTTCGTTTTTCATGGTGGAAATTGGTAAATCGTCAGTTACCTACCTTCAACTATTTTATAACTTGGATTACGACATCCCTCTTCCAGTTATAAATAGGTTTTTGGGTCCTATCCTTAATATTTCATATTGGGTGTTATATTAAGGACTTTAAATCAACTTACTTGAATATCTCCCAAAAGATGTCTAGTTCAGACATTAATGATCTTCCCAAATCCTTTGAAACAAGCTTTCCTAAATGAATATGATGTCCTCTGGAAATCATCTTCTTTCACCTCCTCCACTTATTCTCCTTAACCCACAAGTTCTAGAAAGGTTTAAGGTCACTCAAGCCCTATTGGCATGCAAGGTCTATGTGTGATCACATCTTGGGGATGAAGTCACATATTGATAAGCCGGGAGAGTTGGGTGTCAAAGTCTACAGAAAGTGAATGTTCAATCACTTTCTAAGTCACATAGTGAGTTCCGTTGGGACTCCTGTGAAACAGACTATGACAAGACCCTTAATGATCTTATCTATTTGCTTGGTGCTGCTAAATCAGAAATGATTTGGTGTACTAGTAAAGAAAATTTGATTAGGAGATCAAGTTCCCAAAACTTTAAGGACAGTGAGAATGGTGACACATGAAATCCAGAAAAGCATTCTCTTCCCAATGGAAAGGGATCAGCCATAGTCAACCCAGTTGACCAAATGGTAAAGAGAAAGGCTACGTCTGAGATAGTCTCATGTACCACTACCAAAGAGTCCATATGTTTATATTGCCAAAGGAAAGGTCATTGGTCATGAAGTTTCTAAATTTACCTAAGGATGTTAAAGTCAATAAGTTTGACTCTACTTCAGGTAAAAGTCCATTGTCTAACTCTATTAAGTTCCTATTTGGAGATTCTTATTACATGATTTGACTGGGTCACATCTTGGTGTTTTAAGAATCAAAGGAAAGTAAAGAAACTTAAAGAAAGAATATGTTGAATCTGATCGCGTAGATGGATTTCTATCGCATAGTTTGAAGATTGGATTCTTGAGCTACTTCTTAGGAGTTATGAGATATTGCTTAGGAATAGATAACAACAAATTTTTCATATGGATTGTAAGGATAAGTTCTTCCGCAAAGCTTTTAAAATAAAAGGAAATTTTCTGATTTTATTTATTTTAAAATAACCTTACAATGGCATCTATGAAAATTTTTCATATGGATTGTAAGGATAAGTTCTTCCATTAATAACAAGAGTGGAAATACGAAATTGATTCTTTCATTTGTGGTAATGTCTAAATTTACCAAATAAGGAAAGATTCCCATCACCCAAGTTTCAATTGGACCGGAACTTGGAATCATGCAAGTTGTATACTATGATGAATGAGAACTTTCAAGCATTGGAAAATTAAGACTAATTACTTGTTCACATGGATGTGTGGGTCAAGTGAAGGGCTAAGGGGTTGAGTACACAGTCATGTGCACTGATCAAACCCACCACAAATAATCGATAAGACTATTCATCATGATTTACTAAAGTTTAGTAAATATGGTTATACTTACAGGCTTAAGTGTAATTCTGATACATTGGAAAGTTTTCGGTGTATGGCAGAACGAATGAGAAGAACCAAATTAGGCAGGAGGATAAAAGTTTCTCAAATCTGAAAAGATGGGAGAGTACTTTAGTATCATGTTATATGATCATCTTAATGATTAAGAGACCTTATCACAGTTCATCCTCTAAGTGCATTCTGATAGCTAAGAAGAGGAGTTATGAATTGTTGAAGTGGTTAAATCAAGAAGATGCATCATACTTCGTTCCAAAACAATTCTTAGAGTCATACTCCAAGATTGTAACTTGAGTGACATATCTTAAAGAAGGTTTATTAACACTAGTCAAATGTAAGAGTTAAAGGCTATCTACTCTTATACATTTGAAATTGGTAAGTTGTGATGTTTTTGATAAAACAGAGACCAACTTAGACCAATTGTGTGAAGTGTTTGTCTAGATAAAGAATCCGCACTATCCCTTGAATATTTGACAAGAGAGTCTTATATGTCAAGAGGACAGTGGGAGTCTTAAAGGTCCTGAAAGTCTCAAGAACTAATCAAGAATAAAACCTGAGGTTCTTCACTAGCACGTGACTTGAGGTTTATAACCTATCTTGTTGACATATTATGTGTCCATTCCAGTTAAAGTTGGCTTTGCATATGAGTTCTTAGAGTTCTCAATTGGTTGCATAACAACTTGGAAGCAATGACAGGCCATGTACTGCCATGTGGCAAGAAGTTAAAATTGCATAAGTTCAGTCCATATGTGTTTGGATTTGTCATTATACATGTCTTGTGACTAAGGTTTTGACAAATTCATATGGGTAGTAACTCACACACCATAAAAATCTATGTGTCATAATGTTTCTCTCCGATTCATGAAAATGATGGTGAGGAAACACTCTCACTAAGTAGATTTTTAAGTAGATAGTAATCTTTGCTTTCTCAAAGTCGTTAGTAGTGTACACTAACATGGACTTATGAGAAATAGCAAAGGTCTAACCAATTGAGACTATGATTACGAAATTCCTTTTCATAGTTCTGAAATTGTTTAGACACACCTGTGAGCTATCTAAGATAAGGTGTATAATTTTGATAAAGTCTTATCAAAGCAATCTAGTATCAGAAATCAGAACTTTGGTAAAAAAGTCAATAGCTGATTTCTGAGTACATGTCAAAGCTAGTGGGAGCATAAGTGTTATGCTAATAATCATCATGTTAGTGGGAGCATGATAATTATGATAAGTATTGGAAGTTAGCAATGTTTATTATAGAAAACAAAAGTTTCAATTCGTGAGGTTGCAGGGGTTGAAAAAGTTGTTTTGCTATAATTAAGGGAGAGGAAATTATACTACATTTCAATTGTGAAAAGCTTAGATTGAGTTTATAATCATTCTAAAGAGCTTATATTGAGATTTTAATCACCTTTAGTCAAGAATATATATATGAATTTCATGTTGGATTGGTTCAACTTAATAAAATTCTATATATTGCGTTCTCAAAATTCAATTATGATTACGACATCCCTTTTCATAGTAAAATTTTGAGAATATGGCAAACAAAAAATTATTATGGCAAAAGACTGGTCTAGAACCATGTCTTTATGTGAAACATCATGAATCATGTCCCATTTACTATGGGTACAAGATCGATTACTTGTGCTATAATATTTATTCTTTCTGAATTTTCCAAATGCCTTGGGGCATTAAGGAGGAAAATGTCTTGAATTGGATATGACTAAAGTGATTAAGCAATTGTCGAGGACAATCTAAGGTTTACCAAAGATTGGTTGCTCAAGGATAGTCGGAAGTATAGTGTGAATTTTGGAAGGGCCATATTGACATAGTCTGAAAAGAGGCAACTCTTGTTCAGAAGTAGTAGTCAAAATGGGAATATAGAGTTGTCTCTATAGATAGAAGCAATTTGTGTAAGATTATAAAGAACTTAGTGCAAGAATCATGTTCAAAGCAATGCATACTTTGAACATAAGGCTTTGTGTCCATGGAGTAGGTCTTCATTAGAATACCCTGTAATGGTTGTTGACAAGTCTTTATGAATTTGTACACATTCATTGCAAGAGGGTAGTGCATTTAAGTTTAAAGCCTAACAAGATTTCGATTTGGGAGTGTGAAATTAGAATCATTGAAAGTTTGGTCAATTGGTTTATTTCACAAAGTAAGGATCATAGATAAACATAGAGTGTATACTTGGTGTATGGAAAAACATAGTGTACATGCTTGGAGCATGGGACAACTAGTGTTTTTAATTCAAGTATAAAGTTAATAAAACCGAAACAATGAATAATGAGTAATCAGTATGGTGATAAATAGAAAGTGTTTTATTTATATTCATAGGTTTTGATACCATATTAGATTCATTTATTCTTGTGTTTCACTTTGCATGTTTTGACTTCCATAATAACTAGGTTATTCTTCCGGAATGACTAAGTTATTCAAAACCATCCACAGTTGGTCATATGTTGGAAGTAGATATGAATCAAGATTGTCATGGGTTGGCTTGTAGAGTTCCAAGTTGGTGGACAAAGTTGTGCTACAACGTTCATGAGTGCTCATAAGTTCTGAGTATTGGATTCAACCTGCGCTCATTTGAATCACTTCATGGATTTTATCACGAGTGATCATGAGACGATAATATCTTTATATTCTTCAAACCTAGAGATATGAGTTGGTTATACATTGATTGCACGAAACCGCATTGGTAACTCGATGTTATAAAACATGTCTTTGTGTATGATTCAACAAGTAGCAGAACAAGCCATATGAGTCGAAGTTTATCCATTCCTTTTACCTTCAGGATAAAAGCGATATCTATGGGCCCCTCGATGATTTAGCGATGACACATGCGAGTGCTTGGCCAAGCGAGGACTGATTTGATTTGTTCAATCAGTCATTCGTCATAAATCGGAAATCAGGAAACAACAAATGGACAGAGAGATTGATTTATAATCCACGTCTCAGTCCATATGATATCTAGAATGGAGGAATATATGATCCCTTATCTAATGGACAAGTCATTGACAAAGGTCAGAGATCATCGGCAAGGTCAGAGTTCGACAGAAGCTTTTGAGAGCTACGATTGCCAGTTGGTTCTTGAAGTCATACGCAATAATAGTTTTGGACTTATCCAAGTGGGAGACTGTTGGATTAATGTCTAAGTCCATAACTATAATTGGTAAGACTTGACCCGACCCGGCATGGTCCATTTGGGTTGCATGACATCATGCATTTGGATAGACTATAATGAGAGAAATAACACTTAAGGTTTGTTAACATATTATAAGTTATAATATATTAATAGGATTATTTAATTAGTATTGATCAAGAATTAATTTAGAATTAATTAAGTGATCAAAAGAAGACTAATTAAATATATGGGTTGATTGTGTAAATCATCCATACTTGTATAGTGGGCTAATGCTCCATGGATTATCAAGTTGGGCTAAAACCCATATGATGCTCCATGGATGATCCATGGTGTATTTGAACCATGGATCCAAGGAAATGGAAAGCCATGACAATTAGGGTTTACCCTAATTGTAACAACTATATAAGATCATATTCTTTGGGAAAAATCGACACTATGTGTGTGAGAGTAAGGGCTAGCCGATTTTTATGAAATGTAGAATTCTCTCAATTTATTCCAAGTGTATTTGGTGTTGTGTGAGCCATTTGAGGTGTCACACTTGGGGCACTAGGAACTCAAGCTTCATGAAGTCATTCTACATCAAAAGAGGTATGTATTCTAACTTGTTATATTTCATATGAATCAAAGCTTTTGTATGCTAGTTAGTATAATACCTTGAATGTTCATATTTACATGTATAATAGAGAAACATAGATCCCAGGTATTTAGGGTTGCATGTACACTTAGGAGTGTTAGAATGCTCAAACCCCAACAGATTTGTCATTAATCAGAGTCTACTTCATGATCTATCAAGTAAGGAACAACCAGGTATGATCATTTCGGAGGTAGGGTTCGTTTGGTATACGAAGTATATTGTTCAGAAATCTCATTTTAAACACCTCACTAAACCACACCCTAGACATCATTCCCATAAGTAGATCAATAAGTATAACGACTATGAATCAGTGATAAATCTTATTTATAGGTTCATAATAACGATATTATATTTAAATATAAGCTATATTTAAAGTATGGTAAGCGTATTTCACTTACAACGGGTTTCACTAAAAAACTGGGCTTCACTAAAGCAAAGTTTCTGAGCCGAAAACTATTCTTCTCGGAGCCTTCGGGTGCTTCAGGGATATCCTCTAGTTCCTTGAGGCTACTAGGGCTTTAGGAGGGTTTTTGGGGGTTTAGAGAGTGTGTAGAGAGAGAGAGAGAGAAGTGGGTTTTGGTGTGAAGAATGAAGGCACTCTCGCATTGTATTTATAGGCTGAAATACAGCTGAACTCATCGAGTTGGGCCTCCAAATCGTCGAGTTGGGTGCTACATGTCACCATCTGGTGGCAAGACTTGGGGAGAAAGCAATGGCTCAGATCGCGCCACGTCACCCTCTTCGTAGCAGCACACTCCCGACTTCTAAACCCCGTAACTTTTGCATACGAGCTCCGTGTTCAAAGTTATTTATATCCACGTGTAGGTATTGACAAGATCTACAACTCTCCTTTTGACTCCGTTAGCTAATTCTAAATTTAACAGTATGAGAAGATTACATTGTTAAATGACCGTGTAGAATTCATAATTTCTACATACAGACTCCGTTTTCGTCTATCTTCTTATCGTTGAGATCTTACTAATGAGATCTTCGATTTTAATTTAGGTTGCATTGGACAAAAATTGATCGATCTAAATTCGAATTTCAGGTTGTGCACTACTATGTCAAATCTTAAAAAAATCATAATTTCCTCATACAAAGTCAGATTTGGACGTTCTTTTTTATGTATCTTCTCGGCTTAACGTATAATACAAATTTCATTTAGATCTCTAATACTAAAAAGTAATTTATCAAAAAATCACTTTTTACCAAAAAAAATCACTTTTTACGATTCCCGGTGTCGTGCCGGTTTTGCGTGAAACTTCGACAGACCATAACTTCTTTGTTATAACTCAGATTTCTGCATTCTTTACATATCCGGAATCCTTGTTTCGACCACTAAAACTTTATGTATAGATATTGGGCTTATATAACACTTTATTTTCGATGCTTATTTTTTATTATATCTTTATAAACAAATATATAAGCACATAAAATCACATAATATTCAAGTAATTCATCTTTATTACTTCAAAATATGTTACAATGGTTGACCTTGACTATTACATCATTATACTAATGCGTAGCCCAGAAATACGGGCATTACATAAATCAACTAACTTGAATTTCTCTATTGTACATGTCTAGTTATGATAACTATGGTCTTCCCGAATCTTATGGAAAAAGCTTTCCCCATGAAGATGTTGTTCCCAGAAATCATACTTCACTTCCTCCACCTCCTCCAATAGTTCTTCCTAATCCACATGTTCGTCAGCTTGAAAAGATCAAGGTCACTCAAAACCTATTGGCTAGAAAACACCATGATGAAAGGTTTGTGTGTGCACATGTCTTGGAGATGAAGTCACACATTGACATGTTGGGAATGTTAGGAGTCATTGTGGCAAGTAAGTTGGCTGTTGACTTGGTTCTTCAATCACTTCATGAGTCGAATGGTCAGTTTGTTAAAGACTACTATATGACAGATCTCGACGTGACCCTTATTGATCTTACCTATTTGCTAATTATTGCTGAATCAGCAATGATTTGGCGCACTGGTAAAGCAAACTTGATTAGAAGATCTACTTACCAAAATTCCATGGACATTGACAATGGAAACATTAGAAGTCCAGGAAAGTCTTCTCTTCCCAATGGAAATGGAACGACTAAGTCTGAGGTTGTCCCGTGTTCCATTCCAAAAGAGTTTGTTTGTTTTTATTTCCATGAGAATGGGCATTAGATGCGAAGCTGCCATATTTTCCTAAAAGATCGCAAGGATGCTAAAGTCAAAGTGTTAGACTCTGCTTCAGGTAAGTCCACTATCTAATTCTATTAAGTTCCTACATATAGATTCTTAATAACATGATGTGATAATATGACATCTGGATGTATTGTAGGATCGAATAAGAGAAAGGAAGCTTAAAGAAAGAGCAGGTTGAGTCTGATCGCGAAGAGATGGATTTTGATCGCATGATTCTATAATCATAGTTTTGAGTTGCTGCTTAGGAGTTATGATAAATTGCTTTGAAATATTTAGAAACATAGTTTTCATTTGTAATTGCATTATAAGGACAAGATTTTCTGCAATTTTTATAAATAAAGAAAAAATTTGAAATTTATCTTATTTTATATTTCCTTGCAATGGCATTTGTGCAAATTGATGTTTGTATGTTTCTATTTTTAGCAATATGGATTTGATTCTTTCGTTTGTGGTAGTGTCTAAATTTACCAAATAAGGAAATATTTTCATCACCAAGTTTCAATGGGATATAAACTTGGAATCATGCAACTTGTATTGTATGATGAATGAGAACCTTCATCTTTGGGAAATTAAGACTAATTCCTTATTCACATAAAGATGTGAGTCAAGTGAAGGACTAGGGGATCTAATGCACATTGTTGTGAACTGGTCAGGTCCACCACAAAGAATGATAAAGGCTATTCGTCGTGAATTACTAAAAGCTTAGTAAATATGATTATGCTTACAAGATTAAGTATAATTCTAAATCATTGGAAAATTTCAATGTATAGCAGAACAAATAAGAAGAATCAAATTAGGCAGAAAGATAAAAGTTTCTCCAATCTGAAAGGAAAGGAGAGTACTTGAGTATCGTGTTTTATGATCATCTTAATGATTATAGAACCATGTCACAATTGATCCTCTAAGGACATCTTAGTGCATTTGTATGGCTAAGAATAGGAATCGTGAATTGTTGAAATGGTTAGATCAAGAAGATAAATGATACTTCGTTCCGAAATCAATTCTTAGAGTCATACTCCAAGATGTGGAGTAGAAAAGTTTTCTTACTCATGCACATTTGTAATTGGTAGTTGTGATGTTTTGGATAAGACAAAGACCAATTGAGACCAATTATATGAAGTGTCATTCTTGGTAAGAATCCGCACTAACTCTTGAATATTTGTTTGTCAATAAATGTTTCTTGACAAGAGAATCTTATATGTCAAGAGGTCAGTGGGAGTCTTAAAGACCTTGGAAAGCTTCAAGAACTAATCAAGAATAAACCTATTGTTTATCACTAGCGCACGACTTGAGGTTTGTAACCTATCGTGTTGACACATTCTTGTTACTATGCTCATTCCAGTTAGAGTTGACTATGCATGTGAGTTCTATGAGTTCTTAATTGTTTGCATAAGGTAAAGTACCTTGATCAGTGAAAGTCCATTGATCAGTAAGGGTGATCTACTCAACAACTTGGAACACATGATAGAGCCTTGTGCTGCCAAGTGGCAAGAAATTAAGATTGAGTAAGTTCAATCCATATGAGTTTGAATTTGTCATAGATCTTGTCTTATGATAACGGTTGGAATTGACCGTTTCACATGGATAGGAACACATACACCATAAAATCTAAGTGGCATAAGGTTTCTCTCCAATTCATGAAAATGATTGTGAGGAAATGCTTTCACTAAGTAGCTTTTAAGGAGATAGCAGTTGTGTTAATTGCATTCTCAACTTCAATTATGATTATGAGATCCCTCTTCATAGTTCGTATTGTGAGAAATGGAAAAAGGTTTAAACATTTGGGACTTATTGTTGTAAGTTCTAAAATTGTTTAAACACGCATATGAGCCTTCTAATGAAAAGGTTTATGAGCTTAATGAGCTTAGATAAAGGCTTATTGAAGCATCTCGTGCCAGAAATCTGAACATTGGTAAGAAAGTCAACAAGTATTGATTTCTAGAAGTCCAACTTATTTTTGGATACATGTCAAGGCTAGTGGGAGCATAAGTGTTGTGATGAAGTAAGCAAAAATTCTTATGCTAGTAAGAATATAATTATCATGGTAGTGGGAGCATGATTAATGTGTGAAGTGTTGCAAGTTAGCAATACTAGTTATAGGAAACAAAGGTTACAAATTTGCAAAGTTGAAAAATCTGAAAAGTTGTTTCACTACAATAAGGGAGAAGATACTTATACCTTATTGCGAATCTAAACGTTTAGATTGGAGTATTAATTAGACTAGTCATGAATATATGAATACCATGTTGAAATAATTCAACATTGGAAATTCTATATATGGAAATATTATAGCAAAATACTGGTCAAGTATCATGTCTTTATATAAGACATTATGAATCATGTCCTGTATGCTTCGGATATAGGATCGATTGCATATACTATAATATTCACGTGTTCTAATTTTCCAAATGCCTAGGGAATTAAGAGGGAAAAAGGACTAGGACCGGATATGACTAAAGTGGTTAAACAACTGTAAAGGACAATCTAAGGTTCGATAATGATCAGTTGCTTATGGATAGTTGGAAGTATAGTAATGAATGGACCATATTGATATAATTATGAATAGATAGGATTCTATTAAGAATAGATAGTCATATGGAATTTATGGAAAAGTTTCCATAATGTGAGTTGGATATCAAGAATCTATGAGTAAGTTAGACACTTTTATGCAAGAAGGATGTTCAGAGGAATGTGCTTTGAATATGAGACTTCGTATCTATGGAATTTTCTTATAACAATCTTCAATGGAAAGTTTTATAATTGCAAAGTCTCTGTGACTTGTGTACATAGACATTACAAAAGGATCACTACATATAAGCTTAGAATCTAACAGATTACAACAAGTGGCAAGGACTTGGTATTCTTACACTTACGATAAGGATTTGGAATTATGAAATGAGTGTCATTGGAAATGTTTACAATTGATCTATTTCACAAAGTAAGGACCATAGGTAAACATAGTGTGCATGCTTAGAGCATGGGATGACTATTGTTTTAATTCAAGTATTAAGTTGATCAGTCGAAACACTATACAATGAATAATGTGTAGTCGATTTGGTGATTAAATAAAAGGTGTTTTATTTATATTTAAAAGTTTTGAGACCATATTGGATTCGATTATTCTTGTGTTTCACTTCGCATGTTTTGACTTCCCGAATAATAAGATTATTCAAACCATCCACAGTCGATCACACTTTGGAAGTAGGTATTGAGGCAAGATTGTCATGAATCCGTCTGTAGATTATCTAAGTGTTAGACATGGCACAAGTTTGTTGCAGTATTCAAGAGTACTCCTGAAACGGAGAGATATGAGTTGTAGTTTACAAGTCAGTTTCACATTGATGATTTAAAAACACACCAGTAACTTGGTGTTATAAAACACATTATGTGTATGATTTGATGAGTAAATGGAGCAAGCATATGAGTCGAAGTTTATCCGTTCCTTTTACCTTAAGAGGGATAAAAGTGATATATGTGGGCCCCTCGATGATTTAGTGATGACACCCTAAGCGCTTGGCCAAGCCTAGACTAATTTGATTTGTTCAATTAGTCAGTCATCATAAATCAGAAATCGGGAAACAACACATGGACATAGAGAATGATTATAATTCATGTCTCATATCCATACGATATCTAGAATGGATGAATATATGATCCATTATCAAATGGACGTGTTGCTGATAAGATCAGAGTTCAACAACGGCTTTTGAGAGCTACGATTGCTAATTGGATTTTGGAGTCGTACTTGCAATAATAGTTATTAGACTTATCCAAGTGGGAAACTGTTGGATTAGGTGTCTAAGCCCATAACTATAACTGGTATGTACTTGACCCGAGAGTAGCATGAACAATTTCGGGTTGCCTTCACCAGAACAATTTAACAGGATGGATATTTGAGAAAGAGGTTATTTGTAATTTATTAATATATTATAAGAATAATATATTAATTGAGAAATAATATTATTTAATTGCTATTGATGAAGAATTAATTTGGAATTAATTTAGTGATCAAAAGAGACTGATTAAATTTACAGGGGCTGAGTAAGTGAATCAGTAATACTTATAGTTTGGGCTAAAGATCCATGTTGATTAGGATTGGACTAAATCTTTGTGAGAGTCCATGAAGAGCTAGTCCAAAAGGCTAATGAGTTATTGGATTAAAAGCCCAAGTGAATTAGGGCTTATGATGTGCACAAAAGTACCCACTAATTTTAATATTTATAACCTAACAAACTTAGACTAACTATGCACTTATAGGCAGTGTACCTAGTCAGATTACAGTATAGCTTAGGTAAGTCGGGTGTCGATCACAGGGAACGGTGGTGAATTAATTTAAAATATTTGGTTATAGGTTACAGGTCACACGAAAAGAATAAAGTAGTTTAATAAATCTCAAACGGACAATTAATTAACAACTCTCGATAAACTAACAGGAAAGCAAATCTCTTCAGGTACTTTGGTTTAGATAAATTACACCTTAAAAAACATAGACAATTACATACACAAATTCATTTATTTATGTTCACCGATTCCTAAAATGATTAGATTCACGTTCACTATAACTAATCCTTTAGCAAACAAGTCAATTCAAACAGTGATCAGTTGATTAAACTAACATGCTTCCTAGTGTTCAGCTCGTATCAAGCAAGACTTGTAAATATTGTTAATCAAATTGGTCATTCAATTAACCTCTTGTTGATGGTCATCATACAAGGCTCACACATTAACTTACTTATTCTCAAGTTAATCCTAGTTTCACATTCGTTATTCCTAGACTTATAATCTTGATGGTCATCAAAATCATAAGAGACAAGCAATCAAGCAGATGTTCATACAACTCAATTTAATTAATAATTAACAGCAAATAATTATCATTAACACGTAAGGATCTTTTAACAAGCTTGGCAAGATAAATTAAACATAAACAAACAATTCAATATAGCAATTAGTCTAATAATCAAAGTTTCATTCAATCATAAACGCAAAGTAAAAGGTTTTTACACCCAAATCAGAAACTAAATACATAATAGTAACACAATGGAATGCTAAACATGGTCACGTTAACAACCCATATGATTACCGACATGTATCCGATCTCCAATCCTTCCGATCTCCGCTCCCGTTAGCTTAACGGCCTTCCGGCCGCCTTCTAGACCCTCAAAATGGCTAAACAGAAGTTAATTATCGACTAAATTAGGTTAGAAGTCGAATCCACCCTCTCTGGTTAGCTGATAATCGCCTTTTATAACCCTTGTAACCGACTTACGTACGCTGGGCGTAAGTCGGATTACGCTGGGCGTAGTGAAGATTTATACGTGATTGGAGTTATCTGATTCCAGCTGTTACGTGGGGCGTAGCCTTATATTACGCTGGGCGTAACTCGACTTAGCCATTACGTTTAGCGTACATGCAACTTACGCGGGGCGTAAATGGATCCTCCAGCATTTTTCCTTTCTTTTAGCCTCTAAGCCCGATTTCCGCTTCAGTCTTTTCTTTTGTGCTTTATCGACACCGAATAGCTGCAAATCATAATTCAAAGCATTATGAGTACTTTTTAGTTCTAAAAGAGAATAATAAAGTCCAAAATATTAAGATATAATGCATAAAAATATATATAAAAATACACATATCAGTTTACAAGTTGAAACCCTAGGAATTCCAAACTATAAAATGAACCCCTGGCTTGCTAAAATCGGCCTATGACTCCTAAGGTGAATGCCTAGCCGATTTTGAGCTCCCAAAACCACTCTTTAATTATCCTCCACTTGTTCATGATGTTTGTGACTTGTTTGAGCCATCACACTTGAGG
The DNA here is from genome assembly GCF_002870075.4 of Lactuca sativa. Taxonomy (NCBI): domain Eukaryota; kingdom Viridiplantae; phylum Streptophyta; class Magnoliopsida; order Asterales; family Asteraceae; genus Lactuca; species Lactuca sativa. The sequence continues at coordinate 55,732,328 of NC_056628.2, read as the reverse complement.
TGCTAAGCTCTTGAAAGGCCAATAACTACAAGCTACAAATAAGAGGTATTCTTCTAACTAGTTTTATGATTCATGTACAAATTTGTATGCTAGATAGGTTTCATGATTTGGATAATTTTTGTTTCATGTATAACTAGAGAAAACTTAGATCCAAAGCATTAGGGTTGTATGTGCACCATAGGAGTGTTATAGTACTTCAAACCCAACATAAACTTGGTCCAAAAACCATAGATTTCATCTATCGTGCCTCTGCCATAAATAGTGCAGCCTATAGGTTTCCTGTGTATAAATCACACGTTGATGATCTCCATTACTAAACCATCATGGATTCAGCAGACATTGAATTCTTTGAAAATATTTTTTCTTTTAAGGATAAAGGGAAAGAGGTTACCTGCTCTAGGAAAAGACCTCTAGATGATGGACTGAATGAAACCATTCTTGACAAAAGTTTACAGTCAAATGAAGAGAGTTCTTCAAAGGTTCAAGAAGAGAAATTAGAACCTAGAAGAAGTAAACGGGGCAAAATAACCAAAGATTTTGGACCTTATTACATGACCTATGTAGTGAATAAAGAACCACAAACTTATAAGGATGCTATGGATTCTTCTAAAGATCCCTTTTGAAAAGAGGCAATCAAAAGTGAGATTAACTCCATTGTACAGAATAACACTTGGAAATTGGTAGATTTGCCACCTGGGCAAAAAACCAATTGGGCACAAATGGATATTCAAGAAGAAGTTTAGACCTGATGGTACCATTAAGAAGTACAAAACTTGTTTAGTAGCTAAAGGGTATCGTCAAACGGAGGGTCAAGACTTTTTTGACACCTATTCGCCTATTACAAGAATTACACCAATTCGTACATTGATAGCCATTGAAGCCATTCACAATTTGGAAATACATCAAATGGATGTGAAAACTGCTTTCTTGTATGGTGAACTAGATGAAGAGATGTATATGAATCAGTTTGAAGGTTTTGTGGTAAAAGGTCAAGAAATCAAAGTCTGTAAGTTAGTTAGATCACTTTATGGACTAAAAAAGACTCCAAAGCAATGGCATGAGAAGTTTGACAACACATTGCTTTCTAATGGATTTAGAATTAATGAATATGATAAATGTGTTTATGTCAAACAATACAAGAATGTATGTGTCATCATATGCTTGTATGTGGATGATATGCTTATAATAGGTACTAGTTTGGATGTGATCAATCAAACCAAAAATGCTACATTCCTCATTTCCCATGAAGTACTTGGGAGTAGTAAATGTAATCCTTAGTGTAAGAGTTCAAATAAGACCAGATGGTTATATTCTTACTCAGTCCCATTATATTGAAAGTGTACTCAAGAAGTTCAGACACTATGATGACAAGTCAGTAGTCACCCCTTTTGATCCTTCAATTCATCTTAAAAAGAATAAAGGTGATAGTGTAGCTCAGTTAGAATATACTCAAGTTCTTAGTAGCTTAATGTATATTATGAGTTGTACTAGATCGGACTTGGCATACAATGTAAGTAAATTGAGTCGTTACTCCCACAATCATGGGAAAGATCATTGGTACGCATTAGTGAGAGTGCTTAAATATTTAAAGCATACAATTGATTATGGATTGCATTACACAAGATATCCTCCTGTTCTTGAAGGATATTGTGATGCAAATTGGATTTCCAATACTTCCGAGGCAAAATCCACAAGTGGATGTGTTCACTCTTGGTGGAGCCGCTATCTCTTGGATATCATCTAAGCAAACTGTGAATACTCGCTTTACAATGGAAGCAGAGTTTGTTGCTTTAGATAAAGCTGTTGAAGAAGTTGAATGGCTTAAAAGCTTCCTAGAAAGTATTCATGTGTGGCTTGAACCTGTTACTGCCATTGGTATACATTGTGATAGCATGGTTGCTCTCACCATAGCACAAAGTAAGATATACAATGGAAAGTCAAGACACATTAGGCGCATACACATTACAATAAGAGACTTGTTGAAGAATGGAATAATTTCCATTAGTTACATAAAGTCAAAGGAAAATATAGTTAATCCCTTGACATCAGGCCTTAGTAGAGAGCAAGTTCTCTTCACATCGAGGGGAATGGGCTTAAAGCCAACACAATGAGTCACCACCTGGTGGAAACCTCACCTAGCAACATCGGAGATCCCATGGTCTAGGTTCAATAGGATAACTAGTTGGGGAAGACTCAAAGAAGCACTAACATAAAGGTATGCTCACTCTTATGATATTTATTTTGTGTTTTCCGTTATTGATATAGGGATGAATTCTTTATTCTTAATAATCTTGATAGCTTTTATAGTGGAATAGCACAAATTATTCCATATTAGCATTACCTATGTGAGATGGATGAGAGGTCGCATCTTTGGGAGCTGATATGGCTAAGCTCTCGAAAAGTCCCATGAAGAAAGGATTGTCCACGACCGAAATGAACACAATGGTAATGTGATCTATGTTTCGATATAATATGTGTGATACTTCTTTTTTTTTATTCTACTATCAAAAGTGGTTAGTTCAAGACTCTAGTTCACTACCCACAAAGTAGATCCAAGTAGTACTCCCTATGAAAGGTTCAAGTTTTACAACACATATTCAGATGTATGTCATATCTTACTTCCCTTATTTGAATATCAAAGTTCTCTTATTTTCTATTCAAATGTAGGGTATTTTTAGAGTTTGAATAGGAAATGTGGGGTATTGTTGGAGCTTTGTTTACTAATTTACTTTATGGGACTTGTCCCACATTGGAAGCAAGAAAGAAAAAGCTCCTCCTTATAAGTCTAAGCCTTATTAGTTTGTAAATATGGATAAAACATTGGGCTAAGATTGATGGGCTTGGTTTGTGGTGTTGGACTAGCCTAATTGGACTCAAAATAGGCTAATATCAAGAGAATATTTAATGGTCAAAAGACAAGCCTTGGGCCTTGGGACCTTTGGGGTCTTCCTGATTAATTAAATATTTTTCTTTAATTACGAAATTAATTTTTATTTTTAGTTACATTTGTAATTACTGAATGACATATATTAGGGCAGTTATTTTCGGTTTTTGACAATTTCCAACTGTCATAATCAACACCTATAAATACCTGTTTTCAGTCATTTGTGGAAGGTTACAGAAATCACATCATACCACAAGTTCTCTTGCAAATTCGTTTTTTTCTGAAGATGAAGGAAACATAGAAATTTTTGAAAGATTCAAGATCACTTCTTGGATTGATAGTTGTATCCTCTATACAGATCCCTACTAGAGAAATTTCTATCTTAGGACACTGCAATTCACAGGCCTTAATTTACATATTTTCGTATTCTTGTGTTTTCCTTGTAAACATCAACATTCAAGTATGTTTTCTAATTATGATTATTGTCTATAAATTTGATTTAATTGTGTTTGTTTGTTAGATTTCGTGTTTTGATTACCTTTGTCACAACAAGTAATTCATAAATTAATTTATCAACTACCAATTCGTTTTTCCACTAATTTTTCAAAAATGACCTTAAATCCAAATTCCTAATTCATAATCAATTATATATATATATATATATATATATATATATATATATATATATATATATATATATATATATATATATATATATATATTAATTCCTAAAAGGGTTGGTGAACAGTAATATTTTGAAATTTCGAATTTTGCCACGGATTTCTGCCGACTTAAAAAAATTGTCACGCCATATTCTTTCACATTTTTTTTACTTTTTGATTTTGGCCACACATTTTTACCTATTTAACATAATCGGTGCTCACTTTTTTTAATTTTACGTTTACCTCCCTTCACATCTTCTTTACCCTCTTCTTTTAACAATTGAGGGTGTGTTTCGTTAATTTTTCCCTTACTATACACGTGTCGGATATTAACTTCCTCACTCATCGTCGTGATTCACCAAAATTGACACATCAATTCCCTTTTTTACCGACTCAAATACTTTTGCCCTAAACTCCATTTCCCCCCTTAATTCTCATTCCCACCCTCATTAAGACACCACCGCCGACCTTGCCGACCTTGCCTCCCTCAGCCCTCCTCTGACGCCGTTTCCCTCTCCGACATAGGAAAGAGCCTCTTTTGTGGAGAACCGACAGATCGAATATGTTTTTCTACTTAAAAAATTTGTCAACGTCGAAGTAAATCTGATGCAACCCAGTGCCATCGGCGCATGTAATTCCTACTAATTTGTATTAATCATCAAACCTAAATACATTTCTTGAACGTTTACATAATCGTCCGGCGATCGCTCAATATAATCGATCACTAAAATTTTTGACGTAATGAATTTTAATTTGCTCTGTAATAAGAAGTTAAAGATATAAAAATTTAAAACTTTTGACATAATAAATTATATATATATATATATATATATATATATATATATATATATATATATATATATATATATATATATATATATATATATATATATATATATTCCAACCTGGATAAAAACGAATATGTCATGGCAAAGGCACCGACCTTTTGGCGATTGCTTGGCCCCAATATCATTAACACGTGCTCTACTACGGAGATCTGCGTCACCTTTTCTTTCATTATTAGACTTTCAGTAATGACAAATCCCGTCCCTCAGTTATTCATCAAATTGCAACTTTGGCTCACTAAGATTCGGCTTTTTTGCTTTTCAAGTTTTAAAACCATAATTTTGTATATCGTTTTAATTTTGGAGAAATATCGTCCGTTTATTAATGTCATGTCATGCAATACATCATCTTGAGACATGGTATGGAATTAAAAAGCGGGTATGTTGTTGAAGTTTAGAATAGTTGTCGGAAAAACTAGAAAGAAAAAGAAAAATTGAAAACAACGTTTGAACGGATATGTGTGTAACTAACAGCATTTTAAGTGTTTTGCTACCTTTCAGGTTGTAACTTGTAAGAAAGAAATTGGAGGTGGATTTTAATAGTTTTTAAAAGTTTTTAACTTTGAGTAAATTATATGAATTGTCTATATGTGTTAAACGGAACTTTTATTTTCTATTTTTTAAAATTAATTGACCACCTCTTCTTAGTTTTAAAGTTGCACGCTTTATCCTTAAAAAATGAATTTATTGTAATTTTAGTCTCTTCCTGATTTAAAATGACCATACTGTCCTTAATGCATTTATTTTTCAATTATCTTTACTTATTATTTTTTAAATTTATTTATTATTTGTTTGTTTAAAAATGTAAATGGTCACACCCACTCTTTTTAGTCTCTGTTTCTCATCTCAAGTGAAGAGAAACCGTCAAACCATCATCTTAGCTCACCAATACCTCACTTAACTGTTGGATGAAATAGGGTTTATTTTGGAATTGAATACCCTTCGGATCATGTGAACACATTCCGAACTAATATTTCTATCATATGTATGGGTTGCATGAAATTCAACCTAGGATAATCCAATAGGACACTTACGAATCTAGGTATAGAAATCGTAAGTCAAATTGCTAGAAGGATTCTATGTTCGTTTGAAGAAAAAAAAGAGAGCTAATGATTTTCGTGTGTCTCTTCTCAAAGAGAATAGTCGTTTATATATTAAACGAGATTAGGTTTTGCCTCTTAGGGTTGGCCGTCATAGGTTGCTTTGGAAGCAAGTCATGGAAATCCGGAATTTAATGAGGATTTAGGGTTTCCAAAATTAACGAATTTCATTAGTTTTACCATAATCACCCTCAAGAATTCGATTTTCCAACTATGTTCTCATATGTAAAATTCGAAGACCTGCTAGAGCCCCTAGCGGGGGATCTGCCCCTTAGACCCCGCTAGGGGTGTAACATATACTACGACTTTCGTTTAGATTGCTAAGGCTAAAAAGTATTTTATCGCAAACTCACTTTTTACGATTCCCGGTGTCGTGCCGGTTTTGACGTAAAACTTCGACATGTTATAACTTCTTCGTTATAACTCAGATTTCAGTGTTCTTTATATATACGAAACTCTTGTGACATATATTATAACTTAGTTAAAATTATTTATTCTAAATAATTTTCTATGAAAAAGTTATTTATGACGCTTACTGTTTCTAAATTGACTAGCCCGAGTCTGCGAGCGTTACAATTATCTCCCCCTTAGGATGATTATGTCCTCGAATCATCAACGAAACTGGGCTTGTATAGTGACTCCATAAGTTATCTCTTCATCCTAGGTAATACCTGTAACTTCTATGTTCCTTTGAATGAGTATTTAACTCTGGGACTTCTTGACTGCAGGCGGTGCTCAATCTTGTACCCGCTCTTTATCCTATGTTGGACTTTCAATCTTAACCTTCGAGTTACAAAATCGATCCTTATTGGAGACTCCTAATTCTTCTTAAACATACTTAACTTAAGAGAAGTTCTTTAGTTTGATTATCATGACAGACCGATGGGTCATGTTCTAATGACCTCATGTCGTATGATGCAACGCTTAGACTCAGGTCTCTTAGAGTCAATTTCCAGAATGTAATATACCTTCTTTCATGTTCTAATGTGATATAATCACATTATAGCATGCAAAACTTCTAGCTACAAGCTTCTTACTTTAACAATGATCATGATACTTCTACTGATCGCTTCGATTATCTTTCATTTTGATCTTCTGGCTTAAGTCAGATGCTACATCGATCTTGGTTCTCTAAACCATGTAACATACTCGTCTTAGTCGGGCTCGATTTGATATGAACATTAGGTTCAGAATAACAATCATCTTCTTAGTCATTACCAAAACAATGGTAAGGACAGACGTGAACAAAACGGGATCAATTACTAGTGCCTTAGTAACCTTGTGACTTACCCTGATCCAAGTGTGAGTCCTGTGCTTCCGGTAGTATAAGCCTCTACTACCATTCACACCTACTCATACTCGTCCCAAATATTGTCTCGCAGTTCTCAAAGTCACCATACAAGTAATTCACATAGTCATTTAACACATTGGATAACATAATTAAGGTTTATCTTACTTCTTGAAACAATTACATAGATGTCCAAGTTCACCCTACACTAGACCTTTTATAATAAGCTACACCACATGATACTATCTATATGGCTACTTCATATCCCGATTATTGGATATATAGATCCTCACTCCTGATCTTTTGCATTGTTACATGCTTCATCAAGGATCATCTGAGATGTTCTTGCCTTTGTCTTTGGATGCGTATTCGCTCTTGCTGCTTCATTTTTCTTCGGGAAGTCCCTAGAAATATTCCCTTATTCCTTACATCTGTAACACACCCTCTTGTTAGATGTACACTCATTGGCGTAATGCCTAATTTTCCCACACTTGAAACAAGTCACCTTCCTGCCATATTTTCCAGAGTGTTTCTTTTTGCACTTTTCACACCATTTTTCTTTACCTCCTCCTCCTTCAGACTTTAAGAACATGTTGTTCTTGTTGGACCTTAAAGTTCCTCAAATTTCCTCTTCTTTCCAAATTCAACCTTGTTGGCGGTTCTTCCTTCGATCATTTCTTCAACAAACTTAGCAACCCAGATGATTGCCTCAAGAGTAGGTGAATAGCGTACTGCCACAGTAGGTTCGTCCTTATTTTGTTGAAGTAAACGCCTTGTCTCTCCATCTGATGATCCAACATCATCTGTATCATTTCTTGTACTCCTACCATCGTGATTAGCTCGAATGCAGCTGCTACTACTGGTGCATGCTCACTCACTTATGGCTCAGGCTACGGGTTACCGCTTTCCAATTCGCTTCGAGTTCCCACCATGTCGATCTATACACCAAATCAGACGTTCGGTGTGTAGTGATGATAATTTAGATAGGGAAAGCTTTATTTATGATAGACGTATAAATCTCCTTATAGCTCTGAAAAGTTACATACCAATTCTAGTATCGTAATTAAACGTTTAGAAATCTGAACACATAAAGTTTCCAGATCCGGTCAGCAACAGACCATAGATCCAATCAAATAATGGCATCATAAAGCATCACAAATCATTTATCACATAAAAGAATTTTAGGCATCTTCCCTAATTAAGCTAGTACTTGTGTCTATTCAAGTGTACTTCCTAATATATATTAGACACACTCCTCACAATCATCGCTTAACATTTTAACTGTAAGTCTATAAATAAATCCTTATTTCTAGTTCGCTTAAACTAATGGTCTGATACCAATTGTGACGTCTCCAAATTCACGGTCATTTAAAAAATTATTTATGCTTATTTTAAAAATCAGAGTATCCACTTTAAAAAGTAGTATTGCGGAATTTGTTCCAGAAAAACATGATAATAATATTATCAAAGCATTTACGAATAAATGTATTTTGTTTATATTAAACATTTGGGTGTCATCGTCAATACATAAACATAAGCATAATTAGACCTTACATTAATTTATACTAGTGATTTACATCTCCTTTAATCTCTCAGTGTAATGTAGCTTCATATCAAAACCTATGATACAAATAAACTGAGTGGGTCAGGTTGGGAAACCTGGTGAGTAAATAAGGTTTTCAACCCAGAATATAATAATAATGTTATTATGTTTCATCAGCAAACAATTAACCCAACTACTCATCCTCATTATCTTCTTTTTTTATTAAGGATCTACCCTAAGAATCATCTATTCCTCAATATTTATTCCTAAGGATTGTCCTAAGGAATAGGCAAGAAGTCTATCGCAGCCAGGGTTTATATAACAGGCACTAAGTCCATAGCTGCCGATGTTATTTGTTAGTCACTAAGTGCATAGTTGTCATGGTTTATCTCTTTTATTGACAATATTATTTTATAGAGTCCACCCACAATACATGTAAATGAATTTTTAGAGTACATCTGGTGAACACATCGTTCACAACACCTACAAGTTGTGAGCCTACTAGTGTTCCACTAGACTGTCGAGAATAATCTGTGGTTGTCATCTATACTCTGCTAGATGACTGGGCCATCGCTTGGGTCATCCCATCTCATCATTTTTCATCTCTCATCATCTATATCATCTTTCATATCTCATCATTCATCTCATTTTTCATCGACCCATCTTTAACCATCGTAATTGTAGGTATAAAATACGTATACAGTTTAAATCGAGTAAAACATGTATGTTATGTTTATCCAGCATAGATATCAAGAACACAGATAATATGTACACACAGCATGTAATTTATATTAAATACTTCATATCTATGTGTAAGATTAAAGTAAATATGCACTCAATTGTTAAAGTGATGATTCCAAACTCGGGTAGCGCTTCACTTTTAACGATTCTATTTTCCTTCGGTGAAACCTAGTATCATTACCACTAGATTTTAGTCTAATATTTATTGCGACTATTTATGAGCGATATTGTTTTATAAGTGTTAAACAATAATTTTCAACTACTATGTACAGAGAGGGGACATACATGAAACACCGGAGGGCAGGACCATTTTGGCATTTAAGCACTTCTGAAATCCAACAACCCTATGCGGCCCTTCAAACCAGATTCTCCGTACCGCGAGTAGTTAAAAGATATTATAATAACACTTTGTATATTATATTTTGTAATGTGTGTGTGTATATATATATATATATATGTATTAGAAAATATAATATACAAAGTGTGTGTGTGTGTGTCTATATATATATATATATATATATATATATATATATATATATATATATATATATTGTTTATAAGTCCATAATAACGATATTGAATTTAAATATAAGCTATACTTAAAGTAGGGTAAGCATAACTCACTTACTAGGATGTTTGGCTAGGAATCGGGCTTTGCGGGGGCAGAACTTCCGAGCTGAAAGGTCTTCTTCTCGGAGCCTTCTGGCGCTACGGGACTCGCTTCTTAGCACTTGGGATATACTAGGGATTCGAGGGGTTTAGAGAGATGTTTGAAAGAGAAAGAAAGGCTAAGGTGTGAAGAATATGGGAGGGCCTCGCATCTTATTTATAGTGACTGGCTTCAGACTACGTTGGGCGTACTCCTCGGGGTATGTTGCACGTACTCAGTACATTGTGCATACGAGGCTACACTGCGCGTACGAGGTGGCAGCTGTCGACTTTGCATGTGAGACCGTGGAGAACAAGCAAGGGCCAGGATTTTGCCATGTCACCCTACTCGCAACAGCATTGTCCCGACTTCTAAATTACGTAACATTTGCATACTAGATCTGTTTTTTATGTTCTTTATATCCACGCGTAGGTGGCGACGTAATCTACAACTTTCGTTTAGACTTCGTCGGCTAATTTTGACTTTATTTTTAAAGTTACAGTTTAACAGGCGTAAACAGGTAAAGTCCGTAAAAAATTCATAATTTTGTCATCCGACTTCTGTTTTCTTCTGTCTTTATATCGTTGAGTTCTTATTAATGAGATCTTCGATTCTCGTTTAGATTGTGTCGGCTAAAAATCGATCGATCTAAAATTCAAAATCCGGGTTGTGCATTGATGTGTTAAATCTTGGAAAAAAATATAAATTCCTCATACGAAGTCAGATTTGGACGTTCTTTTTATGCACGCTCTCGGTTTAACGTATACTACGAATTTCATTTAGATCGCTAAGTTTAAAAAATATTTTATCGCAAACTTACTTTTTATAATTCTCGGTGTCATGCCGGTTTTCCCGTAAAACTTCAACAGGTTATAACTGTTTTGTTATAACTCGGATTTCAGCATTTCTTATATGTACGGAACCCTTATGAAATATACTATAACTTAGTTAAGATTATTTATTGTAAATAATCTTCTATCAAAAACTCATTTTTGACGTTTATTGTTTCTAAATTGACTAGTCCGAATCTGTGGGCGTTACACTTAGCTCACATGTTAGTTCTAATTACATAAAATGACATGGTGGCACTAAAATCACCAACAAATCACCACTGAAACCAATGGTTCCTTGCAAGAATCCATTGAAACAACTTATTGTTGCTAATATGTACCCGGGAGCTTATATACAACACGAAAGACGAAGAATGGTAACGAAGAACATCTTGAGATTCAAATCGTCGTCATGAAACCACCATGCTTTCTGGTGATGTTCCATATCTGCCATGGCCTTCGATCCAGGGTTTCTTAAAAACGGGTTCGAAATCAGAGGTTTGCGAACAATTTCATATATGAAAACAATTTAAGTGTTCGTGTTCTTGATTCGGGTTGAATTTCTAGGTCCGTGTTAAAAAACACACACATACACTACTATCTTGTTCATAGATTTCTAGGGTTTTTTTGTAGGTTTACACTCCCAAACGATTTCTGTGATATCTTCAAATAATTTTCTAGGCACGAGTTTGTGGATATAAGGGATCAATGGGCATGAGTTTATAAATCTAGAGGATTGATTTTCCAGAAATTGTATAAAAAATTTATGGGATTTGTACAAACATTTTCAGGGATTTCTTCAAGCACTGTGTCAATATTCATGAATCTGGAACTCAAGAACTTTAAACGATTTTTTAGGATTTATTCAAACGATTTTCAAAATATATGTGTGTGCGTGTTTTAGGATCGATTTGGGGATCTTAGTATTGATTTTTATATTAGGTATTTTTCAATAGTGATGGTGGTTACAGGAGACGGTTGTTGGATTGTCGCAAATGGTTGGTGGTGTTGAAGCTTCGACAACTATTGAAGGACTAGTTCAATAGAGATAGATAGAGAATGGGGGGGGGGGGGGGGGGGGGGGGTTACAAGCGAAAAATGATAAAAGATGATATGAACTACTAGTTTAATAATTAAAAGAATTATATAGATGAATTAAAGGTAATATAATTGAATAAAAAAGAAATTAATAAGAGCAATATAGTCATTCTATGTCGGCAAGAATAATACATGCAACTTTTAAACTAATAAGAGACGGTCCAAGCTAATTTTTGAAAATATGGATTAAATATACTTTTTGGTACCTGCACGAGGAACGATGCGTGTAATTTACTCTTTTAATTTTTATGTATTTGTAATGTCTTATTTCTATAATGATCTATTTGTTTGTTTTTATACTAAGAGTAGTCGGGTTCGCTTCTTAAATAATAAACAACTAATATTTAACATATTTATCCAAGTTGTTAATAATATATTTATACATTATAAATATATTATTTATTTATTTATTTACAATATTTTTAGTGTAACATCCTATTTTCTTGGTATGAATTTTTTTATTTAATTATTCGGTTCGACCTATTGGGCTTTGGACTTGTAAAAAACTAAGATTTTGTATTAGGCATGTGTGGGCCCAATAGGCGCGATGCGCCCATTAAGGAGGCACGGGGCGTCCTCGACCCATGGGCTTGACAAAATTATTAGGATTTATGTGTTATTTAAAGGCACTTAAACCTTATAGTGTATCATTTTACAACCTCCTTCACCCTTGAATGATCCCAATTGAAACCCTAACCCTCTCTCTCTCTCTCTCTCATTTTGAGCTTGAAATCTCTATTGGAAGCTTATTCTTTCATGTTTTTGTGTGAAGCTTGAAGATAAAGTTATTTGTAAAGTGTTTTGATGAAGAGCTCAATTGTAGATCTAGCAAAGTTTCTCATTATTGGACCATTGTGAGTGAAAAGCTTCTACATTGATATTTAGTTTGCTAGATCTTAAATTATGATTGATTGTTGTAAGATGAACAAATTGATGATGGGGAATTTGCTGCAACGATGAGGAGGTGTATTGGACTATTGGTGGAATTGGAAGAAGAAGCATCATTTTTTGGGTTGTTTTGATTCCTTTATACTGTCGTGTTAATACCGAGCGCCATATTGTTAAAATAAATGTCAATAATGCATTCTCCGTTTATTATTCTCTTAAGTAAAATTTCAATGTTCAATTGTTTAACTACCCTTTGGAATTTGGAGACATTATATTGATATTGAGTCCTAAATAAAATTGAAGGTTACCAACCCCGCAAAGCGGGAGAACCTTCACTAGTTTTTATTAAATATGTTGTTTAAAATTAATTACATCAGAATTATAAAAGCAACATGCATTCCACATGAAGTTTAAAGTTTTTTTTTTACAAAATTTTTGCAAAGTTTAGATATTACAATAATTGAAAAAAAAAAATCAGAATTTTGTTTTTTAATCTGTGTGTGTATAAGTAACATATATGTTTGGTATCCTAATGGTTTCGATGGATATTAGAAACCACAAACGTGGTTTGAAAATATGTAAACTAAAAAACAAAATAAGTAAAAGAAAATATCAAAAGTATCAACAAAGAGAAGTTGCACGACAAAAACAATAAAATTGCATACATCCCAATCAGTACTAAAAGTTAAATTTGTAATTTTCTATATAATTTTCGCAAAATAAAAGTTAACGGAAAAGAATATTCTTTTTTGATATATATATATATATATATATATATATATATATATATATATATATATATATATATATATATATATATATATTGTGCATGTATGATTGATTCTGCACCAATCATATTAGATATTTTAATAAAGTAATTAATGCATATTAAATGTTGAATATATAATGGGTATTAATTACATCTTCAACATTTAATATGCATTAATTACTTTCTTACATGCACACAATAGATAGTGAAAACATTTGAACCTAACTCACTCTCTCTCTCTCTCTCTCTCTCTCTCTCTATATATATATATATATATATATATATATATATATATATATATATATATATATATATATATATATATATATACATACTAGGTGTGAGACCCGTGTATTAGACGGGTTTATTTAAAAAAAAATAATATTAAATCAAAATGTAAACATAAAATATTTTTTAATGTACAACTTTTAAAATAAGAAAGCAATAAAACATATTTATTGCAATTTAATATCATATATATGATATTTAATACTTTACATATATAAGTATATATTACTTTGATTTTAAAAATTAAAGCAAATAAAAAATTGACAAGTTGATAATATTTATTTCAAAAATACCACAAAATGACAAGTGTCAAAACTAATGAGAGGATATATATATATATATATATATATATATATATATATATATATATATATATATATATATATATATATATATATATATATATATATATATATATAATATAGGGTAGGGTTATATGAAAAACAAAAAACCCTAAAAATCATAAAAATACATAAGAAATACTTAGATATCACAAAATTTTTTTGACTTTTTATATATAAAAATCGCAGGTATTTTAACATTTTCGCTGAAAAAAAATCGATTTTCTTTTGTTTTTTTTTTAAAAAACATTTTCAGCGAATTTATAAAAAGTTGCGATTTTTTATATAAAAAGTCAAAAAATAGATTTTTGATCTCTAAGTATTTTTTTTTATGCATTTTTATGATTTTTAGGTTTTTTGTTTTCCATAGAACCTAAACCTATATATATATATATATATATATATATATATATATATATATATATATATATATATATATATATATATATATATATATATGAGTAAATTACACCAATCGTCTCTCGTGCATATACCAGAAAGTGTGTTTAGTCCCTATTTTTAAAAATTAACTTGGACCGTCCCTTGTTTGTTTAAAAGTTGCACACTTCATCCCTCCAGTCATAAAAAGACCATTTTGCCCTTATTTCTTTTTTTGATTTATTTGATAATTATTAACTATTGATCTATTAAATGAAATGGTTTAATTAAATATATGGTTCTTTCATTATTTACATCACACATCCATTACTATCGTCGAGTACAAGCACCAACTCCAACACTCCGGCGAGTAGAAGTCATCTCCGACAACACTCTCAAGACTCTAACAACCCTCTATATCTTCTCATTTGCTCTCTTGTACCCCTTTATCTCTCATATCTCCAACTTTTTCTGGTGAATCTAGACTGAAAAGGAAGAACAGATTGGTGAACCCCAAATTAAAAAGGAAGAACTTTTTCGGCGTAGCTCTAAATCATCATCGCCACATGAAGTTTCAAAAACAAACTTTAGATAGCTGTTGTATCTTGTCATCTTTTCTGATGTACATCTGGAAGAGTCATAGTCACCACAATCGCAGAAATGCATAACCACTAACTCATATCTATATGCTTTCGAACAGAGGTGGCAATAGTTAGGGTTTCAGACAACGTTAGTGTTTCCGTGCATATCTAGAATGATGATGACAACTCACAACACAAGTGATTTCAGTGCCAATCTACAATGGTGAAGGCGGCTCTGCGAAGTCAACCTTCTCCAACAAGGTGATGGCCTCAAACTTCGTTGGAAGTGAAGGAGTTGTCTGGACACAATGATAGATGTAGAGAAAATGTTCGTCGGAGGATGGAGGCAGTGATGATGGTTGTGACTTGCCGACGAGCTATATCTCATTTTTCCCTTTCAACGAGTGTGTACATGTGTGTTTCCGATCAGTAAAAATGTAAGGGTGGGGAAAGTGATGGGGATGGTATAGTTGGCCCTCCCTTTTTAAATTGAAAATAATAATAAAAATATCAAATTAATTGAAAAATAAAAAGACAAGGGTATTATTGTCATTTCAGTTTTGGTATGGACTAAGTTTGCAACAAAATCATCTTTCAGGAATGAAGCATGCAAGGTAAAACCAATCGAGGGACGGTCCAAGTTAATTTTTAAAAATATGGACTAAACGTACTTTTGGCACTTGTATGAGGGACGATTCATGTAATTTACCATATATATATATATATATATATATATATATATATATATATATATATATATATATATATATATATATATATATATATATATTGAAGTGTATATCTAGATATAAAATATACTAGGTGTGAAACTCGTGTATTACACTGATTTATTAAAAGAAAGCTTTGGTAACCAGAAAGACCATGTCCATAAAAAAAATAAGTAACGATTGAGTTTGTCACATTTTGGTAAACCGCATGGACTATTTATGTAATTTGGTTATAATTAATCTATACTAATAAAAATAATTAATATGAATTTACAAATTGAATGTACTATCGACATTAATATACATATATACATTAATTAATATATTAATAGAAAGATGATTCAAAAATAGAAAGTTTTATGTACATTAATTAATATATTTATAAAATTAATTAATATGAGATGACATTTAATAGGTGAGATTTGAATGAAAAAACTATAAAAATGACAGGTGGATATTAAATAATTCAAAAAAATCTAGTAAATGACAAGTGTCAAAATGAAGGAAAATATGACATGTGGCAAAAATCATTCTTATTTATTAGGGTAGATGTTTTGAAATGCGATTAACTAATTTCTACAAGGTAAATGTTAAAAAGGACCAACACATTATTTTATTTTATTTTTAGTTAATGAATTTATTTTTGTTCAATTTTAAATAATAAAATTTTCTATAATCGTCTATTTTTAATCATTCAATTTACTTTTGTTTCATATTTAGCAATAAACTTTTCTAAAATCATTTGTTTTTAATCATTGAACATATTCCCTACGATACCTCATAAAATGACAACTTATTTTTCTATATAGACATCCTGTTTGGTTTTTAAGATATTTTTATTGGTTGAATTTGTATTGTTTTTTCGAAAAAATAAGTTATAAATAATTTATTATAAGTTGACTTTTAATAAAAGTATTCCTAAGATGTCTAAGGAGTGTCAATTTAGCAATACTTTGAAATGTTTGCTATCTAAAAATAGACACAAATAAATTGAATGATTAAAAATAGACAATCTTAAAAAAAAATATTATTTATAAATAAAAAAAATAAGCTCAATAACTAAAAATAAACAAATAAAATAATTCCTTGATATTTTTAATATTATTTCTTTTATAACAATAGGCTTAAATATTCTAATCCACATGTCCATATTTAAGACAAAAAATAAAAGAGGATAATTCTATATATTTTAGGGAGTAGATATTTATTTTTATCTTTTTTATTCATTCACATTATAACAAAAGGATTTGATATTTATGTCGTCATTTTACTCGAAGAGAGAATAATAATAAGGGGTGAACATCATATATTTTAAATTAACAAATCAAAATCATAAGTAAAAATAACACCTCCTATTATTTAAGGTAATTAACAAAAATGACTGTATAGAGAAATTAATGAAAATAACAAGTTTTTTTGTATTTTGACAAAATAATTATTTTGTTCTGAATCAAAATATGTAATGTATATATTTTGTTATTTTCACAAAAAAATTTGGATAACTTCATATCCAAAATTTTTGTTTCCAACTATTTAATACTACCGTTTTTTCAATTAAATGTTTATCTTGTTTAATTTGCATTTGCTAATTTTTTTTTTTTTATATTTAAATAAAAATGATGTGTTTTTTTTAAATGTTGTTTATTTGATTTCATATATTTTCTTAAAATTCTAAAATAATTATTTATTATTATTATTATTATTATTATTATTATTATTATTATTATTATTATTATTATTATTATTATTATTATTATGTCCATAGTTGAATTGCTACGAAACGCAAGTTCAAAATATATTTTCAGAAAAAAAAAAAAATCTTTAATATGACATAAATTTAGTCTAATGTAACACAAGTAGTCAAATTTCCTAAAACAAAAGAAATTTGATATTTTTTTTAATTAGGTTCTTCATTCTTCATTAATAGTAGTTATTTTGTTAATCTTCTCTTATTTAATTAAAATACTAAACGTAATTAAAATTTCACAGCAGTCACATCACGAGCTCATTAAGGAATTTAGCTGTAATTTCAAAGCGTGACTGTGTATATCGTGTATATAAAACCGCCCCCATTGAATTCGAATCGCCTGTTACACCTCCAATTTTCGCCGGAGACACTTCATCAGACGGAGGAGCACGGCTGAGAGCGGCGGAAGCTGCAAATCTCATTTCCAATGACCGCTATACTCTGTACACTTCTTCTCCTCATTTTCTCAAGTAATTCCTCTTCCTTTTTCTCCACAACATTTCTGTAAAACTTCTTAACTTTATTTTTCTTTACATAAATGAGAAACTTATTGCATTATCTCGTGTAAAATTTGTAATTTTTTCAGTTGGGTGTTCATAAATCTTCAACTTATGTTTTTCAGAATCAGATTCAAACATCAAGATTCGTCTTTTCTTTGATTTTCTGCCACCTTGATGCATATTCATAACATTTGAACAAGAAAAACCTTAAATTCGAATGCAAAAAGGTTTATAGTTTTTTTAGAAATCATTCAATCTGCAATCTTTCCAAAAAGGGTTTTGAATCTGATTCCAATACAATCACTTCTGTCACTTTCAATGAATATTCATAGCATTGAAGCACAAGTTCATGTAAAATCCTTCGTTTTTCCTTGATTCGATGAATTACATGTCAGTTTTCTGGGAAATTATCAACTTTCTAAATGGGTTTTTGAATCTAGCTTCATAATTATATCATCAAACTCCAAACTGTTTGAATTCATGAAAAATAATCGATCTTTCTTCAATTTTTTCCTCCCCAGAATCATTCATCGGAACTTTCAGTCTCGGGGTCGGAATCAATTACGGACAAATTGCGAACAATCTTCCATCTCCTTCACGAGTCTCCATCCTCCTCGGATCTTTAAACATCAGCAGAGTAAAACTATACGATGCTGACCCAAATGTTCTAACAGCATTCGCGAACACAAACATCGAATTCATCATAGGTTTAGGCAACGAATATCTTCAAAAAATGCAAGATCCACAACAAGCCCAAATCTGGATTCAACAAAAGGTACAACCCTACATTTCACAAACCAAAATCACATGTATCACAGTCGGAAACGAAGTCTTAGGAGGCCCAGATCCTCAATTACCATCCTATCTTCTCCCCGCCATGAAAGCCATGTATCAAGCTTTAGTCAACTTAGGTCTAAGCTCTCAAGTCTACGTCACCACAGCTCATTCTCTCCAAATCTTGAAAACATCATTCCCCCCTTCAAATGGCGCATTTCGCGATGAATATGTCCAATACATTCAACCGATTTTAAGCTTCCATGCACAGAGTAACTCGCCATTTTTGATCAATGCGTATCCTTACTTCGCTTACAAAAACGACCCTAAAAACGTTCCGATTGAATACTTGCTTTTTGAGCCGAATTCTGGAACTGTAGATCCGAATACGAATTTGAAATATGATAACATGTTGTATGCTCAAATCGATGCGGTTTATGCGGGGATGAAATCATTGGGTCATAGTGATGTTCAAGTAAGGATTTCTGAAACTGGGTGGCCTTCAAGAGGTGATGACGATGAACCAGGGGCAACAGTTGGAAATGCGGGAATTTATAATAGAAATTTGTTGCAAAGAATGCAAGAGGGACAAGGGACACCTGCCCACCCTTCACAAAAGATTGATATTTACGTTTTTGCCCTTTTCAATGAGAATATGAAACCCGGTCCAACTTCTGAGAGGAACTATGGATTGTATTATCCGGATGGTACTCCGGTTTATAATCTTGGTGTTCAAGGGTATCTTCCTATAATGGATTATTCGTCTTCCGGGGAAAATGTAAGGAAATTACGGTTTTGCCCTTGTGGTTTTCAGGTTTTTGGATTGGTTTTGATTGGATTTTGTGTTTTTTGCAGGGGTTTTGTGTCTTTAGGTTGGTTGTTATGTTCGTTGGATTGGTGGTAGTATTTGGTTGAAAGATGGATGGTTTCACTAACTTTACATAGAAAGGTGAAAATTCCATAAAAGGGTTGTCATATAAAGGTAATGTTTAAAACAAGTATTTTTAATCTTGAGGACATATTTGTCATTTCACTAATTTCTTTTTAGTAATTATTTAGTTCATAATTTGCCATATAGTTAAAACTTAAAAGTAGGTTGTTACTCTTTTTTCGATTTAAACCGGTATCTTACACAATTTCTGCAAGATTCTGGTTCGAATCTTACCAATATCTTGTAGATTTTTTGCAAAATATTAGTAAGATTCAAAGTTTTAGGCAATCTTAAATAGTTTTCAATGATATGAATTATGAACAAACACAAAAAATTCTTAAAAACACGTGAAATATCCCCAATTGCAATTATTCATTTTAGAAACTAATTTCTTATTGTCTTCTAACTATAAAGTCCAATTTTGAAATAGGCAGCTTTTTACGTTCATTTTTAGTTGATAGTAATAACAATAAATTAATAATAAAAGCATAATAATCATCTAACGATATTGGCATTGTATTTTGCAGGAGAATGTATGATTGGATAATTTATCACTTATGTCATCATCTAACACTGAAGACGACCAAGATCCACAATGCGAATGCTTTAGTGGTCGATGTTACAAAATAGTAATTTACCAAAATGTATTTAGCAATTTCTGTAAAATACATAGGAAATTTATCAAAAATATTTATTAACAATAAAATTTACATTTTTAAGGAAATAGGAATTCCTTCTCTCTTTTTCTTTTTCCAAATATTTGTGCTCATTAGTCATTAGGACCATGTTTTGCACATTCCATTGTAATTATTTCATGCGAAATATGAATGAAAAGTTATTGTAAACATTAAAATAGTTTTTTTTTAATATTTAATTAAGGCCGGTATATAGAAAAACAATCATATGGTCTTATTAAAACCAACAAAGTTTGTAATTTTTTCTTTGTTGACCATTGTTACTGTTATAATAACAGGTTAAATTGCTTATAATGGAATAATTTGATAAAATTAATCGAATTTAGTGGAGTAGAAAATGTTGTCAAATTGTTCACTATAAAGAAAAAATATTCTATATACTAAAACCATTCGACTTCAACAAAGTTTTCTATTTTGATCAATATGTTAAATCAGTTCACAGTGGCCGACATAAAAAATTGTTAAATTCGGTTGGTTTTAGTTGAGCAATTTGATTCATAATTATTAAACCATAAAAATGCCAAAATATAATTATTTTTTGTAGTTTCTTTTTTATTTAAGATACGAAAACATATAAATCAAATTAAATGTAAAATTATGAAGTGTAATAATGTTTTGTACGACTTGTTTGATAAATTGTGACAGAAGCGATATTATTTTCAATAAATGGACTCCACAAATACAATGGTGTTGCTTTCACTTCTCACCTTCATTACAATCAATTTTCATAATGGTTTTTCAAGTGCATTATGTAGTTGTATCGTATATTTACCCAATGCATGATCAATTATTAATAAATCACCATTTTTAACAAATCTTTTGTTGCTTCAAGCTTCTTCAACAACTTTCATTTATTTACAATCATTTTTTCTTCTAAAAGTCAATTAAATAAAATAGATATTTAATTACGATTTTTTACTACATACCAATAAAAATTTACAATAAAATTACATACTCTTAAGTGATTTATGCATAATATTTTTTTAGTTATACGTAACAATAATATGTATTAAATAGTTGTACACTGTATAAATCATAAACTGTTATATATAAACTAAAAAGTGTTATGTAAACACCCGAAAGTTATATCAATTATATTTCGTTTTTTTGTAGTTATGGACTATAAGAACACGTTGGTATTTTTAGGATCCATAAAATTATTTAATTTTATTATTGTTTGGAAGTATTCATATATTTGAAAGAAAGGGAAAATGACTTAGGAGGGTAACTACCTTTTATCTGTGTTCACATATTGACAACTTTTTTTTTTACATAATAAAGCAACTAACTTGTTTTAACTGTTTAAATTACACCAATATTACCGGCTAATACCTGTTTTAACCGGTAACTCAAAGGGAAAATGACGTAGGAGGGTAACTACCTCTTATCCGTGTTCACATATTGACAACTTCTTATTTTTTGTACATAAGAAAGCAACTAGCTTGTTTTAACTGTGTAACATCCCAAAAATCATGACAAAAAATTTCGTTTTTAATTTAATACTAAAACCATAATTGTCAAACCATTAATTTAATACTCCGGCATCGGGCCTCGCCCAGCAACAGTCCCCGCCTGGCATCGGGCCTGACTCGGTATACAGATCTGTCTCTCTTAGGCCACACATAAAGAAACATACTCTACTGTATCCCTATCCTAAGAAACATATTATGCTAATAATGAGATACGGAACTTCGTCCGTACTCAGCTAGTTCCAGTCAGGGCTTCAGCAGTGCAAGGTGAGTCTCCTCACTGTGTGAATGTGTCTAAGGTCACAATGCAAGCCCATGTAGTCTATGAGTAGGAAGACCCGGGGGTTAGCCCTAGGCATTGTATGCTTGTATGTTTATCTAGACCAAGGTTCGATGTCGGGCGGGTGCCCGAGGAATGTTTGCATGTTAGAGTATACTTGTTGTCTGTGTGATACTTGTATGTGCCTGGTAGGGAGATGAGTGTGGGCGAAGTCCCGTATCTCATCACTAGTTGAGTACGGACGATGTTCCGTATCTCATTATTAGCAGAGTATGTTTTTTAGGACAGAGATACAGTAGAATATGTTTATTTATGTGTTAGCATGTTATATGATTGTATGTGTTTGGTGGGCGGGGCCTAAGAGAGACAAATATGTATACCGAGCGGCGCTCGATGCCAGACGGGGCCTTATGCCGGGCGGGGCCGATGTCGGAGTATTAAATTAATGGTTTGACAATTATGGTTTTAGTATTAAATTAAAAACGAAATTTTTGGTCATGATTTTTGGGATGTTACACGGTTAAAACAAGTTAGTTTCTTTCTTATGTACAAAAATTAAGAAGTTGCCAATATGTGAACACGGATAAGAGGTAGTTACCCTCCTAAGTCATTTTCCCTTTGAGTTACCGATTAAAACAGGTATTAGCCGGTAATATTGGTGTAATTTAAACAATTAAAACAAGTTAGTTGTTTTATTATGTACAAAAAAGAAGAAATTGCTAATATGTAAACACAAATAAAAAATAGTTACCATCCTAAATCATTTCCCTTAAAAGAACCCATATTTATATAATTATATCTGTCAAAGCGTTAGTACTTTTTCTAGGATGTATAAAAAGGTATTTTATGCCGAATATACTAATATAGTCCGTGGTTGCTTAACATCCATTTTTGTTTGCTATTTTCCCTTATTTTATTATGTGATTTAACATTTTGTTTTTATATAATATATTAATAATCTATCATTGATACTTTTTGCATTAGCATATATTGTTTGCTTATACTTTTACGTTAAAAGCTATAGAACTTTTGACAGAATTTATATATAAAATAATTATCTTGCATAGTCGTTGCTTGATGCTCGAAAAACTTAATAACGTGTTTGCCATGAAGCTTTTGAAAAGTTTTTGTGAGCTTTTTGTTTTTAACTTTTAAGAAAAATACTCCATATATATATATATATATATATATATATATATATATATATATATATATATATATATATATATATATATATATATATATATATATATTCTACAACGGCAGCGTTTATCTATTTATCTTTTGTTTTTGTGTAAACAACTATTTTGTGGAATACTTTTATGCAAATAAAACTTAAATTTTCAGTTTCTAGCTACCAATTATTTGTTGTCAACTAGTTTAGCAATAAATGACCAATGTATTTAGAAAGATTTATTGTTAAGATTACATTGTAAGCTATTTGTAATTTATAACTTTTTCTTCTTTGATTTAGAAAAGGAATTTTATAATTTAATTGAGGCAATAGTTAAATATTAAAAGGAATTAAATGCTTAAAACAAGTAAGAAATTATTTGGATCCCAGCATGCATGCGGGTCCCGTGGAGATCATCAGATCATGTCATGTGATTGTGAGGTTGAAGTTTGAAAGAACGTGAATGGTAAGCATGTGTATGTGTCAAATACAGTTAATGAAGCTGACATACTCTCAGTCCCCCACCCCCACCCACACCTAGAGGCCCCCACCCTCACCCCTTCCCAAATAATAGACAAAATATCAAAATTACATTATTGGTCCCTATGGTTTTTCCCAAATGAGATGCATTCAAGACAACTATTAAAGATTAAATATATGAATTGCGAAAACACAACAAGCTCTTTGATTAATAGGACTCAAAACCTTTGTGTTTTCAATCTATTTTACCCTAACACGGCTAGATTGTTTATATAGATAAATTGAACCGACTTGTACAATTTAGATTAGGAAACTAGCAAGGACCAACTTGCCAAATACTAGGTTGCTTAGTCTCTAAGATTTTTGGTATCCACAGCTTAGGATTCCAACAATCACCCCCGAATATTTAAGTCCTTCTAGAGATGTCTTTGATCTCGATCAAGCTCCGTATTTCCTTGAACTTGGTTCAAGCTAGTGGTTTAGTAAGAATATCCGTCTTTTGTTCTTCACCGGGAATGTATTCCACGTCTACTTGTTCTTTTTCAACGCAATTACAAATGAAGTGAAACCTCGTGTGCGTGTGTTTATTCCTTCCATGAAAAACAATATTCTTCGTTAGTTTGATATCCGACTTATTATTAACTCTTAGAACCACCTTCTCTTGCAATTTGATCATGATTTCTCTTAACAAATCTTGAAGTCATATTGCTTGACATGCGGTTGCGGTGGCCACCATGAACTCCGTCTCACAAGATGATAAAGCAACGGTATCTTGCTTTTGCGAACACCATGTTATCGGGGATGACCCATAGTAGAAAACCTAACCGGTTGTACTTTTTTTATCATCCAGGTCAACATTGTGACTACTATTACTATAACCAATGAGTCGATTTTGTCCCCTTCTTTCGTACTTGATTCGGAATCTTGTTGTTCCTCGTAAGATCATCTCCAACCCATCTTCATTTTTCCCCCATAAATGAAGTAAAAAAAATGGAGTAAATAGTGTTTCATCTCCAACCCTACTCCATTTTCTACCCCATTTTTTACCCCAAAAAGTATATTCCTAGAATATTCCATTTTTATAACTTATATATATTGTCAAATACACCCCTCTACTAATTAAACTCTATATTTATGATTAATTAATATAAATTAATAAATAACATGATATTATAAATATTAAATATTGCATTTAAATTATAATTAGTAGATAAAATAAACTAGAAATGTACAAAATAAAAATGAGAGAGACTAAAATTGACAACCAAACTTCACCTCCATTTTTGGAGATATGAATAGTATTCCCCCATATATGGGGGAATACTATTCATATCTCGAAAAATGGAGGTGAAAATGGGGTAGGGTTGGAGAAGAATGGGGGAAGAAATGGAGTTTGGGGGTGGGTTGGAGATGCCCTAAGTACCTTTGGATATGTTTATTTACACCACCATGTGATTCTCTTGCACTTTGCATGTATCGGCTAACAACTCCAATTGTGTATACAATATTGGGTCTTGTTTGCAAGAGATATCTAAGGCATCCTACCATTTTTCGATATTGTGTCGGGTCGATTTCGGGTTTATCTTCGGATTGCAATCATGTAAATCGACTTCTTTTAGAATACGTTGAGCATACGTTTCTTGGTTTATAGTAATCCCCGATTCTTCTTATTTAACTTCAATGTCAAGGTAGTAAGTTAAATATCCATGATCTGACATCTCGAAATTCTTTGACATCTCCATCTTGAATCTTTTAATCATGCTCAAACTTGTACCTGTGACAAATAAGTCGTCAACATAAATTGTTGAAATGAACAAGTTAGCTCCTTAATTTTTCCGGTACACCGATAGTTCTTTCATGTACTTTTAAAATTTCATACTCTTCAAAATCCCGTCAAGCTTCGTGTTCCATGCTCGAGGTGCTTGTCTTAGACTATATAGTGCTTTTGTATGGCGATACACTTTATGTTCATTTCCTTTCTTTATATAGCCTTCCGGTTGTGACATGTAAACGGTTTCTTTTAATTTTCCATGCAACAACTTCGTTTTAACATCTAAGTGATGTAGCTCCAACCCATTAGTAGTGGCTATGGCTATGGGAAAACAGATAGTTTCGATTCGAGCTACCGGAGCAAATACTTCTTGAAAATCAATATTAGGTTGTTGCACGTAACCTTTAGCAACCAACCTTGCCTTGTATTTATAAATGGTGCCATCTACATTTTTCTTCAATTTGAACACCTATTTGAGTCCGATTGGCTTCACCCCTATAAGCTTGTTCACGAGAGTCCAAGTATTATTCTGGTTTATCGAATTGATTTCCGCATACATGGCTTTGACCCACTCCGGTTATTTCTTCGCCTCTTCAGCCGATATTGGCTCGTCATTGGTTGTTAGGAGAAGTTCTTCGAGATTATCCAGATCAAGCTGATAATCTTGAAATCATTTTAGAGGTACTCTTAGTCTCGAAGGCCTTTGGTTTGCAACTCCTTGTGTAACATTATTGTTGACCGGACTTGGTTGTTCATTATCTTGTACTTCCGTTCAGTCTTCAAACTTGTGACCCGATTTAATCAGTTCAATTAAATAATTGTTGACATCGTTTCCATGATTGTTGATTTGTTGTTCGCCTCGTCTTCCGGGTAGTCCCATGGTACTATGAATGTGACCGGTTCTTCATTGTCAGTTATTGCTTCTTTTACCCAATCTCACCGTTTGGTTTCATCAAAAATAACGTCTCGACTCACGATTATTTTTTGTGTTTTTCGAGTTAAATAGCCGATAGGCTTTCGTACCCGGTTCAGAACCAAGATGTACTAGTGGTCTTGATCTTGCATCAAACTTCTTGAGATTTACCGGTTCAACTTTTGCATGTTCTAGTTACCCAAATATATGAACATTTTCTAAATTCGGTTTTCTTCTATACAACTTTTTGTATGGAGTTGTATCACCAAGGACTCGTGTGTAAATGCGATTAATTAGATTTGTAGAGTGATTTACCGCTTCTCCCCATAAGTAGTTTGGAACATGCATTGCCTTCATTATGCTTTGTGGCATGTCCCTAAGTGTTCGGTTTCTTCGTTCCATAATTTCATTTTGCTACGGTGAATATGGGACGGTAAGGTGGTGTATGACTCCGTTTTGATCACAAAAAGAATTAAACTTAAGAAAAGTAAACTCACATCCTCGATAACTTCTAAACACTTGCAAAGGCTTTCTAGTTTCATTCTCCGTCAAAGCATTGAATTTTTTGAAGTGTGTAAACGCCTCACTCTTTTCTTTTATGAGATAATTCCACATAAATCGTGAAAAGTCATCAACTAGTGTAAAGACATACCATGAACTAGTTCCAATGGTTGTTTTTCTTTGTATGTCGTCATAGTCGGGAATGACTTTCTGTTTGCTTGCCCACCAAGCAAGATTCACATACTTGATTCTCATGATCAAATTGGGGTAATCCTTTGACTAGACCATTTTTATACGTCTTTTCATTGACTCGAAATTTATATGTCCAAGTCTCGCATGTCATTGCCATGTATCTTCACTTAGTTTCGGACGAAGGCATATAGGTACTCCTGTTTGTAATTTTATTTTATAAAGGCAGTTTGGAGTTCTTTGCACCTTTATGAGTAAACAGTTGTCAGCATCGTGCATGGTGATGTAGTTTTCTTTCATCCAGATGTCACACTCGACTTCTATTTCCTGACCGAGACTAATTATGTTGTTCTTAAGATCTGGTATGTAGTAAATCTCCATGATCATCCTTTGTTGAACCTTCTTCTCTTGGAAAAGTATATCACATTTTCCTTTGATTTTTACACACGAATTATCCCCAAATTTAACCCTCTCGGTTATGCCTTCATCAAGTTCGGAGAAAAATGACCGGTTTGATGTCATATGATTACTTGCCCCGTTATAAAAATACCACACATTGCTATCTTGTGAGTCGTATCGAGACTGTATCACTTTTTCTTCATTTAAAAACACGGTCTCGTGTAAAAATACGGTCTCATAATTGTCGTCACTCTCAATAAAATTACTTTCTTGTAATTTTTGGATTCGGTCTGGACATTGAGATGTGAAGTAGCTCGGTTTATCTCACCGACAACAAATAACTTTGGATTGATCCTTCTTGGTTTTATTATTATTTGGGTTAGAATTCGAATTGGACTGGTCATCAGTGGGCTTTTGCGAATTGGACTTACCACCACGTAAGGTCTGATTCGTTTGTTTGGACCCGCTTGCCCCATTAAACCCTTTCATCGTCCCCTTTCCTTTTCTTTCCACCCAGAGAACCAGTCAAATTCTTCACAAACAACACCTTCGATTGATCATTCTCATCGATGGCTTCCTCCTTGATTCGATCCTCATACGCCTTGAGCCTTCCAACCACATCCTCGAAGCCCACAGTTTTAGCTATAAAACTTGTTCAAACGAAGCCACTATATGAATAAACTTCGTTCTAGGTAATGATTTTAGAAACTTTTTCACAAACTTAGTCTCATCAGTTACTTCTCCTAGAGTTGCTGATTTTGAGGCTAATCCAGACAAATTGCCCGCAAAATTGTCAATCGATTATGAGTCAGACATCTTCAATCGATCGAATTCTATCATCAGGGTTTGTTACCTAGCCTCCTTGACACAGTCAACACCCACATGTATGGCTTTGATTGCATCCCACATCGTCTTTGAGGACCCCACATCTCTGATTTGCATGATCAAAGTCTCCGGGATTGCCTGTTACAACTGCCCCATTGCCAAGAAATCCTTTTCTTTATTCTCCTTTGTTCCTGGATCAATCACATCCCATAATTTTTGGATTCATAGAACCACCTTCATCCTCATATCCCATACAATGTAATTGGTGGGTGTGAGCATCGGAAATTGCATGGAAGTCATTCCTATTTCCTTGATTCTCACCGGAGCAGCTCCTCCTCCCCCTTCTCCTTCAAACATGTTGACCGCCTTGTCAACAGGTTAGTAATTCGATCTCAAAGCCCTCTGTTCTTGGCTCTGATACCAATTAAAGATTAAATATATGAATTGCAAAAACACAGATAATCAAACAAGCTCTTTGATTAATAGGAAAATAACTCAAAACCTTTGTGCTTTCAATATATTTTACCAGGGCTAGATTGTTTATATAGATAAATTTAACCGACTTGTACAACTTAAATTAGGAAACTAGCAAGGACCGACTTGTCAAATACTAGGTTGCTTGCTCTCCAAGATTTTTGGTATCCACGACTTAGGATTCCAACAACTATCTAAACTTTTATACCTTTGGTCTTTGTAGTTTCAAAAACTTGTATGTCTAATTTTTTTGGCCAACGTCTTCCAAATGAAGTTAGAGTATCACACATGGCCTCCTTGGCTTACTTGACTTGTCACGTCACATCACACTAACTCATCAAACTAATAAATATGTGCCCAAATATTATGTATATGCTCTCTATGGTTCCCTA
Organism: Lactuca sativa; assembly: GCF_002870075.4. Taxonomy (NCBI): domain Eukaryota; kingdom Viridiplantae; phylum Streptophyta; class Magnoliopsida; order Asterales; family Asteraceae; genus Lactuca; species Lactuca sativa. The sequence goes on along the minus strand of NC_056628.2, from coordinate 55,703,201 downwards.
AAATTGGCCTACGGATTCGGCGAATTTTTAAGTATTTTTTTTTGTTTTTTTTTCTTGTAAGTATTTGCAATTGATTAATTTTTATGAACATTTGTATAAATTTATATGTATTGATTTTTCAAAAAAAAATCACGGCATTTAATGCGAACTACAATTACAATGAAAGTACATTACCATTTCTAGTAAACTACAATTACAATGATAATGCAATTACCATTTCATGCAAATTATCAACAACCATTTCATGCAAACTACAATTACAACAAAAGTATATTACCATTTTATGCAAACTACAGTTACAAAAACAACAATCATTTCATGCAAACTACAATTACAGAAACAACAACCATTTCATGCAAACTACAACTACCATTATCAAACCAACAAAAAAAGACATTACAACTCAAACAACAAATATCAACTAATTCATAACATTTAGAGTAAAATTAACAAAATACCAACACTACCAATATTAAACAAAAACTAAAACAACACAACCCAGAGAATGCATAACCTCAACAATATAGGACCTGCGATTTGTTTTTTCATACCTTGAGAAGACAAAATCAATAGCCATTTTTATATTATTGTCACTCTTGTTTTCTTTGTGATGATGAAAGACTGTGTAGAAAGACAACAAACAACACAAACTAGAACAGGGAAGAAATTAGGGAAGAAGATTGAAAAAAACCCAACATGTCTTCCCGTCTCTTTATTATGAATATGTATATAAAAGAGATACAAGGGTAAAAAAGGAAATACACATTTACAAGACTAAACTTATGCCTTAATTACAGGCCTAAATTGATAATTGACAATGGCAAATCATTCCAAGGAATATAATGCACAACACAATATTTTCCAAATATATTTACATTTACCCCCCCCCCCCCCCCCCTCAAGTAAGACGTCCGTATGGAAGACGCAACTTGACTGATAAGGAATTGAATCTGACTTTAGGCAGAACCTTTGTGAACAAATCCGCTAACTGATCATCTGTTGAAAAGTAGTGTAGAGATAAAAAAAACCACGAGTAACCAATTCCCGTATGAAATGATAGTTGATCTCAATATGGAGGGTGCAAGCATGGAAGACTGGATTACGTGCCATATGTAATGTTGATAGATTGTCACAAAAGAGAGAGGGAGGATGAAGAAACATATTCAGCTCACGAAACAAATAGGAAAACCACCGAAGTTCTGTAGTAGTAGTTGCCAGTGCACGATATTCAGCTTCACTGCTTGACCGTGAAATAGTTGATTGTTTCTTGGCAGTCCAAGAGACGAGATTTGGACCAATTTATATGCAAGCACCTATCATAGACCTACGATCATTGGGGTCCCCTGCCCAATCAGAATCAGGGTAAGCGCGGATGTCAAAAGTGTTTGAAGGGTAGAAAGATAACCCCTCCTGTATTGTGCCTTTAATGAACCTTAGGATGCGTTTAGCAGCCTGCAGATGAGAAGTGCGAGGTTGGTGCATGAATTGGCAAACTTGATTGACTGAAAATGCGATGTCTGGCCTGGTTAGTGTAAGATATTGTAATCCACCAACCATGCTATGATACTCGGTAGCATCTGAAAGAAGATAACCATCATGTAATGAAAGCCGGGAATTAGGAGCACTGGGAGTGGTGGTTGGATTGCAACCAGTCATGTTGAAACTTTCTAAAAGATCCAGAGCATATCTGGTTTGTCGTAGCTGTAAAGTATGAGCATTATGTGTGGCTTCTATGCCAAGAAAGTAGTGTAAGTCACCAAGACGACGACTGTCAAAAGTCTCACAGATTGCATCAATCACACTAGCCACCATCGAAGGAAATGATCCCATGAAAACTATGTCATCAACATAGACTAAAAGAATTGTAGTAGCCTCTGTAGTGTGTCTAATGAAGAGAGATGAATCAGATTGACTATTAAAGAAGCCCAAACGTAAAAGAAAGTCATGAAGACGTTGAAACCATGCCCAAGGACTTTGCTTGAGACCATAGAGTGCACGATCTAGCTTGCACACATGATTAGGAAAGGAGTTAGAAAGAAAACCTAGCGGTTGTTTCATGTAAAAGTCTTCATGAAGTATGCCATTAAGAAAGGCATTTCTAACATCCAGTTGTTTGATATCCCACTTTTGACCATGAGCGATTGAAAGAACAGTACGTATGGTTGATGGTTTAACCACCGGACTGAATGTCTCTGCATAATCAAGACCTTCCTGTTGGGTGAAACCTTATGCCACCAAACGAGATTTGTGGCATTCAATAGACCCATCTGATTTGCGTTTGACTTTAAATGTCCATCTACATCCAACAACATTCATTTCTTGTTAAGGCGGAACCAGATGCCATGTATTGTTTTTGTGTAGGGCTGTGATTTCCTCTTGCATTGCACGTTGCCAATGAGGGAACTTGGAGGCTTGTTTAAAAGTCTGAGGTTCATAAAATAAGTCATCAGATTTAGTTGCCATCAGACCATGTGGGAGTGAGTGTAGTGTTGTTGATCGATAAATATCAGCTAAAGATTTAACCTTGAGAACTGGATTTAAATCATCTGGACTTTCAAGGGATGGAGTGGCCAGTTCTAAAAGTACAGGGCTGGCAGGTGAAGAAACATCGGGAGTGGGGGTGAAGAAGGAAAATCCACAGGGGTGGCTATTGAAGATTCTATAACATCACCAAGAGAGAAACGTACTTGGTTATTTGAATTAACTATTGGGTATTGATAATGAGTTCGATTCTTGATGGGTCTGGTAGGAGTTTCAGGAGTGGGTGGTGACAGAGGGTTGGGCGTGCATAGTGGTTGACCAACAGTCGACCTTTGGACCTCTCTTTGATTTATGGTAATGTTTGGCTGCAAATAGACGTCTCCAGAACTTTGGTTTACAACATGCTCAACATTTTTTGGTTGTGATTGCCCGAGTGAAGAACCTGCAATATTATTTCTCAAGGGAAAATCCAACTCATAAAAAACAACATGTCGAGAAATGTAAACTCGACCATTCTTTAAATCCAAGCATCGATAACCTTTACGAGAATTATCATAACCAAGAAAAATACAGTGAACTGATTTTGGCATAAGCTTGTGAGAATTGTATGATTGAATGTACAGGAAACAAGAACAACCAACTACTTTAAGGAAATGATAGTCAGGGTCACGCAATAGAAGTTTTTGATAAGGAGAGAGATAATTGAGTTGACGCATGGCAATCTGTTTATCAAGTACACAGCAGTATTAAAGGATTCGAGCCAAAACTTAAAAGGTGTGTTTGATTTTTCCATAAGACATATACCCATTTGAACAATGTGTCTATGTTTTCGTTCTACGACACCGTTTTGTTGTGGTGTGTAGGGACAGGTGAGTTGATGTTTAATTCCATATTTGGATAGAAAAGCTGTAAAATGGCGACTAGTGAATTCACCACCACCATCAATTTGGACTGCCTTAACAGAATGTATCGCTGCAATTTTCCGAGATAATTGATTTTCAATTTGAGTTTTGTAGGTAGAAAAGACATTAGTAACATCAGACTTATGAAATAAGGGGCAAAGCCACACATAACGAGAGAAATCATCAACTATAGATAAATAAAAACGATGACCATTCATAGAATAAATCGGGGCAGGGCCCCAAACATCAAGGTGAAGCATGTCAAGAGGATGTAAAGCATTAAAATTTCTAGGAACAAATGCTAATTTGGATGATTTTCCCATAGGACAAACATGACAACACTGTCTTTTATGAAAATTTGCCATTTATTGGTAACTTAAACTTGTTGCAAAGAAGTCTAAGAATATTAGGATAAGGATGTCCTAAGAGATCATGCCAAGTATCAGGAGTTGACCGTTCGCCTAAGAGAGAAATTGGGCTATGAGATGTGTTTGGATTAAATGAAAATTGATAAAAACCTCCACTGCTATTGCCAGAAAGAAGAGTCTCCCGCGCCTGAATGTCCTTAACACGAAAACCACATGAGTCAAGTTCAAAGAAACAATTATTATCCTTAGAGAATTGACGAATGGATAATAAAGGTTTGTGCAACTTAGGAATAAACAAAACATTATTCAGTTGAAAAGATCGATTTTTATGATGAATAGAAAATTTACCAACTCGAGAAATAGGCAAGCTTGTGCCATTACCAAAAATCACTGAATTGTTACCTGTATATGACGAATACTCAGTTAGGTTGGAGGGGTTTGATGTCATGTGGTTTGTTGCACCCGAGTCCAAGACATACAGTTCAGATTGGGAGAAGTAAGTTGCATTGTTTCGCTGTGTGCATACTCTGGCATTATGTCCATATTGGTAACACAGTTGGCATGTAGTATTCGGGTCAAAAAACTGACCCATATGAGTGGGTGTAGGTAGAATTCCCCTACCATTGGAGTTTCCTCCTCTAAATGGTCCTCTTGTATGACTACTGCCATGACCACCTCTGTTATTCCGATTGTAATTGTAGTTCCATTGTTGACTCCCCCAATTACCTCTGCCTTGATTTCCACCTCTACCTGTGTTGTTATTACCACGACCTCGGCCACCCCGATTTCCATTGTTGTTGTTGGAACGTGGAGATGGGTTAGGTTGATCGGGAGAGGTTTTGGTAGCAGCTAGGGCTGTGGATTGCTCAATTGGGATTGCAAACTTTTGTTGTAACATCTCTTCTTTAAGAAGTAATTCCGTCAATTCCTCAAGATTAAGGGGTTGTCTTACATGAGATGAAGCAGTAGATGTGAGAAATTCTTTGAATTCGGCACCAAGACCACTAAGGATACGTTGAATGAGTTCTGAGTCTTCAATTGGTTTTCCTGCAGCGGTCAGTGAGTCAGATATGGTTTTGGCTTGGAGAAGATAGTCTAATACAGAGAGGTCTGTTGGTTTCTTGAGATTGTGAAGACGATCTTGTAGGTTTTCAATTTGGATTGTTGATGTGGAGCCAAATCGTTTAGCCAAGACACTCCACGCTGCTGGGGTTGTATCACATGAGTTCAAGTACGGTTGAATTGTTGGGGTAACAGTTCCTTTTATCCAACAACATATCAAATATGTAGCCTTATGCCATGTTTCATGATCTGGGTTATTTTTGCCATCAGCAAGGATTTTAAGAGGTGGGGTAGGATCAATGACAAACAATAGCTAGTGAGCACGAAGAAGAGTTTTGAAAAGTGTACTCCAGTTTACATAATTATCTTTGGTAAGATGAGTATGTGCCATGATGTCGTTATGGTTATAGAAGATTGGGAGAGAATGTGATTTGATCATGGAGGATGAACCAGAATGGGTAGTCATGGAAGATTCAGAGTCCATGGTAAGCTCTGATAGTCTGATACCATGAAAGACTGTGTAGAAAGACAACAAACAACACAAACTAGAACAGGGAAGAAATTGGAGAAGAAGGTTGAAAAAAACCCAGCATGTCTTCCAGTCTCTTTATTATGAATATTTATATAAAAGAGATACAAGGGTAAAAAAAAGGAAATACACATATTACAGGGCCTAAATTGATAATTGGCAATGGCAAATCATTCCAAGGAATATAATGCACAACACAATATTTTCCAAATATACTCTTGTCATTTCTGTACTTGAAGGAATACGTTGCAAATTATGAATCATTTTGGTTATTGTTTTTTCATATAAAGTACGACACAATTTGTCAACATGGGGGTTGACTTTCTTTCTTACCCTTTTTGAATCTATTCCCCATGCAACGCAAGCTGTGTGTTGTTCTCTTCGGCAATCATGTTTGTGTTATTGTTGTTGAAGGTCTCTAAAGGATTAATAAAAGTTGTATCTATTCTAAAATTTAATAAAAGTTATATGAAATATATATTGCCTCTAACCATGACTATTTGCCTCTAATCACGACCCTTTTCCCCTACCTTAGCTATGTCTAACTTATCTTTCTAACCAAGAAGGCACCAAAGAGTCTAATCACCACCAAAGGTCATATCATTATTAATGCAATAAATAACCAAGTTGGTATTAACTAATCTATATAATCAATCAAACAGAAGGTTAATTTCACTAGAAGTTCCAAAAATAATTAACCCATTGCTATCATCATCATCAACAACAAATGGAAAACATGTTGCACTTCACTGATTGTCTTATGTTAGCATTCAAACATGATATGTGGTGGAAGGACAAATTGAAAAATAATAACATATTTGGATATGACGATAAAAATCTTAGTAGGGTATCGAATAAGCATGCAATTAGCGAGGGATCAATTAATTGGCTTCTATCTCGTGGATCATAGCACAAGGGTATCTCAGTCAATTCATCGATAATGATCTATAGATCGTTGAGTCGGTGAATCTGGTGGAGGTTAGTGATGAACGATTGGAGAGAAGGAAGGAGATGCAATGTAGCTTAGAAGAATGATGAAATTTTGGGGTTCATAATAGCTTTTCTAGTGGAGTTTTGTAGATGTATAGTTAATTGATATTCTTTTATTAGTATATTTCACTTGATGACGACGTTTGCCTCAATAAATAGCCTAATTAAACACATTTAACAAAATATGGAGAACGTATTTGAAAGGGTTAATACCTTAAAAACCATTATTTATACGTCCTTGTTTCGATTTAACCCCAAATTTATTTTTTGTTCTTCATTTGCCATTATATTTTAGAAAACGTTTTATTTGCAGACCCTTGACCGGTCATCAACAAGTAATGATGATGTGTCGGTTTTTGCATTTTTTTCTGTTTGAATTTAGCCCCAACATTTACGTATAAGTTTGCGTTTAACCCCAACATTTTTTTGTTCCCCATTTGCCATTGTTTTTTAGACAAAGTTTCGTTTTAGCCCTTGGCCAGTCACAAATAGATATTTTAAAACGTGAGAGTTGAAACTACGACTTCTCCTCGAGGGTGAGAATTGTTACCTAGTAAGCCAATAATTTTTTTTTGTATTATCAGTGTTTATTGTATTTAATCTACACATGTATTTTAAAATGAAGGAAAAATATCTAGTGTAAGTCTTGAGTCTGTAACATCTAATAAACAATATGACATACTAATCTTTAAGCTAATCAAAATTGTTAATTCATTCGTAATTCATCTAAAAACAATTGGTTATGTTTACCGACATATTTGTTAAGAAACCATATATTTCTAAAGAGTCAAAAATGTGTCTTCTCTTTAAGGGATGGGTCGTGTTAGATGGTAAGTTAATGGTTCTTTTTTTGTATTATCAATGTTTGTTGTATTGAATTTAATGTAAACATGTATTTCAAAATGAAATAAAAAAAATCTAGTGTACGTCTTGAGTCTGTGACATCTAATAAACAATATGACATGCTAATTTAAAATTGTTAATTCGTTTGTAACTCATCCAAAAAACAACTGATTATTTCTAATGACATTTTTTAAAAAACCAAATATTTCTAATGACATTTGTTGAGAAACCAAAGAAATGAAAATACATATTAATAACTGGCCAAGGGCTAAAATGATTTTTTTTTCTAAAAAACAATGGCAAATGGGGAACAAAAAAAATATTGGGGCTAAATGCAAACTTATACGTAAATGTTGGGGCTAAATGAAAACTGCGGAAAATGCAAAACCGACGCTTCATCATGACCTATTGGTGACCGGTCAATTACCCGAAAATGAAATGTTTTCTAAAATATAACGGCAAATGAAGAACAAAAAATAAAATTGGGGTTAAATCGAAACGAGGATGTATAAATAATGGCTTTTAAGGTATTAACCCTATTTGAAAATATAAATAACATTAAATAAGTAGATATAAAACCAAACAAATCCAAAATGTTAGACAATCAAAACATAACTTGAAAAATATAGATACATCTTAGTGAGCACATGACCTTTAAAATACATAATCAAAAGATTGGTTCTTTTTTTTTTTTTTTTTTTTTTTTTGTATTTGTATAAACAACTTTTGTTAAACCTTGAGCTTTAAAGACACATACACTTTTAACAACCCATGAATTGCTTCAAGATCTACAATCATCTCATTCCCATGTTTACATCTTAGATTTACTCAAACAAAAAGATTTACTCAAACAAATCCACAAAAAAAAAAAAAAAATGAACCTAAAAAGTCACAAACTTTTTTACTTTTACATATTTGTTTATTCAGCTGCAAGAAATGGAATCACCATAGTCATAAAAGTCTCATATGAAAGAGTGGCTGAACCCGTGTATCGTGTATCCTTCTCCTTAAACTTCTCTGTCAAACCCTGCAAAAAAAGAATAACATTTATTAAATATGACCATTTTGCCCTTTGTGATATTGTCTAATTCCACAAAGCAACCTAATTTCTGATTATTATAATAAGGAAAACGAGTACAAGATGCTCACCTTCACAATCATTCCACACCTGAAATTGATAAATGAGTAGATAATAAGTAAAAGTTGGAGCTTTGAATGTTGAAAATGGAAAAGGTGAATTTACGGAAATAGCCTTACTCGACAAAACTGTCAAAGGAAAGATCGGGTCTCCTCCCACTTTGGTCATCATATTTTGCGATCAAGAGTTGAAGAACAGTCGGTGGAATTGCATATCCGAGACTGTAAAGAGCATCTCTTAATTCTGCTGCATCAATCTTTCCACTTCTGTCCCTATCAAATCTTTCAAAGATAGCCTAATGTGTACGAAAGAAACAAGAAATTAGGGAAAAGGAATGGAATCGGCAAATCTACAATGAGGGAATGGAATTGGCAATACAGGAATGGAATTGAAGACTCACCCGCCATTGCCCAAGACAATTCCATAACTCGGAAAACTCTTTAGGACCTGAGAAACAAGAAACGGAACATGCATAATGAGAAAATGAACATCAAGGCAAACAATGATCGAATCCAAAACATGAACATTAGAATACATAAACAGATTGAGTTCGTGTTCATTGAATCATTGGTTAGGAATTGGGGAAAATTTTGACCTAATCAGCTCCCAACAGTTTATCTAAACGCTTGAATTTGAAATACGATCGATAGATTTAATCAAATCAAGGGAAAAACATATACAAACCAATTCGGTGAGGATCAGCGGGATTCCCAAATTGGAAAATGAGCAGGCGGATAGTCCGAAGGCTAAACTGCTGGTACCCAGAAGATAAAGCCCGCTGCAATTCTTTGGCATCTATAAACCCGCTCCGATCTGAATCCACCATCTGAAAGTTCCGGATAATTTCCGGGTGAGTACCTGGTGGAAACGATGGCGTCGGTGGCGCGTATCCATATTGCGAACCATACCCACCAGCACTAGTCGGGTTCTGCGGCTGCCCGTAATTGTAATTGTAATTAGATTGTTGAGATTGGGGTGGACGTTGGTAGGGGTAACCGACGCCGGGTTGTGATTGGTTTTCCGGCACCGGCGGTGCAGAAGGGGAGGTGGTGTTGCCTGTAGAGTAATGGGAGTAGGACATGTTTCTGAATTTTTAGATTGGGGATTCTGGGGTTTGTAAATTGTATGTATTATAAGATCGATTGAAGAAATTGATGGCGGTTTTTGAAGAAATTGGGAGGATGGTGGGGAAAAGTTACGCGTAACAGCACTCGCTATGGATCCTTCTGCGACACATCGCCTTGCTTAACGCTGTCCATTTACAGGTCCAGATAAATTCGAGCATCATCGGAGAACCGATATTTACCTTCAAAATTGCAAAGGTCAACTTGACCAATATTCAAAGTTCAAAAGTCAAAACATTTTATTTTTTTTAATCTCCTCATACAATATAATTTTTTGATTATATAATAAAGTTTCGTAATATATAATTTTCAGTTCCTATTTTCCACCAAATTCGGTTTCCGGCTGGTTCAGCCGGGTTGGTTCCTTTGTTCATCCCTAATGTACATTATATGCATTAAAGACCTGTATCATTGCAGATGGTCATGTCATATGTGGTTTCGTTCTTTATTTTAATTTCCATACAGAGTTCATACACATAACTTTTAAATTTCGGTATATATGATAAACAAAAATAATATATAGTATTACTTAAAACATTGTTTTGCAGAACGTCTTCTTCAGCCATCATAAAGAGAATTTTTGTATCATTTGTAACACCCGGTTTTAGTGATATTCTAATTTTGAGACGTCGGGCCAGAATTTTATCAAGTGATGGTGTTGGGCTTCAAAGTAATAGGGTTTAAGACCTTTTCGGATGTTGGCAATGTTGGATTAAGTGATTAAGACCCTCGATTTGTGCCTTGAAGCAAAGGGTAAAATTGGAAAGGTGATATTTCGTAGGGATGAGCGTAGGCGGGTACCCGCCTCATTTGGTGAGAACCGGAACCGGAACCAGAACCGCTCTAGGCGGTTCTTAAATATTTGGAACCGGTCCCGGAACCGGCGGTTCCGGTTCCGGGAGCGGGTAACCCGGTCGCATTAATTTTGTTAACTTTTTTCGATAAAACCGCAATTTAGTTCGATTCAAATTAAATCAATTCAGACCAAAGACGGACAAAATCGGACCAATATATTCTAAACCGGTCTAAGTAACACACCTTTATATGAAATTATATATATATATATATATATATATATATATATATATATATATATATATATATATATATATAAACCGGTTCCGGCGGGTACCCAGCGGGTAACGGTTCCGAAAAAACGAGAACCAGAACCGGAACCGCCTTAGGCGGTTCTGGTTCCAAAACCGGCAGTTCCGAGGCGGTTCCGGTTCCAAAAGCGGGTACCCGGTTCCGATGCTCATCCCTAATATTTCGGGTTTATTGCATTAATTAAGGATTTTAGTTAGATACGTTTTTAGTCAAAAGTAACTAGATAAGATTGTGGGGCTCTTCAATACCTTTCTGTGCATATAAAAAACGCCGAAAATGGAGTTGAAACGAAGAAGTAATGGATGTTTGAAGTTGAATTGGAAGTAGGGTGTTTTGCCCTACGCATGGCGTAAGCAAGCTAGGCATGGCGTAGATGCTGAAATTAGACCGTGGTTTAAATAAGCTACGCATGGCGTAGCTACTGCTAACCAAAACCCTAACCCTAAGGTTTTGGGCCTTATTTAAGGACTTTCTGACCATCCATGCTCTCCAAATCAACTCTACATCGATCTCATGTGGTTGGTTTAAATAGTTTTCTAGCCCAATTTGGTGGCAAAGGTTGTTCTTCATCAGGTTTGTAGATAATATCAGGTAAATAGTACATTGAAGGTGAGAATGATAGTTATAAACTTTTTATCAGTTTTTTCTTTAATCTTTATGTGAAATAGTGGTGTAAGTTATTATATTAAACTATTAAAAAAATGTCATATGTATGTTTATAGATAATGCTACTTATATTAATAACAATGCATTTGTTATTGTAGGAAATTTATCCTAATAAATGAAAATGTTTTTGTCACTTGTCATTTCTTCAAGATTTTTGTCACATGTCATTATGTAACATTTTTGAATTATATAAATTTCACATGTTTCATTTTTTGTTAATAAAAAATTAATCAATTCAACTAATTAACAGCTCTATTATTATATATGTAAAGTATTTGTTATATTAAATGTATAGATCAACACTATAATTAATGAAACATTTATTATTTAAAGTAATATATTTTTCTCCATAAAATGAATATAATAATAAATAGTTTGTTTTTTTACCACTAGAAATATTTATTATGATTTTTTTTGTTACGCGATTAAAATAATAAAATATTATAAAACAATATTGTCAAAATTGAGATATAATAAAATATATTTTGTTAAACTTTGAAATGAAATAGGCATTAAAAATATTTAATGTTTACATTTTGATATAAAACTTTTAATTATAATAAACTCGTGTAATACAAAAACACCTAGTTAAAATATTATTCTACCGTCGTTAATAAATCTATATTTTTAGACGGCAATAATAATTATAAATTGTAAGGAATAATTAATGTTGACAAAATATGTATTTATATTGCGACCCTTTTATAATATATAAAACAAATTGTTATGTCTTTCAAACAAAATAAGGATCAAGATTTGACTATCAATTATTCAAATATCATTTATATAATGATATTCCACATAACTTAAAGGTATGAAATGAATATTTATATACAAAAAAAATGGAACTTAAATCAGTAATTAAAAGTTATACATTCTTTTTAAAAGACCAAGATAAAGAAAAATATCATGGATAGATTTTGGGATTTATAAACCATCTCACTTTTTCGAGGTGTTATTATTATTATTATTATTATTATTATTATTATTATTATTATTATGTATTCATGTTTTCTAAATCAAAAAGTAGTTTTATAAATTAGAGTTTTTTTCTAATTTTATGTTTTCATGTTTCCCAAATCGAAAGAGTAATTTTATAAATTAGTTCTTCAAAAAAAAAACTCTTCAAACTAACATTTCAACAAGCTTATTGAATTCTTTTTTAAAATTATTTAAAATATATCATTTATTAGTTATAAAAATAGAACTTCATCTTATACATATCATTTTACATACTTCACATAGTTTATCAACTATTTATAACTAATCTGTAAAACATAATCTTATACATATATATCATTTTACATACTTAGGTACTTTCAACTAGCTCAATAATGGTTGTGTCTAGAGATGATGTAGGGATAAGGATACACACCATGGGACCTATATCGACATCATCCAAGTCAAACGACATTTCTGACTTTATCCTCATGAGTCGTGACATTGTCAAAGTAGTACAAAAATAGAATATCCCTACGCAACATTTGTCCACATAACTAAAATAAGCAGCAGTCCAGCCTCCTCTTTTTCCTAACTTTTTTCCAAATTTGCAATATTAAAATAAACCCAATCCATGTGTATAATTCTGATTCTGTAAAATGACTAAAAAATCCATACCCTTATTACACAAAACAAACGTCCCTCCAAAAATGAATTTTCAAATATCTACATATTTCTTTTTGTATCTATTTGATATATTCAAGAACACTCTGACTAATCTCTTCAAGAAACGAAACAAACCCCATAACACTAGAAAACCCACTTCCATCAACATCCTGTTCTTCAATCAAATAATTCTCAAACACACTCGCATCCTCTTGTCCCCCTCTTATAAACACCAACCTAGGCGTCACACTTCTCTCTTGCTTCACTTTATTTATCTCCCTCCTCAACAAACCTAAAAACAATTTTTTTTTATATATTTATTTATTTTAAGAAAAAAAAAAAAAAAAAAACAAGACTTACAGTCGTGGGGTGGAGGATAAGGTAAGGTGGGGTCAGCTGTAGAGGAGTAAAAAACAATAAGAGTAGTAAAAGCATCAAGAAAGAAAATCGGGCTTTCACTTGTTAGCAAAGCGGCTCGGCTCAATGAGTGGCGTGGGTAAGCTAATTTATCGGGAGTCGCGTATGACGTCAGCAATGGATATATCGCTCGGTGTAAACTACTCGCTTCCAGCCCACTACATCAAAATTACATAAATATTAGGTTTGACTATTTGACGATTTGACTATTTGACTTTGACTTTGACTTCACATACCTAAACAAGCATTGAAGATAAATGCGATAATCGGGATGAATGCCTTCTTCATGAAACCTCAAAAGAGGGTTTCTCAACAAAGCAAAAACCAATCGAGGCAAAGCTTGTAATTGTGGACATTGAGAAAAGGTAACATCGATGAGGGACCCACTTGAGCTTCCATACTCAGTAACACCACTTTTAATCACTTCGTTATATTGAGCTGTAAGGATCACAAGCCAATCATGTAACAGCATTCGCCCTTCTCTAACTCCTTCACTTGCTGACGCCAGTATGACCTGGCATTGACACATGACACGCCACGTCAGCACCAATCAAAATGAGCTTTACTATTTGATTAAATTACCTTGTGAACAAGAATTGAGAGAACGACTTCAGGGTCAACGCTATCGTATAATTCATTGAAGTTATGAGCGACACCAAATTGCATGGTTCGGATTCTGAGGCGTCGTTTGAGGGTATATTTGGAATTTGTTTCTGTAGGGGGGACGATTACTGTGTATTGAAAAGCTAACTGTAGCATAGGAAGCTCTGCAGTGTGTCTGGAAGGTAATAAGATTAGGGAAATTGCGAAATTGGAATATGAATTTTTTTTATTTTTTTTTATACCTTGAAAACCCGTAGTTATTTGCAAAGTCGAAGTCGTATGCATATGTGGCATAAGAATCGCAGCAAATAACATGTTGAACATTTTCATATTGTGGATCAGGGAAGAAATGTCCATACTGGAAGAAAATAACAACGATTCAATGGTTTTCTTGAAATTAATCCAAAGAAAAATGATAATGATAATAACAATAACTCACAGAATTCCCATGTTTGAATTCAGTTGATGTTCTTAATCGCATGATACAATTGAATGCATATGGGCGAGTTAACATTCGATACCTTCAAAAAGAAAAAAGATTATTAAAAAAAATATTTGATAAACTTAAAGTTTGAAAAAGATTATTTCATTTTTTTTTTTGTTGCTTACATGTCTTGAGGAAGTGTTGAGTCATCAGTATTTGGGTATAAAAACAATGAGCCTCCACTATCAATACTAAGAAATTTTAAAGATGCTAAATCTGTATACTCATTTGTGACAGCAAGTATGTCTATGCATACGCCTGCTTGAACAGCAACAGCAGCCTGTAATATATAAATTCGTAAGGGTAAAATGGTAAACTGAAGGAAAAAGCGACATACTTTACTCTTATTTACCAATATAGGTGATGTAAGTTTGTAATAAAGTAATAAATAATAGTAAAATAAGATTAAGTTAGATTAGTACCAAATCTTTGTAAAATGGTGTTTGTTCAGGGAGTAATGCCAGCTCAGCATCCTCTCCTTTACTAGCATATTGTTCACCATATCTTCTTGTGTCAAGTTGACCAGGTCCATAATCAGGAGGTCCAGATAAAAAAGCAAATATTCTAGCTGAAAATATAATTTTGGAATTAAGAAACTCAAAATCATTAAATGAAAAATGAGAAGGGTTAAAGCAATAAACCTAATGCAAAAGTGTTGCCATGTTCAGATCCAAGGTATGAGATGAGTGTTTCCATTGCTAAACCAAAGCCTCTTCCTCCAAGCAAGATTCTGTCCAATCCTTGTCCGCCACCTGTACTATCCCATGATGATGTTGGCCTTAAAGTTTCGAGTGCAGATGCAATACGATCTTTACAAGTTTCCACCTGTAGAAAAGATGAAAGGGTATTCAAGGTTTTTCTTTTCTTGGCATGATTGGATATGAGATTATGAGGGTGAGGGTTAAATTTGTCATTGAACTTACTGGAGCCAAGAATGAAAACAATGGCATGGCATCTTCAAGCTCAATTGGTAGGGTTCCATCAGAGTCTGCGGGTAAAAAGACATTTTTGACCACAGGGATAGGGCCTTGTACATCGTATAGACCCAATTTGTGGCTGAATGTAGCAAGCCCAAAAAGTGAACCAGGGGCAAGAGCTGTAATTTGAAGTAGATTTTACAATCAAAAACTCATTGGAGAAGATATGGATTATGAGTCTGGATGATTGTAATGGGAATACCGAATACCAACCTTCTAAAGCTGCTAACAATGCACTTTTTGTAAGTTCTAAGAACTCGTCTGATGCTGAAAAAAGTAAGTGAATGTTGATTAAGTTCATGTAGAAGTGTCATGTCGAAAAGAAAGATGATGCGTATTGTTTCAGCACCCATAATCTGTAGAAGAAGTAATAAAAAGAAGAATCTTACAAGCCAAATCAATAGCAGCAACATAAACAGGCCGTGCTTGCATATCCTCCTCCTCTGAAGCTTCCACTGCAGCATAGAAAGAGATGAGTACAAGCTTATGAATATCAAAATCTACAATTAGAAGACTTGAGAACTTCAAAACCTATAAAATCAAATGATTTCCAGTGTAAGGAATAGCCAACTTTGTACTAGGCTACATTTGCATTGACAAGGAAGAAAAACTGATTAAAACCTACAACAATGCCAATTCTCCATTTCTATAAGATTGGATTTTCGAGCAAGCTTTTTGAGGTCTGGAATCTTGACTGAAGCTCAATCAACAAACTTTTAACAGGATTTCTCAATCCCTAGTCCCCAACTCATAACTAAATTGAACAATGCATAAGGTAATTGGATATGTCATAATGTATTTAATGTTTGTAGAGAGAGAGAATATGGAGATTACGAGGCATTTCGAGGTCGATGAAGGAAGACATGTTCTCGGGGGCAGATTCGGGGCGAGAGTAACGAGAAATTGTTTCAGATGAGAGGCCATTTAGGGTTCCACAGAGGGAGCAAGTCCACGCCCACTGATCTTGGTCACAGTATGTGTTGTAGTACGCCCAACAATTCTCGCATCTAGGGATCAAATCTCCGCCCGATCCATACACAGGCGAGTTACCGTTCTCGTCCTTGGAGGCGAACGGCGTCACCGTCACTCCCCACGGCACACCCGACGAATCCTGCGCGTCCGGGTCCGACGGAAACCGTATCACCGTCGCACGCACCGCCATTATTAGTAAAAATCTTTTTGGGAGTTTTTTTGTATTTTTCCGATCGGGGCGGAGAAGATGGCGGGTGCGTATGATTGCGGAGGGGTGTCTGTATCTCCGGCGCTTGTTAGCAGTTTCATGTGTTTGACATTCCACGTACCATCAGCAAATCATTTTGTGCCACGTAAGATTTCCATTGACTACTCTGTGTAGCATGGGTCGGGTAGGCAGAAACGGTTTTCCGATTTTGACATATATAAAAAAAGAGTAAATTTACAGAAATAGTCTCTGTGGTTTAGTCAAATTCGCAGTTTTAGTCCAAACTTCGAAAAGTTGATAGGTCAAGTCTCTCTAGTTTCCAATTATTGCAGTTTTGGTCCTTCCATCTAACTCTGATAGTAAACTTCCGTTAAAAACATTTAAAATGACTAACATACCACTCATTCTATTTTTTTAATTTGTTTTTATTTATTTGTTGATTATAATTTATTAAGTTAAATCAGCCCACCATGTCCTCACCCTCTCCCACCTATATGTTCATCGGCTCTAACGATGGTGTCTTTAAGGATGGTCGTCTTCTCCAGCAAGCCATAGCTGACAGGTGATTTTGTAGTTTTACAACAACTAATGAGTAAAAAAGCATAAATTAGAAATCTAAAACCGAAATTGAATGATATTAGAACCTAAATTCGTAACCCAAATGAAAAGAAACCCAAACAAAATGAAACTAAAAACTGAAAACCAAATCTCAAGTACTAAAACCAGTCACACTTAAATCATCATGTTGAGACTCAGATACCAATCAAAGAACAATAGTGACGATTTTTTTTAAAGGACTAGATGCTTGGAGACTTATATCTAAACCATACCCTTGTTTATGTGTTTCCACCATTGAATCATTGCAAAAGAAGATGATGAATTCAAAATCATAGTACAAGGACGCAATTTTGTAATTAGAAGACCTAATTTTTTCACAAGAGATGAGTTGCAAATTCAAAATTAGGGCATTAAAGGACTCAAGTATTGTTCCATTGCACCATCATCCAACACTTATTGTCGCTGCCAACCCCTATGACGATCTTCGATCTTAATCAACCGTACCCATCAACCTTCGTCTCTTTACCCCTCCCTCTAATCTCTAGAAGCCAAATGTCTATGACGATCTCAGTGACAATATCAATGACAATCTTAGTTCATATAGCACATGTCGGCAAGAAAATTGTTCCCTCCAATAAAATCTGGTCCACACAACAAACCATCCAGGATGTACGAGCAGTGGTTTACCCGAGAATCCATTTTCCAAGTGAATAAAGAAGGATGAACAGGGCGGCAATGTGAGAGATCTAAAGTCGCCATGTTCATATCTTCCATTTTCAACAACTTTGGTGCTTTCTACCCTCGACAACCACTTTTTTTAGCATATTCCTTGAGGTGCATATGGTTTCAAGAAGAGGTTATGGCAGTGGATATGGAATCAGAGGTGGTGGTGGTGGAGATGGAGACGATGATTTAGGCATAAGAAGTAGTCATGATGGCGACGAAAGTGGTAGCAGTGGTGCGATGACAACAGATAATGATGGTGGTGTCGTGATACATTGAAGGAGAGCGGAGAGTTGAATGATATGGAAAGAGGTTCATCGGACTTTAAGGTGGAGTGGGACAATGGGTTAACTTTTAGGGCTTTTATTCCTTTAAGTGTTTACTAAATAATTAGTCCATGTAGTTTATAAAATAAAATGATAACAACAAATAAGTAAATAGGGGTATATGTATATTGGTCTTTTATTTAGACTTAATGTATGAGTATTAACAGCGTCAGTTAAAAAGGACCAACGATGTAATTTATCCAAACCACAAGGATACAACCTATCAAATTTTCAAATGTTGGATTAAACCTATGAATTCAACAAAACCACAGAGACCATTTTTATAATTTACTTTTAAAAAATATAGTAAAATACACGAATGATAATTGTGGTTTGTAATTTATGTGTTTGGTCTTTAATTTATTGTATTAATTTCGACCATCCTTACTATATGTTTTTGTTGTGTTTCTGGACTCTCTCATACATAAAGGGACCATTTTACCCTTATTTATTTATTTATTGGCTATATATTATATTTCTTTTTTAGTTTATTGTTATTTATTTATAATCATGGTTGTAGAAATCGAGATTAATTGTGGATTAATCGTTTGGTGTTCTCCAACCGAGTAGGATTAGTGTGTTTGATGGAAATTAGGGATTAATCGGGTTTGACAGAATCGGTCAACAAAAGTCAAAAAAAATCAAAAAAAATTCAAAAATTATTTTTTTTACTCCAAACTTTTCAAAATTTCAAATATTATACCAAAATGTTCATATTTTCATATTTTCAAATTATCAATTCTCTTATTTTCTTTTTTTGAAGTACTTATTTTTCTTAAAATATATTCCCTTAACACCAGTCGGTTGTTGATCAATATTTACAACCTTGTTTATAATTAATCTAATTTAAAGACATCGATCCCCTTATTCCTTTAACAGTCTTGTGCCCGTTACGTTTCACTATTATCGGAGAGTACCGCGACCACAATATATGTCACACGAGTAAATCACCACCACCTTTTTCACCAGAGTAAATCACCACCAACTCAGCTACCGAAATAAATCGTCATTAACGTTGCCACCGAAAAACACTCCACATGAACCCATCCAAACCATAAATGCATTTGAAGGAAAAATAAAATCCAAAAATCATAACCACGTATCAAACACAACTCCATATGAGAAGAAAAAGAGAGTGATTATGTTCGTGGATGTGGATGCGACGACGAATGTGACAACGATGGTGGATGCGAAGGCAGAAGTCTGGTGATGTCCGTGGGGCGTTTTTTCCGTAGATCGGTCCCATATAAAAGCGGTGATGTTGCAGATTGAAGACGATGGTACAAATCAATGATGATGGTGCATAATAACAGTTAATGGCGAAGATCGATAGAACAGATGGCCGATGGTGTAGATTGGCGAATTTTGAGTGCAGATCAACGACGTCGAAATGTTTCCAATGACTTCCATAGGTTTCCGATGGATTTAGAGTACCGGTCGACAACTTTAGAGTACTAATAAGTGATGTACAGAGGTTTCCAGTACGTCAAGTAGTTTCCGACACTGTGGTTTGGTATCGTTCGACGTTCGATGGTTTTGTTGGGTGTAGTCTGATGGTCCACTAATTATGTTGTTCATCCTTTTAGTTTAGAGGAGTGATGGTTCAAAGAAAAAGATATGGAGATAATGTTGGAAAGTATGTCTAAGGTCATTAATTACTGGTGATATTTTTAATAATAACATGGTCCTCTTGAATTGTCATCAAGACTCAAATTAAGTAGAATAAATAAAGGATAAATTGGTTTTTAATTATTATGGTTTAATAATTAATTAAAAACTAATTGGAAAAATAATTTTGGGAATTAATTAACAATTTAATTAATAGAAAGGTTTAATATCAATTAATCCATAGTTGATTGATCATGAATATTCTAGAACCCTAGAAAGAATGTGTCACACCCCAAAACCGAGAACGGCGGAAACGTTCTGGGGTGGAGGACGTCATGTAATGTATCACAACACAGTGGTAGTAAACAAGCAAACAACATCATTCATTGCATTAAATATATAATTTTAATACAAGTGTGTTCTGTACAGTTTTAGACACCAAAAATATAATGTAAATCAAAATAATAAGATGAGTCTTGGATGCGCTCCATCTTCTCAAAAGCTGGTCTCGGTACCTGTCTACTGATGACCTGAGAATACAAGTTATTTTGAAAGCGAGTATCAACATTAAGCTGGTGAGTTCATAAGTATTTTAGTGTCGGTGTTTGTTATCAAAACGTTTGAACATGTCTCAAGTGTAAGTTTGTAAAATGTATGTAAATGTTTGTAAGTGTTTGTAAAAGTTTGAATCTCTTAGAAAAACCTATATTTTCTATTAAGGTAGTCTTCTACCAAGGCTTAACTGTTTTGTATGTTCGTTTGTTGTAAAAGTGTGTAATTTCCCAAGTATAACTATCATTAACAAAATATAGTTTGTACATCAATGTTTAAGTGAAATAATCACTAAATGTATGTAATGGGTAAATTAATGTAGTACTGTAGTGTTGTATTATAGGAACTACTGTTGTACTACCTACCTTAAACCGGATTTATATTAAGGTATTATGTGATTAATTGTACCATACTATCGACTGAGTAACAACGACAAATGTAGGTCGTAAAAAGGTATGACGTTTGGCACCCGCAGACCTGCAGGTCCGGCTGTAGCTAGCAGCTAGGTGTAGGATAGTCAATCCAGTATAGATCTATACGCAAACTCACGCTCTCCCTCCAAGAGAATTCTGGTAACAACTCGGGCCATGACATTTAAGGCATGCTCTGATACAGTGGATCACAATTGTAAACGTATTCATGTATAGGTAATGTAATGTTACTTGTTCTAGTATCGTTGTATATATTCTCTTCCTAGTATAGTTGTGTATGTTCCCTTTCTAGTATAGTTGTAAATGTTCTCATAGTAATGTAATGTATATGTCCTCATAGTTAAAAAGTATTGACTCATGAATGAACTGACTCATTGATCTAGAATTTGTAGTAGTATGATCCTGTGTTCCCCCGATGGTAACTTACTAATGATGTAACTGATACGCATGAATATGGAAGTACTTTTATGTCTATATATGCACATATTATATATAATTAATATTGAAATGACCCTCGGACGGCTACTCGACATCCCACCAGACCACATCCAAATCGAGGAAAAGGAAATAAGGCAGATGGCCTTCCTAAGCCTTTTAAACATTTCTTATATATCTATGCATATATGGACACACAATTTATAAGAAGTATAATAAAGTTTAAATAAAAGTATTTGACAAGTAAAAGAGTTTGTAAAACATTTTAAAGTAAAACAGATTGATAAACATATTGAAACAGTGATGAAATCATTGGTTTTGTAGTTATTAATCACATGTGATTGATGTAATAACTATAAGTATTCAACTTGTATTCCCCCCATAAAAGCATTTAAAACATTTAAAAGTATTTCAAAGGTTAATTAAAGGGGTATGAACTCACCTGTAGTGAGTGGTTCTTATGACAATGTTGGATTAGACGCTAGGTGCCAAGTGGTGACTTGAGTACACGCGCGAATCCTATTTAGCATATATTAGTACATATATGGATTTAATTAGTGTTATGAACAACTAATTGATGATTTTGGGACCACCTTAGGGACTAGTAAACACTTATAATGAAGTGTTATAATCATATATGATTGTATGAGGGTTTATAAGGCTATACAAGAGGGTGTATGGCCAAAATACACACTATATGTGTGTGTACGGCCAGGTGTGCGGCCTAGTGTGCTGCCAGCACATGTGTGCGGCCCTGTGTGCGGCCATGTGTGCTGCCAGGTGGTGTGTGCTGCCATGTGTGCGGCCAGATGAAGATCTTGGTGTTCTTGGTACCTTTTATGAAGATCTTCAAGGAGAATGGATGATACTTGAGAGGATTTTCGTGTTCTATGTTTGAAGAAGTGAAGGAAGGGTTTAAGAATGATCTAAGTGTGGCATATATAGGTGGAGTGTGCGGTTGGGAGGGTGTGAGGCCGCAAACAAGAGTGTGTGGCCGCACACTCAAGTGTGTGGCCGCACACTCCATGTGTTGGAGTGTTTGGCCCGGTTTTTGATTCCTACACTTCGAGTTAACCCTTCTTAATACTCCTACCTTGATTATATCACATTTAGAACGCTTCATTAGACTCTAAAGGGTATTACCATATAGTAAAATAAGTCTAATATTGGAAAGAATTGAAGAGTGCACGCGAGAAGTTTTTCGGGTTGTCATAGAATGGTGGTGAACGAAAATTCCCTTAGGATAAGGGGAATTTCATTTTTAGGGTTATCCATCCCACATGGGCTCGAGGATAAAACCTTGGAAAGCATCCGATGCTATAAATAGGGCCTTAAGGATTAATTCTTCTTTGCTCACTTGACTTGAATTTTCGCCACTTTTTTCTCCCTCTTTGTGGATGAACTCTCCTTATAGTTTGTACCCTCCTAGTTATTTTTTATTATACTATTTTGTGTTCATTAGATGTGAACCAAGAGAGGGATTCTGGTTTGGGTCCCTTACATCCAAACAAGATGGCACCCACGAGAGCTTACGCAAGAAGGTCTTTGGCTGCAAAAGAGGTATATGATTATTCCTTTGTATTTTCATTTTCTAGGGTATATGTAATCAGTGTGAAATCATGATCCATAGGGTACATGGACACTTAGGTATATCATAGTTTTGATTTTTTTTCCGCTACCTAGTTTAAGTGTATTTGATGCATATATAACCTAATAGTGGTATCAATGTCATTGGTTCATAATTATATATATATATATATATATATATATATATATATATATATATATATATATATATATATATATATATATATATATAAAAGAATGTTACAACATGCATCATCGTGTATTTAAATATTGACATTATTAGTCTTACCATGATTAGGCTCACCCATATTGATGTATGGATTGAAGGAGGTCTTTATGATTCCTAATGAGGTCGGTTTTTAATATGTTTCACGCTTAACACCCTTACCACCCTATTGCATTTTGAGAATGAAGTTACCGAAAGGGTTGATAGTGATAATGGTTAATCTAAAAGTATTCTAAATACAAGTATAAAATCAAATCCGTTTTATTAATAGAATGTGAAATTTATATTATCCATGTTCTGTTGATGGAACTCGTGTGGTTACCCGACATATCAATCTAGAGTATAGTTGAGAATGATATGGAACTCATGAATCTCAAGCGTAACTTGAACCGGGGACCATGCAATTTTGCATGGTTAATTTACAATCTATTTAATGTGAATCTTATGTTATCCATAAAAGTTTCACATTCTCTATATAACTTATTAATGGAATTCGTGTGGTTAACCGAAACCTTAATTAGAGAGTATAGTTAGAGAATGATATGGAACTCGCGAATCTTAAGTGTAACTTGAGCTGGAGACCACACGATTTTGTATAGACGATTCACCATCTGTTCAATGATCTGCGGCGACCCTGTCATTGAATTTGAGATAAACATAATATGAGATTAACATATCGTTGATATTCATTGAATTTCAAAAATCTAGGAATTTTGTGGTCATCAAAATTAGTAAAGGGCGTTGCTTACCTAAATAACTTTATGGTGTGTTTACGGGTTCCTTTACACATCATGGAGCCAAATATGGATCATAGTCTTCTTAAACAATTCTATTTAGGGTAATTGTTTTCTAAGGATAAGTAAAACAAGCTGTAATGGAAATTGATATAGAATGATGTCTATAACCTTATCCACTGAAGTATACTGCTATAAAACCTTTGAAGGTATTAGCTATTAGAATGTTCTATCTTGTCCTAATTCGTAAACGAAAGGAAAGATCATGCCTTTGATAAAGCTCTTCCTATGTTACACCATCCACCGCATTCTAATTTATTAGAAGGAGCAGGTATATAGTGTATGTTGTAAATTGACATATTGAAGTAAAATAGAATTTCCTTGAGTTAGAAGTTAATGAGGATTAGTCAACTACCTGGCATGTACTTTACTCAAACCACATGGATCATTCATGTAATTTACTAAAAAAAATCTTAAATATATAACCAAAATATATTTAATAACTTTGTTGTCTAAAAAACCGTAAAAGAAATTAGAAAGTTATAGTACATTATCAAAAAAGAAAAAACTCATGTTTGCTTATGATAAAAAAATTAGTCAAAGTTAGAAAAGTTACCTTATAATTTTTCAACACTTCAAGAGAATCTAAAATCATAAACTTCTAAACATCAAAAAGTTGGAATAGAGTTAAGAGATTGTTGTTTCAATGCTTATGAATTCGAAAAAAATAAGAATAATGAAAAAAAATGATTTACTTCTAAACATACCATAAAGAAAAAAAATATAATGAAATAAGTAGGAAGCAAAATATACAATGTCTTCTAATTTTCGACACTTCAAGACAATCTGAAATCAAAAACTTCCTTCTAAACCTCATTGGATTGACGGTCAAGATATTGTCGCTTCAATGCTTCTAAACTCAAAACATCATGGGTATGAATGTTGACAAAGACAAATATAGACTATAACTTCTAATAAACTTTAAGTTGTCGTTTTGAGTTATTTTTAATGTAAATTGTAGATTTTTACTTATGTATCTCTTAAGAAGTCAAATTTAACCTTGCATATTGGCAAAATATTTTGTTTCTAGGAGAAAAAAAAAGAGAATTATGGCTATTAAAATTTGAATTTATTTATGTTTGCATTAATGTTTTTAGTTTGAATATACTTGCATGAATGTTTATTTTTTTTGGAATTAATTCATGTTTAATTATCAACTTTATTTATGAAATCTGACTTAAGAACTCACAAACTTGAATATGACCTGCGATCCATGACCAAATCTGACATGCGGCCCATTAACTGCGTTATAAGTAAACAAGTTGGTGGGTCGTGTCTAGGTTGATGTTTCCAACCCATCAACCTATGACCCACATAATTATATGGGCCGTGTTCGGGTTGATGTATTTTAGCTGCCAACTCGTCAACCCTAACACAACACGATTGCCACCCCTAAATATCATTTACATGAGTATGTGTTATATTGATAAACTCACTAAACTTTGTATTTACTCGTTTAACTTAAATGTTTCAGGTTGTTTTGACAACAAAGAGAATAATTTTGACTAATTGTATCTAATCCACAAATATGTTTTTTAGAGACCTCATTTGATTTCATTTACTATCTATGTTACTTTACTACTCTAGTTTTGATCACGATTTGACATGTTTTGAACAATGGTTATTTTTATTATATTTTTGGGAATAATATTTGGATACTTGTTTATTTATAAAAATGAAAATTTAAGTTTGAAATTCGAAACGTTAGACATAATTACACATTCCGTAACTTGTTACTTTCTTTCTTTTGTTAAAATTGAGTGTATCATTTTTAATAAATCCTAATATATCATTTAATGTTAATTAAAGTATTGTTAATAGAAAAAATCAAAATCAAAACCTATAAATCAAAAAATACCGAGACCTAACAGAAAACTATTTTAGAACCGATCTTAGAAGTTACAAGACTAAAGGGTTTCGATAGTATCCTCAATAAAACAAATATTCGGGCCAAAAGCCCAATCCGATGAGTTTTTGTCCGTTCTCTTTCAAGCAGGAGTCGCCAAATTGAAATAAACCCAAAACCTCTCTTTCTCAGCTTGGATCTATCTCTGGTAAGCGTCTTCTGATCCTCTTCTTCTCCGAGCAACAAATTTGTGCAGATTCTTGTTTATGATCTTTTGTTTTTTGTGGCTACCTAGAAAGTTAGCAGATTTGTTGCGTAGATTGACAAATTTGTTAGATGACATTTAGGTTTTTTACATGTAATTTCCACATTTCGATTACAAATCATAAGACTATTATATTCATATCGAGCTGCGATTGACTTACCTCTGTGTTCATGTCAATACACACACATGTGATTATTCACGCCCTTGATTCTCTTTGTATGTTATTTCTCTTTGCTCGAATTTACACTAATTAGCTTCTAACATGAGCTCATTTCAGAATTAATTTTAATCGAACGATGATTACAAGCCAGTTGATGTCTTGTATGGAGTTAGTAATTGCATTAACAGTTGTAGATGTCCACTTTGAGAAACATAAAATTGATTTTCATTTGAATGAGTAGGGTTCTAGTGCTTTTTCTTAGTCCACATATACTCATACTCAGTGTGGAGTTATCATGGCCTCTGTTACAGATTATCGACCATTTTATTGCCTTGACATGGAATTGTTTTATCATTTATCATGGAAAGATTTGTTATTTATCATCAAAACTTATGATGGATATGCAGATTCTTTCACATAATTGAAGTGATAAAAGTTAAAAGACACCTCACCATGGCAACAAGACAGATGGTTAGATATGTATCTCGCAGGTTCTCAAGTGGTGGCAAAATACTTGGTGAGGAGGAGAAGGCTGCAGAGAATGTCTACATCAAGGTAATTCAGTAATTGTTAAAGTGACATTGGCATTTTGTGAAAAATATGTGTTTATATTCATTGTTTTACAAAAATACTACCTAAAAGTTTAACATCTTTTTGATATATTATATTATTTTTGGTCCTTATCTAAATTCCATTTTTCTCCTCCAGAAAACCGAGCGAGAGAAATTGGAGAAGCTTGCACAAAAGGTCTCTCTCTCTCTCTCTCTCCCTCTCTCTCTCTCTCTCTCTCAGACACACACACACACACACATGAAAAATTACAGAATTTATTCTTTTGGGCAACTTTGAAAGTGTAGAAAGGAAAAAAAGCGGTATTAGAAAGTATTGGTGATATTGAGTTGAATCCACAAGATTATACTGTTTGTGGACTGTAAAGGGTATTTTAGTCATTTGGTTGATAGTGAAACGATTGTGTTTCAGGGCCCTAAACCTGAAGAGACACCAGCATCAGCAAGTGGAGTAGCAGGTGATGCAAAAGCAAGTGAGTCCACATCAGCAAAAGTTGTAGGAGTATCAACAGATATGCACAAGAACTATGCAGTTGTAGCTGGTGTTGTAACTGGTCTAAGTGCCCTTGGATGGTATCTTTTGTCAAAAGACAAAAAGACCCCTGAAGACCTTCATGATTGAAGACTCACTCAATAAGGTGTTTCCTTCTATGCCCCTTTTCATTCAAGACTTTAAAACAATAAAAATTTACATGATTTTATCACCAATCTTGGTGCTTTTGCTTTGTTTTGTAATCCATATATGATTGTTTTCATATTAAAACATACTCTTGAGACCCGAATGGCCGAATTCGTTCATGTTTTGTTAATTTTATGATTTTAGGCATCAAATTTATTATTTCCTCTAATTGTGTTGTTTTTTTTCCTTTTCATGTTGAGACTACAACTAAAAAGAAAAAAGAAATCAACATTTTTAAAGTTTACTACAACATAATGAAAACAATAGTATAAGTTTGGTTATCCAAAATAAAAACCATGCCAAAGTTTGTTACCTATTGTCTTTGTTAGATATAGGGAAAACCCAATGTATTATCATTTGATGCTATAAAAAACCATTATGTTATACTGAGTTTGAGCTGACTGAGTCCAAACATTTTTGACCTAGTACTCGGTTGAGTTGACTGACTCGTTTCTTTAAAGAATGTTTTGAGATCATTCCTTGTGTGTGCACATCATAAGCACATAATAAATATATACAAAAAGTAGAGGTGGCAAAAACTGACATGATAAGAAATCAACATTAAATAAAGAGGTTTGATTAAGATATTTTAACTCGTTTAATTAAACGGGTTGACATAACACGACATAAAAAATAAACGGCTAAAGTTAGGGTTGAGAATTTCAACTCAAATATGACTCGAAACGACTTGTTTGTATGTAATATTTCTGAATATTTTAAATAAACTAGAAAAACCAAAACCAAAACAATATGTAAAAGAAAACATTTGGGTTGATTCGTTTTGTAATGTGAAATACCCTTAGTTTTCTTAGTTAAGACTTTGATTTTTAGTTTTTTTGTTATCGCTCAAATTACATATTTCCCTCAACCATTCCCTCATCCTCATGATCCCTCCATTCTCATTTCAAGTTATATTCATTCAATTTTGCTCTCTAAACTTCTTATAAATTTAGCCATTTCGCTTCCTAACTATTGCATTTTCTTTCCATTTATCAAAATCATACTCTTTCAATATGTTTAATGTTTCAACCTCACACGCCATGATATATTTTAAGGTATACCTCTAATCCTAAATCTGACACGAAAATAAATAAGTTGACATGACATGACACATTAATTGAACGGGTCGGGTTAGAGTCAAGCCTTTTCAACCAGTTTATTGTTTTGATACGACACATTTGCCAGCTCTAACAAAAAATAAACTTTGTGTATATATATATATATATATATATATATATATATATATATATATATATATATATATATATATATATATATATATATATATATATATATATATATATATATATATAATGTGCAGTATACAAGTAAGTTAATGCATGTAGTATAATTTCAATCCCTTAACTTTGTGTAATTGTCATTTTCAACCTTTATGTTTTGTAAAATGATATTTTTCATCTCTGTACTTTATAAAATATCATTTTTACCTTCTCCATATTCAATGTTGTAAAATATCACTTTCACCCATTCGTTTTTTAAACTTTCGTCTTTATCCCGTAGTATATAAATACGATTCTCCCTAATCTACTTTGTAAAATGCATCTTCCATTCCTCTCTTTTTGAAAATGTTACTTTGATGCTCTCAACTTTATACTTTGTAAATTAATTATCTCTACTATATATGAATTTATGTGCTTCATGATAAACCTGATATCCGAAAAGAAAATCTTCTATGTAAAATTCAAAAAGACAATGTCGGAAAGAAAATGCAAGAAATTCTTGCACAAGAATCTATTTATTTCTCATGTTAACGCTACATGTAATGTCTTCAAAGATCTCTAATTCATGCTAAGGTAGTGTTTTTGTTTAGAATTTTAAATTCGAATTGAGTTGCATTCGTTCATATTTTATTAGAGGTTTTGTTGTCGGAAAAATAGTGGTGACTGAAAATAATGATGGTGGTTAGAAACATTTTTGAGGATGGTGATATTTGAAAAGAGTAACCAAATGTTTTATACCAAATAAATATTCATTCAAAATAATTTACCATCTTTTCATAATACTTTTGACAAAACTGCACAAATGGTCCCTGTGGTAGCTTAAAATTGCCACTTTGGTCCAAAAATGTTAGGACTAGCACTAGACGTACAAACTTTTCATTTTGTTGCGAATTTTGTCCGGTTTTGTTTGAACTTTTTTATAAAGACGATTTTGCCTCTGATTATTTAATATTTTAATTTTCTTTTATTACAACAATTAAATAGAATTAAAAATAAAAGAAAAAAGAAAATACTCACTCTCTCTCTCTCTCCCATCTTCTTCTTCTTCCTCAAGAACGCTGAAGATTATCTTCTGCCACCACCACCATTCGACCGTCGTCCTCCACCACCATTGTTTGACCACCATCCGCCACAACCACAATTTGCCATATCCATCTCTACCTAAATGAAATCAGATGAACACACACACAAAATCAGATCAGATGAACAGACACACACACACATAAAAATGAAATCTGATGAGCAAACACAGATCAACACAAGAATCCATCGATTTTTCAACAAGTACCACACAAACACACACACATACAGATTAAACACACACACAAACTCGAACAAGACCAACGAGAGATTAAACACACATACACACACAAACACCACAATAGATCTAAATAGCTAAGGTTTCAAAAAACTAAAAGGACAACAGTCGAGTTCAGCGCCAAACCTTCATCGATGTAAGATCTGAGAAGGGTTCGTAAAGAGGTGGTGGTCGCCACACCTCAGTCGATTAGGTTGAGTCCAGCACCGCCATTACTAGGGTTTCAGCTCGCCACCATTACAAACCCTAACCTGTTACATATTCGTTTTAGAGATGGTGGTGACAAGGAGAAACACGATGGTTGGATAGATCTACACTAAGAACGGCGACGAGGAGGGAACAAGTCTAAACCCTAGCCGTTTCCGCCTTCGACCCCCCTACTAGATCTTGATTCGTTATGGTTGTTAACGATGACCGGGTTGTAGAGTTTCATGCTAGGGCTTCTTTTAATAGGAGGAAGAGGAGGAGGAGATCGTCGTCTAAGGATGAGATCAGAGACCCATTACTCGACCTGATTTCTTCTTCTTGAATGTGTTCATTAGAAAACCCTTCATCAGATCTGATTTCATGTATGTTTTCTTGAGCGGTGCGTGTTTGGAGAATAAACTTAAAAAATATGGAGTGTTTGTGTATGTGCTCATGAATATGAATATATGTTCATGAGTTTCAATGTGTGTTCTTGAGTGTTTTGTATTTGCAGAGAGAGAGAGAGAGAGAGAGAGAGAGAGAGAGAGAGAGAGAGAGAGAGAGAGAGAGAGAGAGAGAGAGAGAGAGAGAGAGAGAGAGAGAGAGAGAGAGAGAGAGAGAGAGAGAGAGAGAGAGAGAGAGAGAGAGAGAGAGAGAGAGAGAGAGAGAGAGGTAAATTTTTATTAATTTTTTAATCATAAAAATATAAAAATAAATAAATAAACTGAAAAAATAAAAAAGAAGGGTAAAATCATCATTTCAAAAAAGTTTAAAGTAAATTGGACCAAACTCGCAATAAAATGAAAACTTTGGACCTGTGGTGCTAGTCCAAACCTTTTTGGACCAAAGTGACAATTTTCAGCAAACCATAGGGACCATTTGTGCAGTTTAGTCATTACTCTTTAAAGAACTATGGAATGGTAAATATGTTCAAAAAATACCATGCTTGTGTACAAAACTCCACATCCGTGTTCGTGTTCGTGAATGATTTTCTTGTCTTGTTATCATTCAATGCCCTAAACAACTTAACAACCCACTTCAAATAGACCAATCCAATTAAAATTCATACTATACTTATAAATGAGACATTTTTCCTATCACCTTATGAATTTTCCTATTATTTTCATATTCTTTATAATTAATAATAATTCTAATGTTAGATATGTGCAAAACCTCTTCAACTTATGTAACTTATATTAATCTTTTCAACTTACAAGAAATGTGATTCTTTATAAGTTCATAATATGTTATTTTTATTTTTATTTTTCAAGTCTCAACTTACACGCATGAAAACTATTGTTGAAATAATGCATAAACAAGGTCTATAATCACCGGGGTTAGTCCCAGTATTCATGTCTACTCCTTACTCTTCTTATAACTACTATTTCCTACTAGTGAATGCTACATAATTCTACTTACAAGTTTAGCTCCTTTATCATAGCTAACATTACCCTAAATCAAAGGATTGTTTGTGTAGGTATAGTGAACTATGGATCCATTGTAGTGAAAAATTTGACTTGCTGTTGAAACATTGTTGCTTTGTCAAACCTACAAATTGTTAATTTGTTATTATCTTTTTGATATTTAACTCCTTATGGCATCACAATATGGTGTAGGGATGATCGTTTTGAGTGAAAAGCGAACCAAAACCGATTGGTACAAAATAGGCTTAAACGGTCTGGTTATTGGTTCTAAATATCCCTCAATTTCATAATTGGGTTCGGTCTTAACAGGTATCGTGTATACTGGTTTCAAGAATCGGAACCGGAAATTCAAAAGTTAACAAGTTTACAAAACTCTAATAACAAAGACTTATAAAACTATTGTACAATGAACTATTTCCTATTTTTAGCATAAGATTTGGTAGGTTAGCAAGCTTACAAAACATAGTATTTTGGATTTAATTATGTCCTATATTTTGAGATAAATTCTTTAAGATTCTGTTGGCAATATGTATTTTTTATTTATAACCATTTCTTTTTGGTGGTTTCTTTTTGGGTGGCATTTTGATGTTCCAAATACGAATATGCATGCATGTACTTGATTATATTTGTATTTACATTGATGTAATATAATAGATGATATAATCATCTAATTAGATGTATCATTTTCACTTTACCCCAATGATGAAGATAGGGTGATTGAATAACTAATATGTAACATCCCAAAATTCTAGACAAAAAATTTCTTTTTAATAAAACATTACTTTAAACAAAGACATCATTCCAAAACATCATCTGAGTATAAGTTTTCAAAACACTTGTTTATTATCAGAGTAAACATTCCCAGGTTGACTAATCTATGGTGTGTGCCATGCGATCACCCCGAGCTCCTCCCTCCGCTACCGGAAGTACCTGAAAACAAAACTGAAAACCGTAAGCACGAAGCTTAGTGAGTTCCCCACCTTACCACATACCATGCAAAATCACATACTGCACATACTGGGCCTCGCCCTCTACTTCGGGCCTCGCCCGATACAACGGCCTCGCCGCTCCAGGCCCCGCCTGGCTTCGAGCCTCGCTCGGATACAGATCTGTTTCACTTAGGCCTCGCCTGTCACAGGGCCTCGCCCTCTAACATATAGTAGCACATAAACATATCACATAACTTTACATAAACTAAACATATACTAACAACTCTTGCTCTAAGGCCTCGCCTATCTCTGGGCCCCGCCCGAGTTCTGCTACTGATGAGTCATGGAACCTCGTCCATACTCCTGCTGATAGTGAGGTTCGGGCCCAGCCCACCCTCACTCCTTTCCTAACTTGGGCCTCGCCCTTGCTCTGCTGCTACTGAGATGTGGAACACCATCCACACTCTGCTATTGGTGAGATACGGGACCCCGCCCTCTCTCACCTCCCTACCAGGCACATACAAGTATCACACAGACAACAAGTATAGACTATCACATAAACCGCTCCTTGGGCACCCGCCCTCTGCCACTGGACCTCGTCCAAATATCATACTAACATACTGTGCCTAGGGCTAACCCCCGGGTCTTCTACTCATAACTACATGGGCCGGCATTGTGGCCGTAGACCCATTCATACAAAGGGAGACTCACCTGATATCGCTGGACTGCTGCTGCTAACCCCTCTGACCGCTACCTGACCACTGACTCCGAACTGCTGCTCCGCTAGCTCCCCGAGCTACCAATATCAACATAACACTTAGTCTAACTGACCTTCGAAGGTCAACCAAGTCAACTCTGGCCAAAGTCAACGTCCTGATCAAAGTCAACCTTCCACGTCAACCCTACTCGTCGAGTCACCCTACTGACTCGCCGAGTTCATAATTCCAGAGTCCTTCCACTCGCGACTCTACTCGCCGAGTCAGCCCCTGACTCGCCGAGTTTACTGATTCCCGATTCCTGTCCTGACCAACTCACTGAGTCCTGGCTCGACTCGCTGACTCGAGTCTTAACTCGAAGGGTTTGGGACCACTCGACCTGACTCGCCGAGTCTAAGAACAGACTCGCCGAGCACACGACAAACTTCATCCAACTCGACGAGTTGTTCATCCAACTCGCCGAG
Source organism: Lactuca sativa (assembly GCF_002870075.4). Taxonomy (NCBI): domain Eukaryota; kingdom Viridiplantae; phylum Streptophyta; class Magnoliopsida; order Asterales; family Asteraceae; genus Lactuca; species Lactuca sativa. The sequence continues at coordinate 55,669,688 of NC_056628.2, read as the reverse complement.
TTCATGCCCATCTTCATCCGACTCGACGAGCTGTTCATCCCACTCGTCGAGTTCCTCCTCGTCTTCATGGTACTCGCCGAGTCCACTCAAAGGACTCGCCGAGTCCATTCAGATCTCCCAACATGCAGAGGGCTTTTGAGTCATGCAGGGACTCCAATCCATAGATCCATACTTCCAAAGCTCAATCCCTACGTAAAGTTGCAAACTTTACGTATAACTAAAGAGATCTAGGCTCAAAACACATTAGGGTTTGGTTTAAGGACACAAGGGCTTCACCAACTACTCATCTCCTGATGCTTTATGACATAATGGACTCACCCAACCATAGATCTGAAGTGGCAACAACATATCTAAGCCCCTAACCCGATTTGGGCCTCAAACAACCATAAAACCCCCAAATCTCATGACAAAAATAGATCTAGATGCAAAGAAGGGAAAATGGCAGCTTAATACCTCCAAGATGAACACAATACTGAAGTAGATCTCGAGCACACACCTCTCCCTTGAAGCAACCTTCTTGATCTTCAAGTTTCCTCTCCAAAGTATCCTTCCTCCAAAGCTATTTCTCTCAATAATGGAAGCTCACACGTATTATAGGGTTTACAGGTCCTCTGGAGTGATATGGGGGCTGAGGGAGGGACATAACACCCTTTAAATAGGATACAACTCCCAGAATTAGGGTTTTCCTCGCACAGACCAGACTCGCCGAGTCACCTTGGCCGACTCGTCGAGTTGGTCACTTCCTTTTCGACCCGGATCCCGTTCCGACTCGCCGAGTCCTTCCTTGACTCGTCGAGTCCCTCTAAATTTAGGGTTTCCTTTACTTTCTTGGCTTTCAAATTCTTGGGTGTTACAACTCTCCCCCACTTAAACTGAACTTCGTCCTCGAAGTTAACCATGGCCCACCGCCAACGGTCTGCCTCCAATCCCCAACACCAGCCGCCTACCTGCGCTGGTCTTCACCAATACTGCACTGAACCCGCAGAGGTTCTCCACTTCTTTCCTTGCGCAAATCCCTTGCATTCCCAAGGCAAAGCCTCATAACCGACTTTTCCTTTGACACTGTGAAGGTCCTATCCTTCACTAACTCCATCACCTCCCCGCTATTCCCAGAACGGTCACCACCGTCAGCACTCACTGACACTCCTTCTTGCCAACACTTGGTGTCGAGCACCCCTCGACTCAACTAACTGAAGTCCACCATACGCTGCATACTCGCACTGCCACCGACTGGCAATCCTATTATTCCTCGACTGACTTCCTGATAAACCGGGACCGCCCTGGTCCCTACCAAACTATCAATGACTGGATTACCGATTCCCACCGGTAGCTAAACCCAACACCATCCCTGGTCGTTCTCAGCGACTACCGAGAAAACCTCGACTATCTATAACTGCTCAATCAATCCTGCCATCCAGGCACTACAACTCGGGATCCCCGATCCCCTAACTTGACACTAGGGTCCCTACCAGGTCCCACCTGCGCTGCTAAACTCACGGGCCTCGCCCTCGGGTCTCACCCACCCATACTACTGAGCAACCCTGCTCCCAGGTCTCACCTGCACCGCTAATCTCATACGGGTCTCACCCAACTATATCTTGGAGCGGCCTCTCCCAAGGTCTCACCTTTCTAGAGCTATACAGGCAACTCCCTACTACTCTCATCCACTACCCATTCCTGATCCCTACCTGATCACTAGGAGATAAGGGCCTCGCCCCGACTCCTGCTAACGAAACTACTAAGGAATGCTACGGCTTACCCGTAGTCTTACATCCCTACCACTGACTGCTAATACGAAGGCACCCACGTGCCCTCGACTTCTCAAGATCCTTATTCCGACTCCCGCGAGTCCTTCAGGCGATCCACAATCTGAATTCTCAATCATAACCAACCATACCATCCCACGCGCTAGCTGATATGGAGTTTCTCAAACTCCCAACCCTGGAATCCTCAATTCATCAAACGTTGAACTACTTCTCTTCCCTCTCGGAGGTCACGTACTCGTTCTGGGTCTGCGTGCTCTTCTCCGGGCACACCCGGAGGATTCTCCCCCACTTCGATCCTGCTTATCCCTTGCTGCTCATCATTCAAAGAAATCCCGATCCTTGCTACCATTCCATAACTCACCCACTGAGGAATCCAAGCCCGCCATAGCTAGGGCTTTAGCCAATCCATCACAATCACTGCACCACTCAGAACTAACGAAACGAACCAAAACCCTCCCAAGCATGCTACAGATACTGCATCCTTCGAACCCTTCTTCAATAGAGCACATTCCCCCTCTAACTCCCATACAAATATCCAAGGTTTGCAAATGGCATATAACTCGATCACAATCAACCAATCAAAATAAAATACTCATACCGATAATGATGCAGAACCATAACAATGAAATTATGCACAAAATAAAAGAACTGAGAATGGAAATTGCATACCTGCAACATCCGGCGATGATCGCGTCTCCAAAGTCGTCATCTGGAAAGCCCTGCTCCCTGCTGCAGGTGCCTCTACCCGGCCCTGACGGCCATCTGCGATCCTCAAAGTTGCAGGGGCGGGTGCCATCACCCGTCCCGCTGAAGACAAACTGGGGCACTGGGCCTTCTTGTGGCCCCGCTGGTTGCAATGAAAACATATCATGTCTGATCCCTGCGCGGCGGTAACAGTACAATCCCTGCTAAAATGACCAGTCCGACCGCACTTGAAGCAGCCAGACTCACCACCGCTACCACTCCTGCACGCGCCCCCGTGCGCCCTGCCACACTTTCCGCATCGACTGCGGTCCTGACGATCCCTCGATCTCGAATCCGATCCCTTGGGCATTTTGCCCGAACCCGCTGATACCTGAACCTCATCCGGCTTCCTCTTCCGGATCTGCTCCAAATCAATTTCCCTTTCCCTAGCCCGAGAAATCATATCTTCCAGCGTCTTACAGCTGGACCTACTCACGAACTCCCTGATGTCGTCCCTCAACATCTCATGGTACCGAGCCTTCTTCATCTCCTCATCCGCTACATACTGCGGTACAAGAAGAGCCCTCTCCCTGAACTTGGCGGTGATCTCCGCCACAGTTTCAGTAGTCTGCGTCAAATCCTGAAACTCTCGTGCCAGCTGCTGCACCTCAATAATCGGCGAAAACTCCGCCCTGAACCTGGCCGAGAAATCGCTCCAAGTCATCGCGTCCAACGCGGCATCATCCCCCAATGCATGACCAATCTCCTCCCACCAATCCCTCGCTTTGTCCTTCAGAAGACAGGAGGCGAGTCTAACCTTGTCCCCCTCGGGACACTTGCTTGTACGAAAAGCGTTGGCAACATCAGCCAACCATCTGCTGCTAGCAATGGGGTCCCTAGCCCCATGATAATCTGGTGCCCCGCAAGCTCTGAACTCTCGAAATGTCAAGGTACGCGCCCCCATCAATGCCATCATCTCAGTACGGAAGGCTCCCAGCCTCTCCTCCAAGATCTCCAGTATGCCCTCCTTGACCGAGCCAAAGATCACAGGAGTCTGAGCTAGAATACTGCGCGTAACCTCAGCTGATATCAACTCCCTCATCCGCTCCTCGAGCTGCTCGGTCCCTGAACCCGAGGCTGATCCCTCTCCGGCGCCTGATCCGCCCGCTGGTCTCTCTCGCAATGTCACCATGCTGAAAATATACCACAACCACAATCAGAATACCCATCACTGATACAAGATCAAACCTGCCCTACCAGGTTCCCGGTCTTGCCTCTGCCCTTCCTGAATCGAGTACGGATCCTCTGCTTTCAGTAGTACGGGCCCATACTACCTTCCACATCTATCCGTACTTTCCTCAGGAATTGCTTTGACTCCACCAGGTCCCTTAACCACTCATACTGCTCCCAACTCTATCTCATCCTAGGCTTACCCTAGGGAAACCTCTAACTCAACTCGAACCAGTCCTCAGCCGCTGAAGGTCTCCTTGTGATGCCAATTAGCCATCACCTAGATACCATCACATGTGACGAGGCTCAGATAATCCTTCAAGTAAAAGACTCGTCCCTACAACGGTTGGACTCAGACAAGAGCTGCGCAATAGGGCCAATTCCAGCACTCTGAGATTATTCAACCCTGATCACATGTGACGTAATGTATCTATCTAATGGCTAACTCCCATCACTCAAATTCCCACAATGCACAAAGCAAGCAGCATTCGAACGAGGGGAAAGTCTAACCACAACATGCTTAAGCAATCATATCCACATAGCAAGAATCTGAACTAGCATGCAACACAAACTCATAACTCAGGCATAACCTAAACAGGCTATCCTACTACTGTCTAATCAGCACTATCATGCAACTCAAAAGCACAAATAACAGGCACATAAGGCATCATTCCTAGATCCTTAGTCCTATTCTAGCATGCTGTTCTATCAACTGACAATCATAATATAAACTTGTATGGGTATTTTGGGGTACTTACTTGAGCTCGGTTGATTGCATGCACCACACCTCTTTTCTCTTTTCAAAGTTCTTTTCTTCCTGGATTCTTTTTGCTTTTCTAAAACTGTTTTTCATTCTCAAAATTCTTTTTACAAAACTTTCTTTTCACATTTTGAAAACTTTTCATCCGACCCCTCAGTTTGAGTTCAGGCACACCCGAGAGTATGCCCGAATCCCTCAAACCAAGGCTCTGATACCAACTTGTAACATCCCCCTCTGGCACGTATCACAATATTGTCCGCTTTGGGCCACTCGGCACGAGGACTTCCCAGGGGGTCACCCATCCTGGTACTACTCCCGCCCGAGCACGCTTAACTGCAGAGTTCTTATGGGATCTGCTGCCCTCACGGTTTTAAAACGCGTTGTGACAAGGAAGGTATCCACACCCCTTTATAAGGAAATGTTTCGTTCTCCTTCCAAGCCGATGTGGGATCAGATCTAACCCACTTAGTTGTAACACCCAAGAATTTGAAAGCCAAGAAAGTAAAGGAAACCCTAAATTTAGAGGGACTCGACGAGTCAAGGAAGGACTCGGCGAGTCGGAACGGGATCCGGGTCGACAAGGAAGTGACCAACTCGACGAGTCGGCCAAGGTGACTCGGCGAGTCTGGTCTGTGCGAGGAAAACCCTAATTCTGGGAGTTGTATCCTATTTAAAGGGTGTTATGTCCCTCCCTCAGCCCCCATATCACTCCAGAGGACCTGTAAACCCTATAATACGTGTGAGCTTCCATTATTGAGAGAAATAGCTTTGGAGGAAGGATACTTTGGAGAGGAAACTTGAAGATCAAGAAGGTTGCTTCAAGGGAGAGGTGTGTGCTCGAGATCTACTTCAGTATTGTGTTCATCTTGGAGGTATTAAGCTGCCATTTTCCCTTCTTTGCATCTAGATCTATTTTTGTCATGAGATTTGGGGGTTTTATGGTTGTTTGAGGCCCAAATCGGGTTAGGGGCTTAGATATGTTGTTGCCACTTCAGATCTATGGTTGGGTGAGTCCATTATGTCATAAAGCATCAGGAGATGAGTAGTTGGTGAAGCCCTTGTGTCCTTAAACCAAACCCTAATGTGTTTTGAGCCTAGATCTCTTTAGTTATACGTAAAGTTTGCAACTTTACGTAGGGATTGAGCTTTGGAAGTATGGATCTATGGATTGGAGTCCCTGCATGACTCAAAAGCCCTCTGCATGTTGGGAGATCTGAATGGACTCGGCGAGTCCTTTGAGTGGACTCGGCGAGTACCATGAAGACGAGGAGGAACTCGACGAGTGGGATGAACAGCTCGTCGAGTCGGATGAAGATGGGCATGAACTCGGCGAGTTGGATGAACAACTCGTCGAGTTGGATGAAGTTTGTCGTGTGCTCGGCGAGTCTGTTCTTAGACTCGGCGAGTCAGGTCGAGTGGTCCCAAACCCTTCGAGTTAAGACTCGAGTCAGCGAGTCGAGCCAGGACTCAGTGAGTTGGTCAGGACAGGAATCGGGAATCAGTAAACTCGGCGAGTCAGGGGCTGACTCGGCGAGTAGAGTCGCGAGTGGAAGGACTCTGGAATTATGAACTCGGCGAGTCAGTAGGGTGACTCGACGAGTAGGGTTGACGTGGAAGGTTGACTTTGATCAGGACGTTGACTTTGGCCAGAGTTGACTTGGTTGACCTTCGAAGGTCAGTTAGACTAAGTGTTATGTTGATATTGGTAGCTCGGGGAGCTAGCGGAGCAGCAGTTCGGAGTCAGTGGTCAGGTAGCGGTCAGAGGGGTTAGCAGCAGCAGTCCAGCGATATCAGGTGAGTCTCCCTTTGTATGAATGGGTCTACGGCCACAATGCCGGCCCATGTAGTTATGAGTAGAAGACCCGGGGGTTAGCCCTAGGCACAGTATGTTAGTATGATATTTGGACGAGGTCCAGTGGCAGAGGGCGGGTGCCCAAGGAGCGGTTTATGTGATAGTCTATACTTGTTGTCTGTGTGATACTTGTATGTGCCTGGTAGGGAGGTGAGAGAGGGCGGGGTCCCGTATCTCACCAATAGCAGAGTGTGGATGGTGTTCCACATCTCAGTAGCAGCAGAGCAGGGGCGAGGCCCAAGTTAGGAAAGGAGTGAGGGTGGGCTGGGCCCGAACCTCACTATCAGCAGGAGTATGGACGAGGTTCCATGACTCATCAGTAGCAGAACTCGGGCGGGGCCCAGAGATAGGCGAGGCCTTAGAGCAAGAGTTGTTAGTATATGTTTAGTTTATGTAAAGTTATGTGATATGTTTATGTGCTACTATATGTTAGAGGGCGAGGCCCTGTGACAGGCGAGGCCTAAGTGAAACAGATCTGTATCCGAGCGAGGCTCGAAGCCAGGCGGGGCCTGGAGCGGCGAGGCCGTTGTATCGGGCGAGGCCCGAAGTAGAGGGCGAGGCCCAGGATAGCGGGCGTGGCCCAGTATGTGCAGTATGTGATTTTGCATGGTATGTGGTAAGGTGGGGAACTCACTAAGCTTCGTGCTTACGGTTTTCAGTTTTGTTTTCAGGTACTTCCGGTAGCGGAGGGAGGAGCTCGGGGTGATCGCATGGCACACACCATAGATTAGTCAACCTGGGAATGTTTACTCTGATAATAAACAAGTGTTTTGAAAACTTATACTCAGATGATGTTTTGGAATGATGTCTTTGTTTAAAGTAATGTTTTATTAAAAAGAAATTTTTGGTCTAGAATTTTGGGATGTTACAAATGGTATCAGAGCCAGGGCACGGGTCGATGTGTTCGACGGGGACGTCGAACCCTATAATGGGGGGTGAAAGTGGGTTAGATCTGATCCCACATCGGCTTGGAAGGAGAACGAAACATTTCCTTATAAAGGGGTGTGGATACCTTCCTTGTCACAACGCGTTTTAAAACCGTGAGGGCAGCAGATCCCATAAGAACTCTGCAGTTAAGCGTGCTCGGGCGGGAGTAGTACCAGGATGGGTGACCCCCTGGGAAGTCCTCGTGCCGAGTGGCCCAAAGCGGACAATATTGTGATACGTGCCAGAGGGGGATGTTACATAATAAAACAATACAATTTACATAGGGTGATTGAATAACTAATAAAACAATACAATTTACATAGGGTGATTGAATAACTAATAAAACAATACAATTTACATCCTCGAAGTCATTTGTTTTAAGGAAAATGGGTATTAAGTATTGAATAATAACACATTGTAATTTACTTCCTCTACATTCATATTTTAAATAAACCTCCCTTGTAATTAAAAAAAAAAGTATCAAACAACCCCCTTTACACATTATTTTTGTACCAAAAAAATTCCCGGTTTCAGTTATTTTCGGTTCCAAACCCAGTTTTTGGTTATTTCCGATTCTAGTTGACCATAGATCTTTTGGTCTTAACCACTTCCAAACTCGATATAACCGGTTCCGTACTGAAAACCAAATTGGAAAACAAACACACTGAATATTCTGAAGACTATTCTCGGTCTGATACCTAGAACCAGAACCAAAATTGGTACCAACGATTCCGGAAACAGTTTTAAATTATTAAACATGTAACCTGTTTCGGGACCCATTCTAACATTCTAGGAACCATCGGTTCCAGTTTCACTAAGCTTATACATGCAAAACGGAAAAAAAAACAACATAAATAAAAATGTAAATTCTAATATATTTTAAGCACATAGTTGCCTTCCCGCGCAAAGCACGATGATACATCTACTGAACTATATACATCAGAGATCTCATTGTAATTGGATCATATTTTTTCTAAAATTTCAATATCCAAACGGGAGTCATTGGTTATTGATGATGCCAATGTAGATCCAAACAAAAGCAAATGTATCTGATCTAATAATTTGATTTGTCTCATTATCATCCAATTAGCATCTAATATCTAAATTATCATAAAGTAGTAAAATTACTAATACGTACATTTACATAATTAAATGTTAATAAGAAAAAAATTACAAAATAAAAATAAAATAAAATATCATTACATTATTTGGAAATTTGATGGTTCTAATCATTTATATTAGATTTGTTTTTTGAATGACATTTTATCCTAAGGCTGAAACGTTCACATGGATGCATTAAAGAACCAAATGTAAAAATGTTGTAAATCATACCAATACACACGCAAGGAAACCAACTGTAACAACGTAGTTTTCAAAGCAAAATTTTCATTTTTCAACAACCAAATTACATTTAAAAACATTCTCAAAAGAGTATTTCACCATTGTTATTACTCAAAACATATTCCCAAGATCATAAACAAATATCCACTCTGTGTGTACGGTTCACGTCGGCGCCTTCCCACGGTTCTCGCTAGTACTTGAAACACATAACACAACAACTGTAAGCATAAATGCTTAGTGAGTTCCCCAAAATACAACATACAACACATACACCACTCGAGGCTATAGCACGACCCTCCTGTCGTTGTGTCTCAGCGGGACCCTCCAGTCCCGTAGCTCGTTGGACCCTCTGGTCTGGTCATAGCTCGTTGGGCCCTCTGGCCTGGTCTGTATCGTTGGACCCTCCGGTCCGGTCTGTATTGTTGGATCCTCCGGTCTGGTCTATAAAATCATACAACATACACATATCACATAACACATAATCTCATACTTAGCACATAAGACCCTCTGGTCAACACATAATACCACTCTAGGTAACATATAGTGAGAAGACTCACCTCGAATGTCTCGGTAAATCTCTGACTCGGTAGAAATAGGGTCTAGCCTCCACCTAATCACATAAAGTAAATACTCTCATAAATATAATCCTTGAGACTAGACTCAACCCTCTCTTAGCACACTCAGAAAGGGTAAAAGACCATTTTACCCCTCTCTTGACACAAAGGTCCCATTGTTGACCAAACCCTAAAAGTCAACAAAAGTCAACGGTCAAACTTTGACCGACTCGTCGAGTTCATACGAGTGACTCGACGAGTCCATGCGAGTTCTCTGAATCCTTTTAAACCTCTCAGACACGACGAGTTCCCTCTTCACTCGTCGAGTTAGTCGGCAACGAATCACGGGGCAACCCCGACTCGACTCGTCGAGTCTACTTATGGACTCGGCGAGTTGCTCCCATGACAACATTCATCTGACCTTCTGAGGTTAGATCTGCTCCCCCAATCCATAGATCTAGCTTCCCTTTAGTCCATAATCTCGTAAAGTTCGAATCTTGGGCCCTCATGCAAGGTCCTCTATGCTCATTTGAGTGAAATCCCTCATTTCATGACAACTCTAGCTCATTACCCCAAAGGGAAGGCATAAAGCCGAATGGAAGGGATACTCTGGACCTCTTAGGGTCCAGATCTATGAATCATTTCACCATGGGACCTCTCTTACTCTAGATCCAAGCTAAATAAAGCATGAAGAAACCCTAAATTCAACCATAACAACAAAATACGAGAATGGACTCGAGTTTATACCTCAAAGATGATGATGCAAGCTGAAAGCTCTCTGGAATGAAGTCCTCTTGCCCCCTTCTTGCTGGAAACCCTTTCCTCCTTAGCTAAATCACACCACAAATGAACAAGGAGCTCTAATTCTCTCACAACGCGCTCAAGATCGAAAGGGATACTCTCTCTGGACAGGTAGCCGCAAATGGAGGATATAAAGCCCTTTAAATAGGGCTCAGACCCGGGGAATTAGGGCTTCATTAAACAGCATGGACTCGTCGAGTCCGGTCATTAACTTAGATGGAGAATCGCGACTCTACTCGGCGAGTCTAAGCATCAACTCGCCGAGTCCCTCTCAAAAAATCTCCAAAATAAATGAATAAATAATGTACCTGGAAATCCGGATGTTTCAATTCCCCCCACTAGAATCAGACTTCGCCCTCGAAGTCTTACTCTGCAAACAACTCTGGATACTGCTCACGCATCTCTTGCTCCGGCTGCCAAGTCAGCTCGGACCCTTTCCGATGTTGCCACTGGACCTGCACCAGGGGTACTTCCTTGTTCCTCAGAACCTTGATCTTCCGATCCATAATCGCAACCGGTCTCTCAACATATTTCAGGCCTGCATCCACCTGAATATCCTCCAATGGTACCACTGCTGACTCGTCGGCAATACACTTCCTCAGCTGCGAAACATGAAAGGTGTCATGAATCTGGCCCAACTCTGCAGGTAACTCCAACCGGTAGGCTACCCGGCCTACCCTCGCAATCACTCAGAATGGACCAATATAACGGGGGCCCAACTTGCCCCTCTTCCTGAACCGAATCACTCCTTTCCAAGGAGATACCTTCAGGAGTACAAAGTCACCGACCTAGAACTCGAGCTCCGAGCGACGCCTGTCTGCGTAGCTTTTCTGACGACTCTGAGCCGTCAGTAACCTCTGCCTGACCTGCTGAATCTGCTTAGTCGTCTGAAGTACTATCTCGGTATTACCCATCACACGTTGACCGACCTCACCCCAGCAAATGGGAGTCCGACACCTCCTCCCATACAACAGCTCAAAGGGTGGCATACCGATGCTCGAATGATGGCTGTTGTTGTAGGAAAACTCAGCCAAAGGAAAAAATGTGTCCCAACTCCCTCCGAAGTCCAGTACACATGCCCGAAGCATGTCCTCGAGCGTCTGAATCGTCCGCTCGCTCTTCCCGTTGGTCTGTGGGTGGTATGCGGTGCTAAAATGCAGCCTCGTGCCCAACTCCTCATGAAACTTCATCTAGAACCTGAAAGTGAAACGCACGTCTCGATCCGAGACAATCGAGATCGACACTCCATGCCATGATACTACCTCTTTCACGTACAATTCTGCCAACCTCTCAGCGGAAGAGCTCTCATTGATAACAAGGAAATGAGCGCTCTTCGTCAATCTGTCCATAATCACCCAAATTGCATCGACGCCCCTAGCAGTCCTTGGTAATTTGGTGATAAAATCCATGGTAATCTGATGTGTGTGAAACGAACTAGTTTTAATCCTACTAACTTAAACACAAAGACAAACACACGAAAGGCAGTGTACGTATCGATTAGCAGTTTAGTTCAGGTAAGTAGAGTATCGAACACAGGGAATGGTAAACAATAAAAATAAATGCTAATATTATCTAAATAAAACAATTAATAGAAAGGGGGTTTTCTCTAGTTTTACAAGACTAGAAACTTGCTAACTATTACTAATTTAAAAACTAGAAAACAAAGAACTAACTAGATTCAATAATGGGAAGGAACTTCTGTTTAGTTCAACTCAATTGATCCTATGGTTGATTTCAAGGTAATGGTGCAATGGATTAATTCTTTTGTCGGTTACCGATTCAAATGATTAGATTTGCATTCACTACACTAATCCTTAGCAAATAAACTAACTTAAACAGTGGCCAGTTGTCTAATTTAATTAGATTTACTAGATTAATTATTCGGGTTAATTTAGACTTGCAATAGTTAACTAATTTAATCTTTTAATTAACTTCTTGTTGATGGTCATCACACAAGCTTGCACATGAATTTACTCAATTTTCTTATTAACTCTAGTTTCATGTTCATTAATCCTAGACATATGACAAAGTGATCACATAGCATATGAGATTGATAATCAATAGATGTTCATGCTAATCAATTATCTTCCTATTAACAGAAAATTAATTATTATTCACACACAAGGTTCTTTAGCAAGCTAAAAAAACAAAAATCACCAACTTAGAATTAATCCTACCAATCAATCAAACCATAGCATCAATTTTGTATCCCCAAACAGAAGTCTAAAAGTTTTAGCTCATAATTGAAGTAAATAACAACAAACAAACAGAGTCTAATTGTTTAACCATAATGAAAAAACAAAAGATTAAGTGGAATGATGAAATTTGCCTCAATTCTCCTTCGGGATTGAATTCTAGCTTCTCTCTTCGTCTTCTAGGGTTTTTCTGACTTCTTAATCGCAGCTAAACTCTTCTGAATCGTTCCAAAATTCTCTCCCATCATTCTGAGGAGTTATCTTTATATATACGAATCGACTCGTCGAGTCAGGTGGCGACTCGTCGAGTCCATCTCTCAGTCCCCGTATTGTGATAAGTCTCTGGGATCCCGAGTCTTTATCTTCTCGAATCTTCGCTTGGACTCGCCGAGTAGTCGACCCTACTCGCCGGGTTGGTGCTATTTTTAGTGTTTTTCTTCTTTGTTCCATTCTCGAACTGTCACCGCTTCTTCTGCTTCCGAGCTTCATTTTTGGACTGAAAATATAATTCAAACACTTTTAAGTACCTTTTGTCCATAAAATGCAATAATTTAGCTAATAAATGAATAAAAATCTATACTTAATATGAACTAATTTATACACATATCAAAATACCCCATACTTGACTTTTGCTTGCCCCCAAGCAAAACTAAATTTTAAAACATTAGAATCACATATGACAACTCCAATCTAACCCAACCATTATGCCAAGACCGCAACGCATACATTTGTGTCTAAATTTGTCCTAAGTACCCCCATACTCCAAATACTCACAATCCTCATAGACATTCACCCACTCACCCCGAACTATGCTTATTTTATGCAACCCTCCGAATCCATCCGCAAAAAACCTCTTACCCTCAAGGTATTTTTAGTTGAGCAACCCAAGCATACATAATCTAGAATTACAACTTTTCGATACCACATTGGAGCTCTTTGGAATTCTTCGCTTTCTTGATAATTTGATCTTTGATCTCTTTGAATTCACCACCTTTATTGATTTTTGGTATCTTCAACTCTTTGAATTTCTTGGAATTTTGATCTTTTGATCTTCACTCTAATTGCTCCAAAATTCTTACAACTTTTCTTGTAATTCTCTTTTTTTTACATGTACCTCACTTTTTTCACTCAAAACCTACATGCTTAAGCAGGGGCGCTCAACTTCAACCTTTATTGGCTAACGATAATAATTTTTCTGGATACATTTCAGGTTTAGGCTGCTAAACATATTGCATCCCTCAGGCTGAGTAGGGTCGTGTTTTTGTCTCATGATTTCACTAGAATAAGGAAGCCATAAATGCACTAGAACGTGTATAGGCTCAACTAAACATTTGGGTTTTCATGCAATCATCAACACAATTCTAACATGGAATCCTAATTTGTTTTTACCAAAATTTTCTTAATTAAGTCCTAAGTAATACTTTTGGTATGCAACAATTTTTAAAATTAGCCTAAATTAAGATTCTAAATTTTCTAATATGTGACCAACCCCCTACCTCACACTTATTTTATGCAATGCCCTCATTGCATATTATGCATGATAAAGAACAATAAAATAAAGAGAGAATTGGAACAAACTCCCCTGGGATAATAGTCGCGAGGTTAATCTTCTTCATGTAAAGCTCCAACTTCAGCTGACTTTGGCATGGGAACAGCACATCCATGCCTTGGGCGTCAAATCTCGTGTGGTTGACAACTCTCAATATGTGGGAAAAAGCATCTTGGAAACACTCGGAAAATGATCTTCAAAAATATAGACAATACCAGCGTCGAATGGAATCAAATCGTCAACTCAAATATAAAAAGAATGAGTAACTCGCCAAGTTTTATGTGGAGACTCGCCGAGTTGAATCGCTATACTCGTAAAAATCGTGATTTTTTGCTTGGACTCGTCGAGTTAGTATTATGCACTCGACGAGTTCTTGACTCTGATCAGGTCTTTTCTTCTTTCTACCTCAGCTTTAATTTTGTGTTCAAGGAGAGTATCAAGGTAATACAACTCCTCATTTTCTTCAGGGATGAGACTATTTTTAATCAAATATAAACATCAGACTCAACATATCGCTCAAAATCTTCTAATCTTCTCGTAAACGACTCGACCGCTCACTTTAATTCCCACACGCTTTAAGAATTCGTCACCCTAGCTTCTAAAAAGATCAAAGACAAAACCACGTAATAAAAAGGAAAATAAACATCAAAATAAAAATTCCTATATTTTCCCTAAATACTAGAAGTTTAAAAGAAAAAGAAAAGCAAACTCTAATGACAGGTTGCCTCACACAAGCGCTTCTTTTTGTGCGAGTCTTGAGCTGGACTCTCAACTTAATAAACTTCCAATATAGTCAATGCCAATCCATCCGTTGCATTGAATATTTTCTTTGGACCAATTTGTAAAATTTGGCTCTTTTCTTCTAAAATTGGCCAAACAAGCTTGAATACATAAAACCCAAGAATCTTGACAAGGGTTGGAACCGGTTGGATACTAATCAAAAACGGATCGTGCCTTAGAACTTTCTCCAAAGTTGGAGTCGTCACCCCACGCTTCGAAACACAAACTGAAAATACAGGGGGCCATGTCGTGGTAATGGTCAAACCACAACTTGGTTCCTGCAATTCAGCTTGTTCTTGTTCTTCATCTGACCTCTCTGCTAGCAACCTTTCCAGCTCCTCCAAATCTTTTTCTGGATGAAATTCTTCATCTTGTAGTTTTAGCTCTTGTGACTCAAATTGCTCTTGATCATTAGACAAGATGTTATCTAACCATCTATCAAATTTCTTCAAATCTTCATCTGAGTCATAGTCCTCATCTTTTTGCTCATTTACCTGCACTACTTCCTCAAGAAAAGCATCAAAAGTATCGAGATTTGGAAAATACATAATAAATAAAAATTAAACTATATAAAAAATAAAAATATATGATAACAATTAGCAAATAAAATTAACTATTTGAACCGTTCCCCGGCAATGGCGCCAAAAACTTGATGTGTGTGAAACGAACTAGTTTTAATCCTACTAACTTAAACACAAAGAGAAACACACGAAAGGCAGTGTATCTATCGATTAGCAGTTTAGTTCAGGTAAGTAGGGTATCGAACACAGGGAACGGTAAACAATTAAAATAAATGCTAATATTATCTAAATAAAACAATTAATAGAAAGGGGGTTTTCTCTAGTTTTACAAGACTAGAAACTTGCTAACTATTACTAATTTAAAAACTAGAAAACAAAGAACTAACTAGATTCAATAATGGGAAGGAACTTCTGTTTAGTTCAACTCAATTGATCCTATGATTGATTTCAAGGTAATGGTGCAATGGATTAATTCTTTTGTCAGTTACCGATTCAAATAATTAGATTCGCATTCACTACACTAATCCTTAGCAAATAAACTAACTTAAACAGTGGCCAATTGTCTAATTTAATTAGATTTACTAGATTAATTATTCGGGTTAATTTAGACTTGCAATAGTTAACTAATTTAATCTTTTAATTAACTTCTTGTTGATGGTCATCACACAAGCTTGCACATGAATTTGCTCAATTTTCTTATTAACTCTAGTTTCATGTTCATTAATCCTAGACATATGACAAAGTGATCACATAACATATGAGATTGATAATCAATAGATGTTCATGCTAATCAATTATCTTCCTATTAACAGAAAATTAATTGTTATTCACACACAAGGTTCTTTAGCAAGCTAAAAAAAACAAAAATCACCAACTTAGAATTAATCCTACCAATCAATCAAACCATAGCATCAATTTTGTATCCCCAAACAGAAGTCTAAAAGTTTTAGCTCATAATTGAAGTAAATAACAGCAAACAAACAGAGTCTAATTGTTTAACCATAATGAAAAAACAAAAGATTAAGTGGAATGATGAAATTTGCCTCAATTCTCCTTCGGGATTGAATTCTAGCTTCTCTCTTCGTCTTCTAGGGTTTTTCTGACTTCTTAATCGCAGCTAAACTCTTCTGAATCGTTCCAGAATTCTCTCCCATCATTCTGAGGAGTTATCTTTATATATACGAATCGACTCGTCGAGTCCATCTCTCAGTCCTCGTATTGTGATAAGTCTCTGGGATCCCGAGTCTTTATCTTCTCGAATCTTCGCTTGGACTCGCCGAGTAGTCGACCCTACTCGCCGAGTAGGTGCTATTTTTCTTCTTTGTTCCATTCTCGAACTCTCACCGCTTCTTCTGCTTCCTTCTGCTTCCGAGCTTCATTTTTGGACTGAAAATACAATTCAAACACTTTTAAGTACCTTTTGTCCATAAAATACAATAATTCAGCTAATAAATGAATAAAAATCTATACTTAATATGAACTAATTTATACACATATCATAATCTGTTCCCACTTCTACTCGGGAACCTCTAACGGCTGCAACTTACCATGTGGTCTCTGGTGCTCGGTCTTAACCCTGCGATAGGTCAAACACCTCTCAACAAACCATGCAACATCCCTCTTCATACAGGGCCACCAATACTCTCTCTTCAGGTCCAAATACATCTTAGTGGCCCCGGGATGGATCGAAAACCTCTATCTATGCGCCTCCTCCATCAAGATGGTACGCGTTCCGCCCACAAACGACACCCATATCCAACCCTGAAAAGTCATAAGCCCTCGGCTATCGGTGACGAACTCCAATACCTTCCCAATAACCCGCTCCCTTTTACGGTTCTCTGGTCTCACGGCCTCAGCCTGGGCCCCTCGAATGGCATCAAACACTAGGGTCATCACCGTCAGCCTCATACAAATATCTCGTATCGGGGCGCCCTCCGCCCTACGACTCAGGGCATCGGCTACAACGTTAGCCTTGCCCGGGTGGTACAGAATCTCGCAGTCGTAATTCTTTACCACATCCAACCATCTCCTCTGGCGCATATTTAGATTGGGCTGATCCATCAGGTACTTCAAGCTCTTATGGTCCGTGTATATGGTACACCGAACCCTATACAGATAGTGACGCCAGATCTTGAGGGCGAACACCACTGCCCCCAATTCCAGATCGTGGGTGGGATACCTCACCTCATGAGGCTTCAGCTACCTCGTTGCGTATGCTATCACATGCCCTCTCTGCATAAGCACCGCTCCCAACCCCGATATCGACGCGTCGCAATATACTACGAAGTCCTCCATTCCTTCCAGAAGGGCTAACATCGGGGCTTCACATAGTCTCTGGCGAAGTGTCTCGAAGGAGGCTTGCTGCTCTGGGCCCCAAGAAAAAGCAACACCCTTCCGGGTCAAGTTGGTGAGTGGCACGACGATCTTGGAGAAATCCCGGATAAATCTCCGGTAATAGCCTGCCAATCCTAAGAAACTCCTGATCTCGGTGGGGGATCTCGACACCTCCCAACTCATCACTGCCTCAATCTTGGCCGGATCGAACAATATCCCAGTCTGGTTAACGAGGTGCCCCAAGAACTGGACCTCTCGTAACCAGAAATCACACTTGGAGATTTTGGCGTAAAGCCTCTTCGATCTAAAAACTCCAAGGATCTCCCTCAAATGCTCCTCATGCTGCTCTCTGGTTCTCGAATACACCAATATATCATCGATGAACACGATCACCGAGTGGTCCAACATCGGCCTGCACACTCTGTTCATAAGATCCATGAACGCCGCCGGTGCATTGGTGAGCCCGAAAGGCATCACCATGAACTCGTAATGCCCGTAATGAGTCCTGAATGCTGTCTTCTGGATATCCTCATCTCGCACCCTCATCTGATGATATCCAGACCTCAAGTCAATCTTGGAGAACCAAGATGCTCCCTGCAACTGATCGAACAAATCATCGATCCTTGGCAACGGGTAACGGTTCTTGACCGTCAACTTGTTCAACTCCCGGTAATCAATACACATCCGGTGTAAACCATCCTTTTTCTTGAAAAAAAGGATCAGCGCTCCCCAAGGCGAGCTACTTGGTTGAATAAACCCTTTCCCCAACAGCTCCTGCAGCTGCGAGGATAACTCCTGCATCTCTGGCGGCGCAAGGCGATTGGGCACCTTGGCGATAGGTGCCGCTCCCGGAACCAAATCAATACGAAACTCTACCTACCTCTCAGGAGGCACACCCGACAACTCCTCGGGAAAAACATCTGGGAACTCACGTACTATTGGAACGTCATCCACCGAACTTGACCTCCCAGCGGCCTCTCGTGTGTCCATGACATAAGCTACAAACCCACTGCGGCCTTGTTGTAGACTCTGTCTTGCTTTGGCAGCCAAACAGAACGCTGACCCACAACGGGTACCCTCATCGTACACCGTAAGCACTCCCCCACTGGGGTCTCGTATCGTCACCAACTGACGCTCACAGTCTATAACTGCCCCAAATCGGCTCAACCAATCCATCCCCACTATAACGCAAATGCCCCCCATCGCAATCGGGACTAGATCAATCAGAAACTCAACACTGAAGATCTCGAGTACACACCCTCGAACCACGTCTGTAGCATATACCGCTCGCTCGTCAGCTATGGAAACTCGTAGAGGTCGACTCAACGCCTCTTGCTGGATACTGATGTGCTGACTAAACGCTAATGACACAAAAGACCGACTCGCACGAGTCAAACAACACCAAAGCAGGTACAGAATTCACAAGAAAAGTACCTACGCATAACATAAAATAAACACAATATCTCAATACTCAGCATAAACAATGAAGGAATACATACCAACTATGACATCGGGCGCTGCGCGGACCTCCTCCGCTGTCAATTGGAACGCTCTCCCGCGAGCCCTCGGTGCCTTGGCCGTCACTGGTCGAGTCTCAGTAGCTCGAGCAGCAGGTGCAGACCCCTGCGCTGATCCCTGTAGTAGCTGTGGGCACTCGGCCTTCCGATGGCCGGTCTGGTTG
The DNA here is from genome assembly GCF_002870075.4 of Lactuca sativa. Lineage (NCBI taxonomy): Eukaryota > Viridiplantae > Streptophyta > Magnoliopsida > Asterales > Asteraceae > Lactuca > Lactuca sativa. The sequence continues at coordinate 55,650,713 of NC_056628.2, read as the reverse complement.
CAATGAAAGCAAACCAAAAATCCATTGGGACAGTCACTCGCGTAATGCCCCTCCTTCCCACACTTGTAACACACCCCAGCTCTGCACGCTACCTCGTGGCTCTTGCCGCACTTTCCACAAGTGCGGCCCTTTGGACCCCCAAATCTCGAATCAGCGGGCTTTTCCTGCTTAGCTGCCAGCTGAGACTGTGTCGACCGCCGATCCGTCCTCTGAGACTCGGCCTCCTCCCTGGCCTGAGTCTCCAGCTCTATTTCCCTCTTCCAGGCATTTGCCTGGAGTTCGACAAATGTCCGGTATGTCGAGTTCGTCACGAACTCCCGAATATCCCTCCTCAGCACACTCAGATACCGACTCATGCGAGCCTGCTCCGTAGACACCTGCTTAGGGCAAAACATCGCCCTCTCATGGAACTTCCGTGTGATCACAGTAACTGAATAAGTACCCTGCTTGAGGGTCAAAAACTCCCGAGCTAGTCGTTCCTTGTCCACAGGAGGAACGTACTCATCACGGAACATGGTGGTGAACCTCTCCCAGGTCACCGCAGCAAGCTCAGCTGGGGTGAAATCTGCTGACACAAACTTCCACCAGTCCTTCGCCCCCGTGCGAAGCTGGTTTAGCACGAACCACACTCTCAAGTGCTTTGGACATGAAAAAGTGTAAAAACATCCCTCCACATCTGCAATCCATCTCATAGCAGAAATCAGATCCTGTGTCCCATCAAACTCTGGTGGCTTCATGTTGCTGAACTCCCGATACAGCAACGAATCACCCCCCTGCGGCCTGGCAGCCGCGATAGCCGCGGTGGCCGCAGCAACAACAACATCGGTAAGAGCAACATACCGCTCATCAAAAGTCTCAATCAACATGGTATTGATAGACCCAAACATCTCCGGTATCTCCGCCCAAATGGTCGCAGCCACCTCCTCATGAATCAACCGACGGATCTCCTCGTCACTGACACCGCTGCTCTCAGGTGTGTGTCGTGTACCAACCATGATGTCTCTAAAATACGACATAAAAACATCAGAGACTCGATCGAGCATGCTCGCACTCAATAACGCAAACCTACTCGTCCTCCAGCATCCTAAGGATTCTTACTTGGACTGCTCACCGATCCGACGTCTTCGGTAGTACGGGCCCTATACTACCGACCACATCGCATCAGCATTCACCCCAAGTCCTCCTCCTTGGATTCCAGATCGCAAGTACTCTACTCTCGCTATGCATTGGCTACCCTCTGGTAGACCTCTCATGAGCTCCTCACTGCTACCTACTCACTCTCAAGGCATCTCATAGCAACAGTAATCTCCTAGGCTAAGGCATCACAAATCAGGCCCCTCTAGTCCTAATATGAATACCTAGCCTACTCTAGCATGCATAACATAACATAGCATATCTCATAACACATAATGTAAGGGTATTTTGGGGATCCACCGTTCGGGCGCTGGTTGTCCGTACACATTGCTCCGCTCTGGTTGTCTCTAAACCTTTCACTCTTTTTAGAAAATTTAGTTTTTATTGTTGAAAATTTCTCAAATCCTCAGTTTGAGTTCAGATACACCCGAAGGTGCATCCGAGTCCCTCAAACCAAGGCTCTGATACCAACTTGTAACAACGTAGTTTTCAAAACAAAATTTTCATTTTTCAACAACCAAATTACATTTAAAAACATTCTCAAAAGAGTATTTCACCATTGTTATTACTCAAAACATATTCCCAAGATCATAAACAAATATCCACTCTGTGTGTACGGTTCACGCCGGCGCCTTCCCATGGTCCTCGCTAGTACCTAAAACACATAACACAACAACTGTAAGCATAAATGCTTAGTGAGTTCCCAAAAATACCGCATACAACATGTGACATCCCCTAATTTCTCGGCCAGAAAAGACCGATTTAATTTATATTTTTTAAAATAAAATCAGAGAAATCTTTTTAAAAGATGTTGTGGAATTGGTCCCCAAACAAAATATGATAAAAGTTTATCAAAACCCTTCATCAAGAAGGTATATGTTTTCCATATATATATATATCAAAACCTCGGGATGTCATGTTCCGATATAGATCAAAAGCATAAACAAAACATTATAAGCCTTTCAACAGTTATTTACAACTACTGGCCTATAATCCAAAAATCTCTCGTTGTCCTCCGACTATGCTCGGGGTCCACTACCTGTAACATAAAAAGCTGAGTGGGTCAGGCTTGGGAGCCTGGTGAGCATATAGGGTTTTCAACCCACAATAATAATAAACTTACCAAGTTCATCAATCAACAATAACCCTGATTACCCGTTCCCGTTATCCTCACTTTATGTCCCTAAACACTTATCACAAGGGACTTAGCCTAAAGAATATCATCGGGATGGACACTACTGCTAATGGGTTTCCTCAGCCATACATGTCCTAAAGGCAACCATGAAGGGGATGGAGTACAGCAAATGAACACTCTTAGTTCATTAACACCTACAGGTTGCGGACCTGCTAATGTTTCCCACTGGACTGTCTAGAAAGTCCGTGGTCATCATCTAAACTCCGCTAGATGACTGGATCTCAAAACACATCGAGGCCTCTCATCAATTTTATTTTATCACACATCACAATCTACCCATGTTCTACCCAACATATTTGTAGATAAAAATACTTATACAGTTTAAAACTTGTATAAAAGATCAACACAACAATTACCTCAAATAAATAATTAATATATTTACACATAGCACGTATTATAAGGTAAATACTTCATATCTATGTGTAAAATGAAAGTGACTATACACTCACCTGATTTGATGATAATCGGGCAGCAATTCGTTTCCTAAAACGATCGTTTCTAATAAAACCGGGAGTTTTATTGAGAAACCGGGCTTTGTAAAAGTCGGGCTTCGAAACCGAAAAGATAAATTTTCCGGGCTTCTCGGGCACTTCGTGGGGTATTCAGGGCTTTACAATCGATATCGGGGCTTTGCGGGATGTTAAGATGAAGAAAATATGGGTTTAGGGGTTAAAAGTGGCAATTTCTTAAAATTATCTGAGAAGGCTCGTAGCCTTCTATTTATAGGGGGAAGCTTCTGATCGGACGGTCAGGAGTCTTCTGATCCGACGGCTGAGAAGGCTCGCAGGCGAAGGCTCGCATGGTTCACACATGGCTCGCACCTGCGAGGGCTCGCTGGCGGCTTCTAAGTGGACCGCGGCTTACTGGTGCACCTGCGAGGCTCGGAGTTAGGCTATGCGAGGCTCGGACACACGCGGCAGCAGGGCGAAGCTTCGGCTGGGGAGCTAGCTGCTTCGGATTGGGCCTCCTCCTCGGTCGAATCAGAAGAGGACACGTGGCTTCGCATGACTTAGCAGCTTCGGTGACTCAGCAGCCTGATGACTCAGCAGCCTGGTGACTCAGCAGGACACGTGTGACATTCTAAGCGAGGGTGACGTGGCAATTGTGACTATGCGAAATTTCTCGGTTTTCGTGCCAAAACTTCTAAAATTCATAACTTTCGCATACAAGCTCCGTTTTTGACATTCTTTATATGCACGTGTAGCTAAAATTACGATCTACAACTTCCGTTTAGACTCCGTCGGCTAATTTTGACATTAAATTTTATATTATTATTTTTAACAGACCGGGACAGGAAATCCGTTAAAAATTCATAACTTCTTCATCCGACGTCCGTTTTTGTCAGACTTTTTACCGTTGTGCTCCTAATGTCGAGACCTTCAATTCTCGTTTAGGTTGTGTCGGCTAAAAATCGCTCGATCTAAAATTTGAGTTTTTAGCTGTCTACTGCTACGCTGAAACTTCGAAAAATCATAACTTCCTCATACGAAGTCAGATTTGGGCGTTCTTTTTATCAAACTTCTCGGTTTAACGAATACTACGACTTTTGTTTAGATTACTAAGGCTAAAAAGTAGTTTATCGAAAACTCACTTTTTACGACATTCAGCACCGTGCCGGTTTTGTTGCGAAACTTCGACATGTCATAACTTCTTCGTTATAACTCGGATTTTGGTATTCTTTATATCCCCGAAGTCCTTGTTTCGACCACTACAACTTTATGTAAAGATATCGGGCTTATCTCACACTTTAATTTTGACGCTTATTTTTATTCTTAATTAATTAAGCCCTAATAATTAAGCATAAAACACATAATTCACATAATATTCACATAATTCCTTTTCATTTATTCAAATCGAGTTACAAAGGTTAACCTAGACTATCAACTCAATATAAATGCCTAGGCTAGAAACACGAGTGTTACACAACACATACGCCACTTGAGGCTATAGCATGACCCTCCGGTCGTTGTGTCTAGGGGTGTTCACGGGGCGTTTCGGTTCGAATAGTAATGAAATTGTGAACCGTGACCACGGGGCGGGTACCTCATACGCACTAACCGAAACCGAACCGTATTGACAAAAAAACCGACCGAACCGAACCGTATAAAAGCGGGTAACCACGGTTCGGTTCACGGGTACCCGGTAAAATATAAAAAATTACATTCAACTGAAACTAAAAACTTCATTTTACTTATCTCTTTCTTAAAATTAGTAAGTCAAAGAGTTAAAAAAACATAATGAAGTTCAAATATCATATATTATAATTTGTATAATAAATACAATAATAAAAACAAAAAAATCAAATGAATTTAGAATTACAAAATTGGATTTGTCGATATGGATTTTTGTTTAGGTTATTACACTCGTAGATCAACCGAAACAATACTAATGAAATAATACTTTTTTTTAACTTTATATATATATATATATATATATATATATATATATATATATATATATATATATATATATATATATATATATATATATATATATATATATATATATAATCAAACAGTTCGGTTCGGGTATCCGCGGATACCTAAATATAAAAACCAAAAACTGACCCGTTGATATCCGGTTTGTTCGGTTTCGGTTTTTTTCGGTTACGTTTTTTTTCGGTTTCGGATTGGCCAGTTCGGCTCGGTTTTTCGGTTTTACGGTTTTTTGCACACCCCTAGTTGTGTCTCAGCAGGACCCTCCAGTCCCATAGCTCGTTGGACCCTCTGGTCCGGTCATAGCTCGTTGGGCCCTCTGGCCTGGTCTGTATCGTTGGACCCTCCGGTCCGGTCTATAAAATCATACAATATACACATATCACATAACACATAATCTCATACTTAGCACATAAGACCCTCTGGTCAACACATAATACCACTCTAGGTAACGTATAGTGAGAAGACTCACCTCGGATGTCTCGATAAATCTCTGACTCGGTAGAAATAGGGTCTAGCCTCCGCCTAATTACATAAAGTAAATACTCTCATAAATATAATCCTCGATACGAGACTTAACCCTCTCTTAGCACCCTCAGAAGGGTAAAAGACCATTTTACCCTTCTCTTGACACAAAGGCCCCATTGTTGACCAAACCCTAAAAGTTAACAAAAGTCAACGGTCAAACTTTGACCCAACTCGTCGAGTTTATACGAGTGACTCGACGAGTCCATGCGAGTTCTCTGAATCCTTTTAAACCTCTCAGACACGACGAGTTCCCTCTTCACTCGTCGAGTTAGTCGGCAACGAATCGCGGGGCAACCCCGACTCGACCCGTCGAGTCGACTTATGGACTCGGCGAGTTGCTCCCATGAAAACATTCATCTGACCTTCTGAGGTCAGATCTGCTCCTCCAATCTATAGATCTAGCTTCCCTATAGTCCATAATCTCGTAAAGGTCGAATCTTGGGCCCTCATGCGAGGTCCTCTATGCTCATTTGAGTGAAATCTCTCATTTCATGAAAACTCTAGCTCATTACCCCAAGGGGAAGGCATAAACGAATGGAAGGGATCCTCTGGACCTCTTAGGGTCCAGATCTATGAATCATTTCACCACGGGACCTCTCTTACTCTAGATCCAAGCTAAATAAAGCATGAAGAAACCTTAAATTCAACCATAACAACAAAATACGAGAATGGACTCGAGTTTATACCTCAAAGATGATGATTCAAGCTGAAAGCTCTTTGGAATGAAGTCCTCTTGCCCATTTCTTGCTGGAAACCCTTTCCTCCTTAGCTAAATCACACCACAAATGAACAAGGAGCTCTAATTCTCTCACAACGCGCTCAAGATAGAAAGGGATACTCTCTCTGGACAGGTAGCTGCAAATGGAGGCTATAAAGCCCTTTAAATAGGGCTCAGACTCGGGGAATTAGGGCTTTATTAAACAAAACAGACTCGCCGAGTCCACTAGTCGGCTCGCCGAGTCTGGGCGTTAACTCAGATGGAGAATCGCGACTCTACTCGGCGAGTCTAAGCAAGTCCCTCTCAAAATCTCCAAAATAAATGAATAAATATTGTACCTGGAAATCCGGATGTTACACCAACAAATCATATTGAGATTATATGTCGATTGGTTGCAAATAATAGATCCAATTATTATTAATAAGATTACCAAGTTTCATCCAGAAACCAGATTAATCATTCTCGATTAGATCTGATTATAAAAAAAGTAGCAGAAGAGTGTCCTGTTGTTGGACGAAATTAAAAGCAATACAGTAATGTAAAACCGATCTGTTGACGACTGATCTTGATTGTGGAATAACTGCACGGATCGGACTTCTGTCTTTTTACTTCGCTTGGAAGAAAATCGCATTTCATAGGCCGATTTTCTAGGCCTTCCAAAATATTCTGACTTGACCTCCACGAAGTGCCAAATAACTGCACGGATTCACAACATCAGCTGGTGCTAGGCTAGGCGCGCATGTAGGCTTGGCCTATTCCTTTGATCCACTAAAACCTTTGATGGCCTATTAAGGGAATAACCTTATAAACCCACAGATGTTTCTTCCTCCTACCAATGTGAAATACAAAAGAAATTACCAACTTGCAATTCCTTTATATATATATATATATATATATATATATATATATATATATATATAAAGTTCTAACAAAAAATATCTAATAGATAAAACATATTTCATTCTAATTTTCAATTGAATTGATTCGGTTGACCATATTCAATTGGAATGGATTGATTGGAAGTATGCAATGCCAAATAGATGATTGGATCGGACCCCTTCCATTCAAAAACATTAGATGTGAACCAAAAAAAACCTCTTGTTTCGATTTTAAGATCGATGTTATGTTATTGTATTATTATTTTGTGATTCGAATGGTAATTTGTATATATGTTGAGTTTAACCTTACTTCGGAATGGACAAGAAATCGTTTTCATAAATTGGGAAAATAACTCTTGAGGGTAACTAACTGTTGCGTTTATTCTCATTTGGCCTCTTTTCTTTTTTATGTACTCAATATAACATCGAACTTGTTGTTTCTGTTTACTGTAACCCTTTCGACCGACTTTTGATTTGTGATAGCCGGTCAAAGGGTTATGGTGAACACAAACAACAAGTTCAATGGTATATCGAGTACAAAAAAGGGACCAAAAGAGAACAAATGCAACTGTTGGTTACCCTTCTGATTCATTTTCCCTTTACTCATTTACAGCAAATCCCACGTCATCTCTTGCTGATGTTAATGACTTTATGCGATTCATTCTTGCTTCTCTTCAAAACATAACCCACAAAAGAACATTATTCATACATGTACAACTTTGTAATGCACTTGAATATTTATTTGGAGAATCTTGACTAAGCAGATGCATTTCATGACTATTTACATTTCCAATCAAATGATTTATCGTATCATGTATCCTAGACAAGTATACAAACGAGTGGAATCACAAGTGATGTGATGTTTGAGTTTACTTAGCTTTAAGATCGAATTCATGGGATATAGATACAACATCAATATGTACAATATCATGTAGCTTTTGCAGACACATCACCATAATATACCTTGAGATAAACGTTTATGTTGATAAATATAGCTCTCATACACAGTCATATCCTTTTGTAGAGAGGTGTTGATAGCTAACCACAGTAAGCATAGCATAGACAATGTTTTAACGAAGTTACCCCTCCGAAACGCTCTTCATATACGTTATGGCCAAAGAAGGTTGCAGTTTTTGATAATTTTGCAACTTTAATTTCATTGAACTTTTCGGGGAAAATGACTCAGAAGGATAACTAACTGTTGAGTTTGTTTTCATTTAACCCATTTCCCTTTTTTTGTACTCAATATACAAGCAAAATTGTTGTTTTTGTTCACTATAACCCTTTAACCGACTATCATAGGTCAAAAGTGTTATGGTGAACACAAACCACAAGTTCGACGGTATATTAAGTACAAAAAAAAAGGAACTAAATGAAAACACACACAACAGATAGTTACCCTCAATAGTCTTTTTCCCTCATAAATATAATTATAATTACATGTCCTTTAAATTAAAAAAAGTTGTTGATCCATATAAGCTCCCATTTATTTGGAAAGTAGTACCAGTTGGGACCTAATGACTTGTCATAAGCATGTGGCAATCAATCTTCATTTTAATATCACATGTCATGGATCACATTCCTATTCTTTGTCATAACGGATCAAACAATCATAGCAAGATGCTATTCGTAGCGCAAGTCGCGGTTGTACCTTGTGCTGTATCACTTATACTAAAGGCTATCTCAAATATGCTCTGTTCATCACATGTTTGTTGGACTATTTGTGTTTTTTAGTTTTTACCATGTCATCTTATATCAAAAAGTATATGATTTAAGAACTTCCACATTGCCTCTTTCAAAGCCATTGCAATCAAAGTTTGCAAAGCCGCATCATCTTTGGCCTTTCAATACTTGAAAACCTTTCAACCTTAGTTTGTGGGGCCCACTTTCTACTATATCACCAAATTAATCTCACTATCTCAATATAGTACTCAATTGAATTTAATAACTTATATTCGTTAGTGATTCATAATTGAGTAAACTTTAGTTATGTTTATAGGGAAAAAGTTAAGGTGGATATATTTTTTGAAAAAAAAGAAGCAAAAATAATGCTCAAACTTTTAATCAAAACATAAACAAAACTAATTTTATGAACTAATTTTATGATTATGCTAATAGTTTTGAATATATTATTGACTACTTATTAATTACAAAATAACTATTATATTTATTAAAATATAAAGTAGTTGATTTGCAAGTGGAACCATTTTTGAGAAATGTGTTGATATTGTATTGATGTAGTACAGTTGAAATGTGAGGTGGAAGACCTAAAACTTTGAACTTATACTTACAAGATGACTGTATTTAAGGTATTGTATAAATTTTAAGTGTCAATTGCTAGACAAATTAGTTATATAAAGTATTATTTAATGAGAACTAAGTACAGAAAACATGGAAGACAAAAACAACATTACGGGTATTATGGTGACTAATTGTCCATTGATTTTCAAAATATTTTATTTTGAGTTATTCATAAAAATGAACATATATGGTGTCACCTATCACTACTATGAAACATTTTTTTTTTTAAAAAATATCTTCTTCTCTAATAAATGAAGGTTTTCTTTTGCCACTTGTCTTACTCTCATTCATTTTGCCACATGTCATTTTGTGGTTATTTTGAATTAATTTTTATTTCATATGTAATTTTGTGGTTTTCCTATTTTATTAAATTTTATATGATATTTAAATTTAATAATAAATGCATATCAATTTCATTAATGAATTTTCCTTATAATTTCAAAATCTTAAAATAAAATGTGATTAATTTGTTTTGATTATTTTATCTAAATGATTTGTTTAAATTTAAAAAAGAAAAAAAAACATTTTAATTTTAGTAATTCAATATTTTTTTCATTTTTCTTATAAATTTAAATTTCTCAAATGTTTATAAATATTTAATTATTTTAAATATACCCATGTACTACATGGGGCTTACACCTAGTGAGCTAATAACAATTAAGCTCGCGAAAAACAAGTGTGAGCTAGCAATGATTTACCTTTTTCAAATAGTACGCTCACGTAACACTTGTGGTTTTCGCTAGTACTACTTGTACAATTATCTTATCAAATATCGTATATGTATACTTGTGAAAGACCTACAAAATGAATTTGTAATCGTGAAATATAGCCATATATCTTCATTCATACGCTAAACAAACTCCCTATCACTTTGTTATCGTATTCTTATGAAGAAAAATGTTTGTTAGGCCATTCAAGAAGTCCAAGAAATAGAAATAATTATTTGCAAGCTCCTTCGATACCAACGAAGGTAATTTTTATTATGTAGATGAGAATGACATTTTTCCCTACTTAACCGATTTTCTGATGTTGGTCCAGATCACCCATACCATTATTGTTCTGGACCACTTCCACCAATGATGTGCCCTAATACATTTGAAAGCTATGTAGATTGTAGAATTGTAAAGAAGTCCAAGAAAGAGACTCAAAAAGGTATCTAGAAATTATGGCACATAGAGATGTTCTCATAGTGGAGATAAAAAAAAAGGTTGTTGGTATCAAGAAATAAATATAACTTGTGGAAAAGTCGATATCGGATGGACAGTTTTGATCGAACTTCTCCAAAAGTTGAACTATATTAAAAAAAAGATATTAAAATAATGCAAGGATTTATTGATGGAGAACAAAAAAACATTTGATCCATCATAACGTTCGGACTTATGTAAATAAAATTAGTTATCATGTAGTTATCTGTTAATTAATTAATGCATCATATGTTGCAATATGTAACAAACTTTATGTTTTATACAAAATAAAGATGGAAAACGTCTATACATCAACACAAGTCACATGTGTCAGATATAATCTGTCTCATACGCCTATGATCACTACTAGAAAAAAGGGTGTTTTCCTACGGAAAATAGTTACGGAAAATTTCCGTAGCTAATTAGCTACGGAATGGCTACGGATTAGCTACAGAATGGGACGCCCTAATTTAGTAACGGAATAGCTACGAAATAACTACGGACGCTTGTCCGTAGCTATTCCGTAGCTAATTAGCTACGAAATAGCTACGGAATTGTTACAGATTCTAATCCGTAGCCATTCTGTAGCTAATTAGCTACAGAATAGCTACGGAATAGTTACGAATGCTAATCTGTAGCTAGTTAGCTACAAAATGGCTACGGAATAGCTACGGATACAATATTAAACCATTAAATCTCGAAGGTGCGCACGACTTTATGAACGCTATTAATAACTATAAGTTATTGAAAATAAAGATAATCATGTATACTAGAGGTGGGAAAAAAACGAAGAGAAAAAACAATGATTAATGCCCAAAAAATCAAAATACGAAAAATCCGTAGCTAATCCGTAGCTAATTAGCTACAATTTTTTTATTTTTTATTTTCGATGGAGGATTTCTTAGTGGTACATCCTGATATACTCTGTTTCATCATGTATGGTCATGTATGGTCTTTAGTATATCTACCAACCATTAATGAGCTAAGATGCTTATCATATTGATGTATAACTTGAAAAGAGAATAGTTCATGATGTATTCAGATCTGAAATCAAGGCGTGACAGATATAGATGCTAACCTACAAAAGAAGATGTTAAAAGATGCTTCATGTTAGAATTTGACAGATCTGTGAGTATTGGTTGATGTTTCTTCTTAAAGATAGTGAGAAAATAAACAACTTTAACTTGAAAATCCTTAACATCAATTTAATAATGATCTCACTAATTGTGTTTCAGGCTTTTATAATTGCATCAACTACAACAGAGGAGGAGATGCTAAGCTGGTAAGAATCCGTGTCCTTTTTTCATAATCATGAAAAGAGATTTATTTGTTTAGCTCTACATATGAAATTGATGAGGAAGGGAATTTTGACCCGTATTTATGCTCTTATGGTGACTACAATAGTTTTTCCTTTTTATTTTTGCTCTCAATCCCATATATCGCCTTTCTTTTATGGCATATTTGTTATGATGGAATGAAATCACAAAGAAATGGAACTGATAAGTGATAACTCACTAAGTGCAACAGGGGAATACTTGTCTCTTATTCACTAACCTTATCTTCAACCTCATAAATTCAATACAATTCACATTACAATATTTTTTACATCTTGTTATTCTGATTAGGAATCATGAAATAGTTCTGGAAGCTCAATCACCCTACTAATCTTTGAATCACCATGTTCGGCTTATGAAATTCAAATGAGTCAAAATTTTGTTTTATACATTTGTGTATCTACCATTACATGCCACCTACGAAGGCAACATTAAAGTGTATTCTAATTTTGCAGGACCATGGTCTCTCAACTGGTGAAGCAAGAACAAATAGAAATTATTGTTGCCAAAGTGAATTAACTTAGGAATTTATATAACATTCTTATGCAATTCCTTTTAAGGTGTATATGTTTTGGTTTTCTAAGTGGCATATTTTGAATTTTAAGATTTGAAATATTTATAGATCAACTTTTTATAATTTACTTCATATCCTTTACTTGTAATTGCTTAGGCAAAAGAAATTCATCCGTCTTACTGATAACATTGTGCAGCTTGGATACGAGATGTGTATTCATTTATTGTATTTGATTTTCCACTTTTTTCTTTGAGGGAAACATTTTGAAGATATGTTATTTGGGACAAATGTGTTATTGAATGTGGGACAAATGTGAATTGAATGTGGTATTTGACAAAAAATTGAAACTTTTTAAATTATTTTTTTTAAAAATAAAACGAGGTTAGCTACGGAATAGCTACGGATTTCCGTAGCTATTAAGGTCCGTAGTTATTCCGTAGCTATTTGAATCCGTTGCTATTCCGTAGCTATTCAGGTTCGTAGCTATTCTGTAGCTATTTAGCTTTGTAGCGATTCCGTAGCTATTTTTTTTTCCGTAGCTATTCCGTAGCTATGGTAGCTACGGAATTTTCCGTAGCGGTTCCGTAGCTAATCTGTAGCTATAATTTAGCCACGGGCCATTATGCTACAACCATTTTTCCGTAACAGTTCCGTAGCTATCCGCTTATAACTACGGAATAACTACGGATTGTGCTGTAGCTATTGATCAAGTTTTTCTAGTAGTGGATTAGTATGATACTCCAACACAAAGGTCTTGATATTAGCTTCTTTCATTTTCAACATTTCCACTACTCAAATTCTCTAACCAGATGCAAACAAAGATCCCATAATCTCTACCGTTTTCTTGCTAGGGGATACGTGGCAAGTTGAATATTTACGTTCACTTTGGTGAACTATCACCAAAAACTTGTAAATCAAGTTGTCATGGACAACTAAAGTCAACGTCCTCGAGTCCAAAGTAGCAGTCTCAACCAATGAGTATTTCTAATGTTAATGGTGAGAAATACATGTTCAAATATGTGAAAAAAAATTTGAAATCCAAATTGTTATAGTAAACTTCATGAAATTGAAAATATACTAACCAAATCAACATCTCAAGCTAGATATGGAGGCTTCAAAATTTACAAGTGCAAACATTGTATTGAAAATGTAATACGTCATAAAATGGGCAACCATAATCATCTACCTTTCTATTGGATTGCTTGGAATCTATTAGTAATAAACTCCATATATCGATATGAAGACCGTGGGATTCGAACCATGGTCGATTCATTTTGAACTATTTCATACAAAGTTATTACCAATAGACCACCTTGTTAGAGGTTAGTGTATAAGATTACTTACTTCAGTATCTAGCTAAGCATGTTCAATAATAGGATTGTTATCACATAAAGTTTTAGGGTGAGGTTCATAGGGTAGAGTGAGGTTTAATAGAGAACCATAATTTATAACCAAGAAACCAAGGAACCAATCTTTATTTCAACTTTTAAAACTTATTTTTTATCAAAAAAAAAACTAAAATAGAACACGAAAATATTAGAATTTTAATAGGGCGCGCCGTGCCTCATAAGAGGGCGTGACACGTCTTTAAGCCAACTTTTTGGATTTGTTCGTTGTCCGTTTCAGCTATGTTTTCTTCCTTTTGCATCCCGACATTGATTTTAACTGTAATTCAACATTTCAAAACATATTAAGTATCATATATATATATATATATATATATATATATATATATATATATATATATATATATATATATATATTAAAATAGAACATTTTTATTCAAATATATTAAGATAATGACCTAAAATATATAGTTAAATAAAACCATATTAGCCATGGTTGTCAAAATCGCGATCCGAATCGTACGATCCTAGGTATGAAAAACGATCCGGAACGTAAAAGGATCGTATTTGCTGTAGCATCGCAGGTAGGATCGTAGGATCGAGATCCGATCCTACCTTCCCTTGACTTTATTATTATTATTATTATTATTATTATTATTATTATTATTATTATTATTATTATTATTATTATTATTATTTTCAAATGAATTTTTTTTTACCATTTTATGTCTTTTACCCTTTACCAATTTACCATTTATCATTTTGTATTATGACTTATGACTAATATTTTGAAGTTTTTATAACTTTTGAATGAAAAATTGAATGTTTGAAATATTTTCATGATTAAAAATTAAAAATTAAAATTATATTTTATTTTGTGGGATCTTAGGATTCCGATCCCGATCTTGCAAACCCAAAAACAATCCTAGATAGGATCCCGATCTTGACAACCTTGGTATCAGCTATGCTATTACTGATTAGGTCCATTGTTGGTGTTGATAGTCATTATGTTTGTTCGGTTTTATAAATTTAAAACTAAATTTGTATTTTAAATGAGTTTATTTTATAGACTATATTTAGCACATCAATAATATATATTTAAGCTTCAATCTTAATATCATTATATTAATAACATGTTTTCAATGTTTAAATCATCATTATCTAACAATATTTCCAACATGAAAAATGATATCAACATTTATGATTTACAAGCTAACATACATTCCATCAATATGAACCATGTAATTGATTAAAGTAAATGAGTTTACCTTTAATACTAACTTGTAGAAACTTAATCTTGTTCCAATTATTTGAATCCCCTTATTGGAAGAAAAATGAGCTTAGGACCCCCATAAATCGCATCTTCACTTACGTGTACATATACTTGAAGTGTTGGGATAAAATGACAACCAAAAGCTCATAAATCATGGTCTAAATGAAGTTAAAACCTTGAACACAAATATTCTTTTGTTGGTCAAACACCATTTCAACACATTCTAAGGACTTGTATAAGCATAATTCTAAGCATATATATCATGCATTCATAATCACTTTATGACTAGTTCAAACATAGATTCTCTTAAAACTTGGTCATTAAGACCCATTTTACATTGATTACAAGTTGTCCCCATTTCAACACATTCTAAGGACTTTCCTTTCTTCCGACTTACATAAATTCAATCCATGATACTAATATCCCAACATTATGAAGTTAAAAGTGTACAAATGTTACTCGCAAATCGTATCGCCTGTCTTGAAACTACAACACCCCATCGTTATTGTTACATTGCATCTGAGAATTGAATTTAACATGGATAAGTAACAGATCTTCGTGTGTTTTTGGGATATCTAAACCATGCATCAAAGCATGAACTCCTAAATAGTGTTGTATGAGCTGGAGAAATGAGACAACATGTCCCTTATTTCTTCTACAAAGTACATGATGGACTTGATGGTTGATAAGACTTGGAAATAATGTTGATTCAAGTAATATGAGTGAAAATAAAATTACACATTTACATATATATAGTTACACAAAGACAAACATGTTTAGATTCAAGTACCAACATAAAGACCACACACGTGACTCATTTAAAAAACATGTGACTAAGTTCAATAACATGCGGATGTGTTCTTCATTAGATAGGATGTGATAAAGAAATACTCACATTCCTCTTTACAAACTCGTGAATGTGTTCATCATTCATAAATGAACGTTTTCCAAACACTATTTCTTTTGTAGTAAGTGCATTGTTAATGTAGGTTTATAAAACCAAAATATCAGTACAAAATAACCTAAATACAAAAACGTACTCTCAGAGTATGTTCTTGAAATGCTTTATAGTGTTAAGTGTACTCGAAAACGAAGAATTGTTGATTATTTACTTGAATCGCAAGTATGTTCCGAAATCGATGATGCAAAAGAGAAAAAAAAGATAGGATAATCATCGTATTAAGTCCTTAATACGGACAAAAACAGGAAAAAGAGGACTTTTAAATGTGAGGACCTTTTGTCTCCCACACAATTCATGACAACAATATGTGTGAGAATGCAATGGTCATTTAGTTTGATGATAGAAATTGTTGGTTAGAAACCTACATATAAATCTTATATATATAGTCATTTTAGTGAATAAAATTTTTCTTTACCTACATATAAGTCTTATATATGGTCATTTTAGTGAATAAAATTTTTCTTTATTGTTAAAGTATTATCATACTATCAATGATATTTTCAAAACAAATATCACCATTATTTTTGAAGTTCATGTGTGAAAAGGAAAAAGTGTCCCTCAAATATAATTTTTTTATATAAGCAAAATTATTGATAAGTCGATAATTGTTACAAAATTTATCAATTAACTGATCCGTTATCTAATCTATCACTATTCCGTCATCAACACTCATATATGTAAAAAAAATCTGTATCTTCGAAATAACACGAGTCCTGTGCAGTCTCACACTCCGAACATGCCTAGGTCGGCCTTGATCATTAAATGGTCATGTATTTTGTTAAATAAATTTGACTAAGATCATTTTCGTATAAAGTTGTAATCTGCAAAATAACATTACTTCTCACGAAATGATGTTATCCTGAAACAATTTTATGAATAAGTAGTTACTTTATTTTATAAAATATCATGATACCATTTTGGTTTTTTAGTGATCAACATTATCTCTATATTCTTCATCTATCTTTAAATCATGACATTGGACAACCTTGAGCTTCAACCTTCCATATTCTCTACAAGCATACAAAAATTCCTGTCCCGGAATCACAACTTCCTTCAAAATGAACCTACCATCTTGCCGGAAAGCTTCCAGCCACACCCACGGCCTCCCACTCCTCCCTATCGAAGAAATAGGCGGCAGCAATTCTGCTCCGGTGACCCTCGACCTCCTCCTCCCACCACATATCACCACCGAAGACACCACACTCCTTGTTTTCATCTTCCATTCTTCCCTAACATACCTTTCATCCTTCAATTCTTCCACCTCACCGAAGCTCACAAAACCTATCCCTTCATTACAATTTACACATCGTTGAACTCTCTGAACTCATGAAAGAAAGACTGCTCTTAGTCTTATGTCGATGATGTTTTTCTAGGGTTTTAGTGGATAAAAGAGAGATGTGGTGAATCTTTCTTTCTGGGATTATGTTGATATATAGTCAAGTAGTTCGTAAATCGTAAGGTAGGAAAGTGTAATTTGTGCTATTAAATAGGAATCAATCAAAACGTGGCTACAACTTTATCTCTTTTGAAATTGAAAACACGATAAATTTATCAGAAATTGTTTCGAACAACAAGTGCATTCGTTATTAACACCAAAAAAAAAAAAAAGATTTTTACTTGATTATTTAGTAAATTCACAACAACTCCCAAAAGAAATCTATAAAGAAACAAGAAAGTTTCAAAAACTTCACATATTCAAAACAAAAAATCACAATAATACCACCCATCTTCCTCGATCAACGTCGTGCTTCAAGTTTCTCTGATTGAGTGTTTTTGGAATTTAGATTGTTGATTAGAGGTTGGTTTTTGTCTGGATAACTTGACTGACCCGGTTTGCATTCATGGGTAGATTCTTCAATGGCGGGTTTCAATGGCGGACCTTGTGGCGGAGGACGAGGCGGCTCCACCGCCGGCTGTTCTCTTTCCCGGAGCGTTCTAGTGATGAGTGTTTTGAGAAAATTCATTACTTGAACTGCATACATCAATGCAGTCAACGGGTCAATCATCTGGGTCATATTTGGGGCGAAAACCATCGCGATGTTATGTGCATTCATCTTGTTGCTATGTTCATGTTGAACAACATCCGCCATCAAGTTAATGGCCCAATCGAGCAAAGCAGTTTCCGTTGGCGGTAGACGGCGGAGAAGGGTGGCGCAGTCTTCCTCCGATTGACATTGCATTACCTGCTCCGGCGAAAGCGGATCCAAAACCCCAGTCGGCAATTCTCTGAACCACGCCTGTAAATCATCAAATCAAGTTAATTTCCATCGTTTATACGAAATTAATCAAATTATGTTCTTGAAAAGATTAATCAAATTGGAAAACGTACTTTAATAAGACCAGCCAAACAGTGAACATCGACGCCTTCTGGAATTACGCCACTGTTCAATTGATTTCTCAAATGTTCTTCTTGCCCGTTTTCCGGATTGATTCTAAAAATACCTTCCGCCTGCATAATTTGTGTTTATATTTCCATGAATTCGTATCTTTTTGAAAGAAAATAATCGAAGATTTACAGACCTTCAAGCCACCTTGACTGTATAAACGTTCCTGCATAAGTATGAGTATCGTCGGAATACTGTTTCCTCTTGAATCGTATGATAACTGCATCGATTCCGTTGAAACGCCAAACACAGTCGCACTGCAAATCGAAAGAAAATGAATTCAATTACCGAAATTCGAATCAAGAACACGAAACCCATCAAGAAAACACCATCGATTTGGATATGAAAACGACGAAATGTACCTCGCACTAGGAGCTCTCCGGGGAACTTCAGGTTCGAATTCAACAGGCAAACCCAGGAAGCCATTAAACCTGTCAAACGTAACATGCGCGACGTGGCGCACATCGGTGGGCCACCCAATCTCCATACCGGAAAGATCCAGCTTTTCTTCCGCCACCGTGTTCTTGTTGTTAGAAGCAGGCCAGAAAGATTTCCGGAACAGAGTCAACAAGAGTGCTAATAAGTTCAAATGTCGATTATGTCTGTCTCTACTGTTCTTCACATCTTCATCTTCTTCCTGAGAATCTGTAACCCCAGAATTCGAAACCCCTTCTCCTGATTCTTCTCCCGGTTCTTGATTTACAGAGTGATACAATGTGGTTTCAAGGGTTTGTAAGGAGGAGGAAGAAGACGAAGATGGTGAGTGGAGAACCTCTGTCATGGCTGTAAAAAACAAGAAATGGGGATTTTGTATGTTTGGTTTTGCGATGATTTCTTTAGTAAAATAATATTGTTTGAGATTCGATTTGAGGGTTACAGAGATGGAAATTATATAAAAATGGCGTGTCGCTGTGTGGATGGCAGGTTAAGATGAAAAGCTACATATGGAGGAAATGGGTAAGAGGTAAAGGAGGAAGAAGAAGGAGGACGTGAGTGACATGAAGTTGGATTTATTGTTTAATCGAAGACGAAAACAGTAGTTGATTTTTGTGGGGGGTGGGTGGGAAGCGAGCGAAAGAATAGGATTTTGTTTGTTTATATTTTGATAACTGTTTTTTGGTTCATTTATTAAAGAAAGTGAAATGAGTGGTTGAATATACATGTGGATTTGTATATTCCTGATAATTCAATTAAAATAAGTAAAAACAGTTGATTAAAAAGGAAGATTTTTATGTTATCGTATAACAGTATAAGATTAATATATGAATGATGGGAAAATGACTTGTAAGTCTATCTTTAATATAGATTAAATCTATAGAGAGTTCGTATAAAATGTCAAATAGGAAAGATAATACTTTAATTTTTAAAAAACTGGTAAATTTGCATTATAATCCTATTGAATGGTTAAATGACCATTTAACTCTATCTTTTCTCTCATCTATATTATATTTAAATTTATTTTATTAAACTTTTATACAACTTCCAATTGGGATGACCTAAGGATAAGGATAATGAAGTATCAAAATTGTACAAAAAATATCATTAAACTTTTTTTTTTGTATACTATTGCCAACCAATTATAATATTTGTACACATATGACCATTAAACTTTACATTTGTTCAAAAAATACCATTACGTTACCGGTAATAGTAGGTCACCTGCCACCTGTCATAACACATGGCTGTTGATGTGGATTTTACTATTTATTATGTACATATTATACCATTAATTTTTTTTTGTACACATTATACCATTAAACTTTTTTTTTTTTTTTTTTTTTTTTTTTTTTTTTGTATATATATTTTACAACTAAGCTTTTTTGCACATTTTAACATTAATCTTATATAATTTATTCAAGAAAAAACATCATAAATGGTCCCTGTGGTTTTCCAAAATCTGAAGTTTAGTCCCCGTGGTTTAAAAACGTCATAGATGGTCCCTGTGCTTTCAAAACTTTTGACAATTGGTCCTTATTGCTAACTCTGTTAACTTTTGTCCGTTAATTGAAGGGCATTTTCGTCATTTCACTACCATAGGGACCATTTATGATGCTTTTTCTTATTTTTTTTAAAAAAGAAAATAATTAAATAAAAGGTCTCTCTCTCTCTCTCTCTCTCTCTCTCTCTCTCTCTCTCCGTTGACATTAAACACCGTCTACAACCTCTTCACCTTTACTCTGCATCTTACCTACTTTTCATCTCATCACCTCCGATCTACTCTACTTACATTCACCTGCGCAACCAAAGGGGAAAACTCCATCCTGATTTTGCTCAGCCGTGGATAAGTGTGGCTAAAGATGATGATCAATCGCACTCGTTATCCAACAATCGCCGCTGCCCACAGATGATGATCGAACAGTGGAACAACCTAGATCCTTAAACAACCACATCCTCATTCTCCTGTCAGCCAAACCCTCACATACCAGTGGCGAAGCACCACCATTGCCACTACAGTTTTTAAGACCACCAACCATCGCCATTCCTACTTTGTCTCTCTCTCTCTCTCTCTCTCACAATTCTACCCGATATAGTCCTCAACATCATCTGAAAGATGTCGTATAATTGCAAAATCTGCAACACCACGAAGGTCGCCATCTCTATGAGGCAAACACAAATCTGGCGTTCAGATTCCCTTCAAGCATCTGCCCTAACTGTCAATAACCTTTATCCTTTCTCATTCTCTTTGTTTATCCTTCCTTCAAGGTGTATATCTTCACATCTACGAAACCCCACCATAAAGGAAAATTGATTTACAGTTTCAACCTTTGAGCGTTGAAACAAAGTATGTAAGGTTTACATTTGATTTTTGGATTTGAGAATATTATAATTGAAATCGAACATCTTTGTTTTGAAGATTTTTGTTTGTTTTGTACAACATGTGTATTTGTTCATGTGCCTGAAGAACAAAACATGTATGTTTCATCCAAAAAATTGACTTAGGTCTGTAGATATATGTCTGTGTGTGTCTAAAGAAAAAAAACCCCATTCGATGGTGAAGATGAGTCAAGAGCCCATTATATATGAACTTTGATCTACATAAGGTGTATATATGTTTTTATATTTGTGTGTGTTCATGGTGAAGGTGGGTGAAGATCTCAGAGAGAGAGAGAGAGAGAGAGAGAGAGAGAGAGAGAGAGAGAGAGAGAGAGAGAGAGAGAGAGAGAGAGAGAGAGATGAACTTTGATCTCTATATATATACATATATATATATATATATATGTATATGTGTATATATATATATATATATATATATATATATAGAGAGAGAGAGAGGGGGAGAGAGAAGAGAAGGGATTATATTTAATTTTTTTTAAAATATAAGAAAACATCATAAATGGTCCCTGGGTTGTGAAATGACAAAAATGCCCTCCAGTTAACGGACATAACTTAATGGAGTTAGCAATAAGGACCAATCGTCAAAAGTTTTGAAAGCACAGACACCATCTATGACGTTTTTAAACCACGAGGACTAAACTTCAGATTTTGGGAAACCATAGGGACCATTTATGATGTTTTTTCTTTATTTAAAAAAGATAACATTTCAAAAAATACATATGATTACATAAAAATGTGGTTTCTATCATTGTTACTCCCTGATTTTGTAAGGTTTGGGGGAAAGGGCTCGTTTTTGACAATGATACAAATCACTCCCTTTTGCAAAAATATCGTACATTTATGTTGATCATCCATTATTTTACAACTAAGTTTTTTTTGCACATTTTACCATTAATCTTATATAATTTATTCAAAAAAGATAACATTTCAAAAAATACATATTATTACATAAAAATGTGGTTTCTATCATTGTTACTCCCTGATTTTGTAAGGTTCGGGGGAAATGGTTCGTTTTTGACAATGATACAAATCACTCCCTTTTGCAAAAATATCGTACATTTATGTTGATCATCCATTATATTAGTTTTCGAATCCCCCCTACCACCACCACTATTGTCCCTTCTTGATTATTGTTATGATTATAAAATGCATTAAAATTATATTATTGTTTACTGATAGGAAAATGACTTATAATGGTAAGTTTATTAAAGTTTAGCTAAAATAATGAATAATCGAATATTTCTTATGCACTCTATAGGGAAGTCTCAAGTTCAAACCTTGTGGTTTTCAATCGATGTATGACCAAAATAAATGTAAGATGTCGTTGCAAAAGGGAGTGCTTAGAATCATTGTCAAAAAACGAACCCTTTCCCCCAAACCTTAAAAAATCAGGGAGAAATAATGATGGAAACCCCATTTTTATGTAACCATATGTATTTTTTGAAATATTATGTTTTTAAATAAATTATATAAAATTAATGGTAAAATGTGTACAAAAAAGTTTAAAGGTAAAATATATACAAAAAAAATTTAATGGTATAATGTGTACAAAAAAAAGTTTAATGGTATAATGTGTACAAAAGAAAGTTTAATGGTATAATGTGTACATAATAAACCATAAAATCCACGTCAGCAACCACGTGGCATGACACGTGGCGGGTGACCTACTATTACTGGTAAGATAATGATATTTTTTGAACAAAGGTAAAATTTAATGGTCATATGTGTACAAACGTTATAGTTGGTTGGCGATATGTATACAAAAAAAAGTTTAATGATTTTTTTTGTATAATGCTGATACTTCGTTACCCTTCCAAGTCATTTTCCCTACGAATGATTGTAGATCAAGTTAAAAAATATGACAAATATTTGGCAAAGAGTTTTGAAGGAATTGAGAGTTAATTTTGACATTTTATCTTTAAGGTTTTTTTATAACTTAGATCTTTTTTCCTGATAAATTTAAAATTTGATAAATAATGGACCCACCTTATAAGTGGTGTATAGGTCCCACTTTATTTACCTACATCGAAACTCAGACCATGTAGCATGATCACCACTATCCATTTAAAACTCGTTTAGGCTATGTAGTATGATCACCACTATCCATGTAAAAGTCGTTTACAAACTGGTATCTGACCTAACAACACACTAGAATACAATATATATCATACATAACAACCCCTATTACCTTTGGTACATATGCAAAGAGTTATAACATAACAAAAGTCCACATATATCATGATTGGCATCATCCATCAGACTTTGAACATAATGTTCTTAAACCCGAAGACATCAACTGCCAACTAGCTATGGTAAACAACTATGGAAACAATCCTGAAAGAATCAAGTTCCATATATTAAATGAAAAAGTTGTGGAAAAGAGAAAATATGGGTTTTAGTGATTTGTATTATAAGAACAACTCTTATTGAATTCTTACAATGGTACAAAACTCAAAATAAAAAAGCAACAAAAAATAACTAACTTGAAAGAGTAATTCTATCTATCTACTTATAAAATTAAAAACATGACATACTATCAGGACAATGATACATTAATGTAACTGATGATCAAATACATTGGCCTATTACAAAAAAATTAAGTCATACATAGTCTTTGGTTGTAAAGACACAACGACACTCAATGATGCACGTCAACTTTGAACAACTTCTTCAAAGATCCCGAATTAGTCTTTATTTTTTGTTTTTAGCAAACTACAAATTCACTTTTCTTGATCTAAACTATGTGCTTAGAAAGCTTCTTGAATTCTTCCAACAATATCCAATACATATGATAGGATCAATTTAAGGTCCTATAAACAATGACAAGATATTTACGGAAAATAAAGTGATAGTAGTTTTTCTCACGAGAAACAACTACATGGGTATAAACTACGTAAACAATAATAAGTGTTTAACTGAAAGATGAAGGATATCATATATTTCATGTGATACTTGGGTGTGTTAAAACAACATTACATCAAGCCTTTTTATAGGCAAACAAGGTATGATATGTCACATCACCTTTCTAGGCATATGCTGCAAAGTATATACTAAACGGTGTAAAAGGTATAAGGTACAAACACCCTTTTACCTAACCAAACATGCCTTACATATAATGCTTATAAAGTACAAAAGGTATCTGAAAGAAAAAAAGACAGACGAGTTGCTAGTGAGACTTATGACTGTTGATAGGAGTACTGCTAATTTCCATAACTGTTGACAGATGACACTTATTTTCTTATCCATAAACTCTACATGGTCACTTCCTTTGAGTATTAACAAAATATTTTTCCTTGTCTAAACGACTTTCTTACTTCTTTCATTTCATGAACATTTTAATATATTTTCTCTAAGCTTAACTTCTTCAAGTATACACTTGTTAACTATTTTGACAATAGCGTGTAATTCTTTATTATGAAACTTTGGGACTTCTTAAAGTATGAAAGAGTGCTTGAAATATATATGACTCTTCTTTATTGTGTAAACAACTCCCACTTCATGTTCAAACACAATAGACGTCTTTGGTACATTATGAATCCCTTAAAAGTATATAATTGCTTTTGGCGAATTCTTTTCATCCATGTTATATAGTTTGGTCTCTTTAGCATCATACTACATAAAGCTTTTCAAGTAACCACTTATTATATTTCCAAATATACCTTCAAGGATTCTTGTGATTTTGTTGAATTTTTCCTCATTCAAATGGTACAAGTCTTCTGTCACATAGACCCAACCAAATAGAATTCAAATAAAAGACACTAACATCAATTAAAGTTCTCATAAATCTATCTTTTCTCTTGAAATTGACATATAAAAATTTGAAGTTCTTTTCTAAGATTCTCTATTTCTAGTCAACAACATCAATTATATAATATATACAAAATATATCGTTTTTATATGAAAACTACATTGTATGTCTCATTCTTCTTGTCCTAATCTCTCAATGTCTTGATCATGTTATCCATGTTTCGAATTTTTTTCCCCAAACTTGTTTGATGGTCTATCATGATTTTCAAAATTATTGTTGGATATGGAATCATTCTTCTCTAGAATTTTCTTTTATGGAATTGGCTTATGATATTTTTCTATTTTTGGCTTTTTTGTCTCACTTTGATGATTTAGGCTCAAACTTTGTTAATTTAGGCTTAGACTTTGTTGACTCATCCATTGGTGCATTGAGGATATATTCTTCAATAAAAATGGATGAATGAATGATCCACTTTCACTTTGATGAATGAACTTGGGCACAAGTTGATTAGGATTGATGTCCTAATCCACGTCATCAAGCACAATGATATGAGTTGTAGTAACAATCAATTTTGGATTCATAGAAATTTTAGCGTCTTATTCATACTTTCTAATGTGATTCACCTATTTGTTCTAGTTTCCTTCTTCTTTTAATTTCATGCTCAAGATTTCTCCTCTATAATGCTTCATAAATTCATCTTATTGTCGACAAAAATCTTTAACAACATTTGCAATTCCATCAAAACCTTTCATGCTCTCTAATAAGAATTCATTGGTTTCACTAGAATGTTAACATCATCTGCATACTTCCTAATAGATTCAACTAGATGTTCTATTCTCTTCTCATTTTAATTTCATGTTCAAGATTTCTCCTCTTTAATGATTTCAAAAATCCATCTCATTATCAGCAAAATCTTTAGCAACATTTACAGTATCATCAAGAACTTTCATGCTTTGTAATAACGATTTTTTTTTTCTTTCCTTACTTTCTTTTTAACTTTTCACTATCATCTTCCTCTTTTTCTTCTTCATCAATAATAGATTCAAGAATTAAACATTTGTTGGTTAAGAATTCTCATCATGTTTATTATAAGTTTTTTCAACTGTAGGATTCTTTGACTTATTCTTATTTTTTCTTTTGAAGCACCCCATGTATAGATAGTTTGAAATAGTCTTTGTAAAATAGTTTGAAACCATTTTAAGTAAAAAAAATTATGCGACATCCCAAAAAAAACTTAAAAGTTTTGAACAATAAGAAATTAGTGTGTAAAAGAGTATACACAAATATTCAATCAATATAAGAAACACATGTAAATGTGAAATACTATTTGAACCATATTATTATAAGAGTGTTTAAAATATCCTAAAGCTTTTTTATCATCATAACATCACTAAGGATTGGTTCATAACAAAAGAACATGTTAAAATGGTATGCTAGACTTAGAAACCCTAGTGATTCATATTCATATTATACATTATAAGAACTGTTGGGATAAATAATAATTGTTTTGTACTATAATAGTCCATATTGTAACGAGTTGGGCCTGTCCACCTGAGTTTTAATGGTATTAGGGTTAGACTATTTATAGTGCATGGATGCACCATTTTAGTGTTAAGAAGTTGTATTATCCTACGTAGTCTTTATAGAGAAGTTCTTGTTGAACTCTTCGAAGGCTATTGAATCTAAGCATCCGACACTATTTGATCTTCATTGTTCTTATTGTTTGGTTGATTACACTTTTTAGAATCTATCGATCTATTATTTATTATTTATTGTTTCAACAATCGGTATCAGAGCAGGAGATTGTGTAACTCATATGCATATCTTCTGTCAAGCATAATTTAGGTTTTAAGTTTCTGGTGGATTTGTTCTTATCATTTTCATCGATTGGAGATGTTAGATCTGGGTCCTTGTTTAGCCCTATACTTGATTATAGCTTACACATCTGATTCTTAACAGGTATTTTGCTTTTATCATAGTTTGGTGCCATTTTCCAAAAGCCAGAAGAGAAACTTGATCAAACATTTAATCATTTTAATCATCTTTTAAGCAGGATGTTAAAAAACAAGATCAGACGTGAAACAATAGAGCAAAAGGTGACGTTCATGCATGGTTTGAGATCGGAATGGAAAGAATTAGTGTCAACCGTAAAAGCCCATGAACAGTTTAAGAGTTATACTTTGGCGAAACTGGTGAGAATTCTGAGATCCCACAAAGATGAAGTGATGAAAGATGTTAAACTTGTCTCCAATATGGGTTCATTGGCCCTGATTGCGAAGGGAAAAAAGGTTGCTGAAGAATATTTTGAGTTTGATCTCTTAGATTGTGAGCTTACGAAAGAGGAATATGCTCTGATGGTGTCAATTCCCAAAAAGTTTGCTAAAAAGAATTTTGGATGCCTCAAAAACATGAATTGGCAAGGTAACTACAGTTCATACAAAGCAAAGGATGAAAGCCTTAAGAACTCTCAAAAGGATGAGGTGAAGAAAGAGAAGAAGCCGATAGGAGATTCCGGCTATGATTGCAACTATTTTCATGGCAAGAATCATTTGGCCAAGGAGTGTATGTTGAGAAGAATGAGTGAGAAGATGATGAAGCTTACTATCTTCTAAAGATATAAGAGCTTAGAAAGAAAAAGAGTGTTGATAGTGCTAAGCCTGCTTTGATTTTGCAGGAAGGTGGTGATGAGTTTGGATGTGTTGAAGCCTGGTCAACTGATTTAGAAGACGAGGAAGTTCGAAAGGCCACACATGGTGGATGTTTCATAGTGGAGTATGGAGTCCCTGAGTACAAGGTAAGATGCTTTATGGTTCGTAGTGATGTCTCGGAGCAGAGAGGATATGCTACTGATAGTGGGCAAGCCTCCGAAAACTGTTTTGCTGCAAGACCTGTCTCTGAACAGGTCAATGAATGCGAAAAAGTCATTAGTAAGGTACAGTCTATACTCCAGTCTCTTAATATTCATGCCACTCGTTACGAATCTGAACTAGATGATTTAGATTATACTATCTTTAGTTTTAGTGATAGCTTAAAAATAACATGTTTAAGTAATTCTAACCTAACTGATCAAATCAGCAGGATAGCAAACAAGAGTGAAGAGAGACGAATGTGGATAGAGAAGTTGGAGTTAGAGCTGACTTGGTCAAGGGATGATGTTATTTATTTAAAAAGAGACAATTTAGCGCTTTTAACACAAAGAAATATTTTATGTTTGATTGCGAAGCGCTTATATTTCAACATTACTCAATTGCATCTCGACTGTGAAATAGGTAAAGAGATTCAGAAAATGATTTTACCCTTTCTCGAATTGAAAGAGGATGAAATCGATGTAGATTGCTATAAGTGTAAATCCATTGTGTCCTTGGATGATGTTTCTGAATCCTACAAAATTGGACTTGACAAAATTGAAGCATATATTTAGTCCAAAGAACATAAAAACATGTTAAAGCAAATGTTGGATGAAAATGATAAAGAACATATTAAATCTGATACTGTGCACAAATTTGACTCTTTATGCACAAAATTGAGTTTGGAAAATACTGTTGAGGTTTAAGATGTTTTTGAATTTGACGAAAATGACATGAGTGAGATTTATGTAGAGGGTGAGATCGATTGTTCAACATTTGTACAAAATGAGTCTAAACCTAAGAAAAAGTTGATTTATGAAAACTCAGTTGAATATGTTTGTGTTGTTGAAAATAAGGGTTCGGATGTTTTAAAAGAAAAAACTATAGTATTTCCGAAAGTACAAACAGTCCCTACTTAAGTTTTCATAAAAACCAGACTGAACAAAACCGATATGTCAGAACTAACGTCCTTAGTAGATGATGATAATGCAGATAGCTGCGATGAATTCTTTTTGTCCGGACCAATTAATAACTCTAATGAAACCAAAGGTCTTTCCGAAATGACCTCATGGAAAACCAAAGGGAGATATGTCGCAGAACCATTAAATTGCGTTAACCCTTGTAATGATAAAGCTGGTCCGAGTGACACCAAAAACGTCCCAAGTGAAACATCTTCCGAACAGACTGACATACCCGTTAGAAAACAAAAACCTAGAGCTAACATTCATATGTTAGCCGAGGAACATATAGCTAAGAAAAGACAATTAAATGCTAGATACCAGAAAAATTGAAAAGAAAGAAAGTGATTCTGGAAATCTAAAAATTCCAACTCTATTAACCCAAAAGATCTGCAAATCAAAATGTGAAATTCTCTTCAAATCTGAAACCTAGCCACAATCTTCAACTCCACAAGTTTCAAAACCAAATGTGTTTTCGAAACCATCATTTTCAAAACAATCGAAACCTTTGGAAAAGACAAAAACCAAATGTTTCAAAATCTGTCAACACATCGAAAGATGTTAAGGGCAAAGGAAAAGTTGTTTTGGAACCTGAAATTTCTTTCAAGAAATCTGAAACAAATTTGAAAAAGGAGGAAAAGAAGTTTATGAAAAAGGTAGTCAGGCAACACATAGATTCTAAACAAAGACAAATTCCTTTTAAACAAAGGAATCCCAAAGATAAGAGGATTATTGTTTTCAAAATCACAAAAGGAGAGAGTTCCACTTTGATAAAGAGATCTTATTGGATTGATGAAACTATAACTTTTCTTGTTCTTAAGAAAAACTCATGAGAACCCAAACAGCTTTGGGTTCCTAAATCTCTCTGAATTTTGTAGGTGATTCGTGACGAATAGTACGACTCAGAATGGTATACTGATTGTGTCTGTTCGTGTCACATGATTGGTAGGAGAGAAGAGCTATGGGAATTTCGACCGCTGAAAGATGATGGACGTGTAAAGTTTGGAAATAATGCAACAAGAGAGATCAAAGGATAGTACATGATTATGAATGGCGAATTTTCCATTCGGAAGTCAGCTTATGTGGAAGGCCTGCAACATAACCTAATTAGTGTCTCTCAATTGGTTGTAGGTACAGGGCTAAAAGTATCATTTGATGATGAGGGATCAGAAATCATAGACAAGAAAACAAAGGCAGTGCTTCTGAAATCCAAAAGAAAGGGAGAGATGTTTCATTTGAATATAAATCTGTTCATCGGAAAGCCTTCGATATGCATCCTTACGAAAGCCTCTTTGGAGGATAGTTGGTTATGGCACCGAAGGCTCTCGCATCTCAACTTCAAGGACACAAACAAACTCGTAATTGGCGATCTTGTTTGAGGATTTCCTCGTTTGAAGTTCGAGAAGGAACATTTGTGTGCAGCATGCGAACTGGGAATGCAAAGGTGGAAGAGTCATTAGACTATCATCAACACCAAAGTGATCGAGCCACTTGAACTATTACATATAGATCTTTGTGGTCCTTCTGCCATCAAAAGTATTTGTGGTAACAAATACATTCTAGTAATTGTTGATGACTTTTCCAAATTTACTTGGGTTTATTTTCTTAAATAGAAATAAGATGCAGCTTCTAGGCTAAAGGAATTCATCAAGTAGATCGAGCTTTAGTTGCGAAAGCCCGTTCGTAATGTTCTCAGTGATAATGGTTCAAAATTCAAAAACCGAGTGTTTGAAGAATTCTTGATTGAAAAAGGAGTTGCTCACAACTTCTCTGATCCTTACACTCATCAGTAGAACGGTGTCGTTGAAAGATGAAACCGGTCTCTTTGTGAAGTTGCGAGGACTATGTTTTATTTTACAAACCTTCCACGTTACTTCTAGGCTGATGCGATCGGAATTGCCTGTTTCACTCATAATCGCTCCCTAATCAATAAGAGGTTTCTTATCACTCCTTTTGAGATTCTAAATAAATGAGAACCTAACGTTAAGTTCTTTCATGTTTTTGGTTCCAGGTGCTTCATATTTAATTTTCAAGAACAACGAAACAAATTCGATGTAAAGGATAACGAAGGAATCTTTCTGGGGTATTCTCTTACTTCTAAGGCATATGGGGTTCTGAACAAGAAATCTAAAAAGATAGAAGAGACCTATTATGTTACATTTGATGATAAATATCTCAAGAAGTATCAGAAGCCTGATTGTCAAGCTGAGGAAATCTTTCCTTCAACAAATCCGATGACGATTCCTCTTTCAAATCTTTATGAAGAAATCATGAATTTGTTTGATGAGCCCGAAAAGAATATTTCTTCCGAATCCAATGCCCCAGATTATAAGGAAGATAAATTGAATAAAATCATCAATGATGCTACCAAGGATCTTGGAAATGAGCCATGTACTTTGAAGGGTTCTGACATTCCAAAGGACTCTGAATTTCCACCTTCACCACAAGCTACTAATGCACCTGTTTAGGGGGAGGGTTCTACTTCAACCTCCACATTCGATTCACATGTTTAGGGGGAGAATTCAAATCCCGAAGTCAACCATGACATTCCAATCCAGGGGAGAAATCGATTCCGAACGTAGAGCCAGATGCACCATTCCAGGGGAGAATGAGAATGAAAATAATGAATAAGATGCTCAGTCGGATTTCAAAGACGTAAATGCAGAATTGGATCCATCTTATGATCTGAATTACCCTCCTTTGTCAAAGTGGACCAAAGACCATCCCAAGTCTCAAGTAATTGGAGCAGCTTCTTCTGGAGTTCTAAATGGAGCTCAACAAAAAGCGAATCAGACTGCATTATTTTCCAAAATTGAATTTTACATGTTTAATTCATTCATCTCCAAAATTGAGACAAAATCAGTAAAAATTGCTCTTGATCATTCTGATTAGGTGCAAGCAATATATGAAGAGCTTAATGAGTTGAGCGTAATAAAGTTCGGATGCTGATTCCAACTCCGAATGATGCATCGGTTGTTGGATTGAATGGGTATTTTGAAATAAGATTGACAAAGAAGGCAATGTGATTAGAAACAAAGAACGATTAGTTGTGAAAGGGTATTGCCAAGAGGAAGGCATAGATTATGAAGAAACATTCGCAACAATTGCAAGGCTAGAGTCTATTCACATTTTTCTTGCCTATGCAGCTCATAAAAATTTCGAAGTCTATCAAATGAACGTTAAATTTGCATTTCTGTATGGTGAATCAGAAGAAATGCTGTATGTAGAACAGCCACTAGTGTAACAACGCAAATTTTCAAACAAATTTTTCATTTTAAAAATATATTTATTTCCATTCAAAACAAGGCATAAATAGTTTAAGTATTCTGTCAGATACAAATAATCAAAATCCCAAGATCATAAAAGCATTCTTCAGTGTGTATCGATCACGCCGGCGCCTTCCCACGGTCCTCGCTAGTACCTGAAATACATACACAACAACTGTAAGCATAAATGCTTAGTGAGTTCCCCAATATACAACTTACGCACATACGCCTTTCCAGGCCCTGACCTTCCGGTCCATGTGTCTCAGGGGACTTCCGTCCCTGCTGGGTAAACCTTCCGGTCCTACCCACGCCGACCTTCCGGTCCATCACACAACATATCGCCTTCCGGCCCATAACATATTGCCTTCCGGCCCATAATATATATTCGCCTTCCGGCCCATAGCATACATAGCACATATGACAAATAACTTACCACATATAGCATACATATCACATATCATATCCGACCTTACGGTCACACAGTCAAACCCTTCCGGGTACAGTATAGTGAGAAGACTCACCTCGTAAACGCTGAAAGCTAGCAAATCCTGAAGTCACTCGTGCACAATCCGACGAGCTACAACCTCCCTATAACATCACATATCTCTCATTAACACTTATATCTTATAAGTGTGACTATCCCTAAGAAGACAGACTTAGGTCAACTTTGGTCAACGGTCAACGGTCACGGTCAACTTGACCGGACTCGGTGAGTGCCGTGGCGACTCGGCGAGTCTAGACGTTCTCCAACTCTCTGAGAGTCCCTATCTACTCGTCGAGTATCCTCCTTGACCCGACGAGTTACCCCTGGAAGAATCGCGGGGCCACCCCGACTCCACTCGCCGAGTCTAAAGAACAGCTCGGCGAGTTCCAGTCAACCTCCAAGCTACTCGCCGAGTCTGTTCGTCGGACTCGGCGAGTCCACGCCATGCAGTCGATCAAACTGCTTCCTGAGATAGGTTTCGTCCCGAAATACACAAGCATGGGACCTTCTAGACCTCTAAAGGTCCTAATACAGGGTTATAGTCGTTGGGTAACAAGGTACAATTCGTCTAATCACCAAATGGGTTCCATAAACCCTAAATCTATGCACACATCAACATAACAGAAAGGAATCCGAATTATTACCTGAAATATGCACTCTCTGTGTCCCCAAACCGCAGAACTCGAATCTCTTGCTGTTCCTTTAGCCAAAACTCTTCTCCTCCTTGCACCACAATTCCTTCCAAGCCCTAATACCCTTCAATCTTGCTCTAGATGCCCACAGCCGTTTAGGGTTCTTCTCAATCGACTAAAGACGGACAATGACGGCCTGTAAGTGCATTATATACGACCTAAACCTGAACGGTTAGGGTTTTCGCTAAACAGCGTAGACTTGCCGAGTCCATATCAGACTCGTCGAGTCCAGTCGCGAACCCGCGACCAAGTCTGCGACCCTACTCGGCGAGTCTAGGCCCCAACTCGCCGAGTCCCCTCTTAAATCACCCCAAAACATAATTTTAACAATACCTGAGATTTCGGGCTGTTACAACTCTCCCCCACTTGGATTAGACTTTGCCCTCGAAGTCTCATTCTGAAAATAGTTCCGGATGCTGCTCCCGCATCTCACGTTCCGGCTCCCAAGTCATTTCCGACCCCTTACGGTGTTGCCACTGAACCAACACCAGAGGTACTTCCTTGTTCCTCAGAACCTTGATCTTCCGATCCCTGATGGCCACTGGTCTCTCGGCATAATTCAGGCTCGCATCCACCTGAATATCCTCCAATGGAACCACTGCCGACTCATCGGCTATGCACTTCCTCAATTGCGACACATGAAAAGTGTCGTGGATCTGTCCCAACTCCGCTGGCAACTCCAGCCGATAGGCTACCCGGCCTATCCTTGCAATCACACGAAATGGCCCAATATACCGGGGCCCCAACTTGCCCCTCTTCCTGAATCGAATCACTCCTTTCCAAGGAGAGACCTTCAGGAGAACGAAGTCGCCGACTTGAAACTCAAGCTCGGATCGGCGCCTGTCTGCATAACTCTTCTGTCGGCTCTGGGCGGTCAACAACCTCTGTCTAACTTGCTGAATCTGCTCTGTCGTCTGAAGCACGATCTCTGTGCTGCCCATCACTCTCTGTCCCACCTCTCCCCAGCAAATGGGGGTCCGACATCTCCTACCATACAACAGCTCAAAAGGTGGCATACCAATGCTCGAATGATGGCTGTTGTTGTAGGAAAACTCTGCCAATGGTAAATATGCATCCCAGCTACCCCCGAAGTCCAACACACATGCTCGAAGCATGTCCTCCAGCGTCTGAATCGTCCGCTCGCTCTGGCCATCTGTCTGGGGATGATATGCGGTACTAAAATGCAATTTAGTACCCAGCTCCTCATGGAATTTCTTCCAGAACCTGGAAGTGAAACGTAC
Source organism: Lactuca sativa (assembly GCF_002870075.4). Lineage (NCBI taxonomy): Eukaryota > Viridiplantae > Streptophyta > Magnoliopsida > Asterales > Asteraceae > Lactuca > Lactuca sativa. Next base: position 55,616,457 of record NC_056628.2, on the reverse strand, counting down.
ATCACGGTCTGAAACAATCGAGATCGGCACTCCATGCCGAGATACCACTTCTCTCACATATATCTCCGCCAACTTCTCCGCTGAAGAACTCTCGCTGATGGCAAGGAAGTGTGCACTCTTCGTCAACCTATCCACAATCACCCAAATTGCATCAACTCCCCTGGAAGTCCTCGGCAATTTGGTGATGAAATCCATGGTGATCTGTTCCCACTTCCACTCGGGGATCTCCAATGGCTGTAACTTGCCATGCGGTCTCTGGTGCTCGGCCTTAACCCTACGGCAGGTCAAGCACCTCTCGACGAACCATGCGACGTCCCTCTTCATACAGGGCCACCAATACTCCTTCCTCAAATCCAAATACATCTTCGTAGCACCGGGATGGATCGAGAATTTCGATCTATGAGCCTCTTCCATCAACGTAATACGTGTACCGCCCACGAATGGTACCCAAATTCGACTCTGAAACGTCATAAGCCCTCATCCATCCTTAACGAACTCTGAAATTAACCCGACAACCCGCTCTTTCTTCTGCATTTCTGGTCGCACAGCTTCGGCCTGTGCCCCACGAATAGCATCCAGTACAGGAGTCATCACAGTCAGTCTCAAGCATACATCTCGCAATGGAGTGCTCTCCGCCTTGCGGCTCAACGCGTCGGCTACCACATTAGCCTTGCCTGGGTGGTACAGGATCTCACAATCATAATCCTTGACCACATCCAACCACCTCCTCTGACGCATATTTAGGTTGGGCTGATCCATCAAATACTTCAAGCTCTTATGGTCCGTGTATATCGTACATCGAACCCCGTACAGGTAGTGACGCCAAATCTTGAGAGCAAACACTACTGCCCCCAACTCTAAATCATGCGTGGGATATCTCGTCTCATGAGGCTTCAGCTGCCTCGATGCATACGCTATCACATGACCCCTCTGCATCAACACTGCACCCAGTCCCGAAATCGATGCGTCGCAATATACTACAAAATCTTCCATCCCTTTCGGGAGAGCTAATACCGGGGCTTCGCACAACCTCTGGCGAAGTGTCTCAAAGGAGGTCTGCTGCTCGGGCCCCCATGAGAATGCAACACCCTTCCGGGTCAATCTGGTGAGTGGCACTGCGATCTTGGAGAAATCCTTGATGAATCTCCGGTAATACCCTGCCAACCCAAGGAAGCTCCTGATCTCAGAAGGTGACTTCGGCACCTCCCAACTCATCACCGCCTCAACCTTGGCCGGATCGACCAATATCCCTTTCTGATTAACAACATGTCCTAGAAATTGGACCTCCCGCAACCAGAAGTCACATTTGGAGAACTTTGCATAAAGCTTCTCCGACCTCAATACCTTGAGGACTTCCCTCAGATGCTCCTCATGTTGCTCTCTAGATCTAGAATACACCATAATGTCGTCTATAAATACAATCACTGACCGATCCAACATCGGTCTGCATACCCTGTTCATGAGATCCATGAACACAGCCGGGGCATTGGTGAGCCCAAAAGGCATCACCACAAACTCATAATGCCCATATCGCGTCCTAAACGTTGTCTTCTGGACATCCTTATCCCGCACTCTCACCTGATGGTACCCTGACCTCAGATCGATCTTGGAAAACCAAGACGCTCCCTGCAACTGATCGAATAAATCATCGATCCTCGGTAACGGGTAACGGTTGTTGACCGTCAACTTGTTTAACTCCCGGTAATCAATGCACATCCGGTGTGAACCATCCTTCTTCTTGACGAACAGAATAGGTGCTCCCCACGGCGAGCTGCTCGGCCGAATGAATCCCTTCCCCAGCAACTCCTGGAGCTACGAGGACAGCTCTTGCATCTCTGGAGGTGCAAGACGATAAGGCACCTTAGCAATAGGTGCGGCCCCCGGAACCAGATCGATACCAAACTCCACTTGCCTCACAGGAGGTACTCCCGGCAGCTCCTCGGGAAAAACATCTGAAAACTCACGCACCACAGGGACCTCCTCAATTGACTTCGGTCTCTCGGAAACCTCCCGCGTATCCATCACATACGCCACAAAACCCTTACAGCCCTGCTGTAGACACTGCCTCGCCCTAGCGGCCGAACAAAAAGCTGATCCCGAACGGGTACCCTCGCCGTACACCGAAAGAACTCCCCCACTATGGTCTCGTATAGTCACCAACTGACGCTCACAGTCGATGACAGCGCCGAATCGGCTCAACCAGTCCATGCCCACGATGACACAGACATCACCCATCGCAATAGGAATCAGGTCAATCGGGAATTCAACCCCGAAAATCTCTAGTACACATCCCCGAAGAACCTCCGTGGCACAAATCACTTTCTCGTCAGCTATAGAAACTCTCAAAGGTCGGCTCAACGACTCACGACTAGCGCTGATATGCTGACTAAAGGCTAAGGACACAAAGGACCTACTCGCACCCGAGTCAAATAACACTAAGGCAGGCACAGAGTTCACAAGGAAAGTACATACGCATATAATAACATAAGCATAACATCCCAACATTAAAATAAATACATGAATTACAACATACCTGCCACAACATCGGGCGCAGCGCGGACCTCCTCCGCAGTCAGCTGAAAGGCTCTTCCCCGAGCCCTCGGGGTCTCGGCCTTCACTGGTCGAGTCGCGGTAGCTCCGGCAGCAGGTGCGGATCCCTGAAGAAGCTGAGGGCACTCGGCCTTCTTATGGCCAGTCTGGTTGCAATGAAAGCAAACCGTAAATCCCTTGGGACACTCCCTAGCAATGTGCCCCTCCTTGCCACACTTGTAGCAAGCACCAGATCGACACGCCCCCTCATGACCCTTGCTGCACTTTCCGCAAGTGCGGCTCTTCGAACCTCCCGTCCTCGAATCGGCGGACTTGGTCCGCTTGGCTGCCGGCTGGAACTGAGCCGGTCGCCGGTCCACCCGCTGAGACTCGGCCTCCTCCCTGGCCTGGGTCTCCAACTCGATCTCGCGCTTCCTGGCATTCGCCTGAAGCTCAGCAAAAGTATGGTAGGTGGAGTTCGACACAAACTCCCGGATATCCCTCCTCAACACTCCCAAGTACCGGCTCATCCGAGCCTGATCAGTGGACACCAGCTCGGGGCAGAACATCGCCCTCTCATGAAACTTCCGCGTGATCACCGCGACAGAATCAGTACCCTGCTTGAGGGTTAAGAACTCCTGAACCAATCGTTCCCTCTCCACCGGGGGAACGTACTCATCCCTGAACATGGCAGTAAACCCCTCCCATGTCACTGCTGTAGTCTCTGCCAAAGTGAAGTTCGCCGTCACAAACTTCCACCAGTCTTTCGCTCCCAGACGGAGCTGGTTCAATGCGAACCGTACCCTCAGGTGCTCCGGGCATGAACAAGTGTAGAAGCACCCCTCTATATCCGCGATCCACCTCGTCGCGGCAATCGGATCCTGCATCCCATCGAACTCTGGTGGCTTCGTGTTGCTGAACTCTCGGAACAGCAACGAGTCACCCCCCTGTGGCCTAGCAGCGGCCACAACTGCGGTAGCTGCAGCGGTTGCAGCCTCAGTCAATGCGGCGTACCGCTCATCGAACGTCTCCATCAGGGTGGTCTTAATAGACCCAAACATCTCCGGGATCTCAGCCCGGATTGCCGCAGCTACCTCCTCGTGAATCATCTGACGAATCTCCTTGTCACTCACACCGCTCGAACTCGCTCCGTGGCGTGGTCTAACCATGATGTCTCTGAAATACAACATAAAACTATCAGAGACTCCATCGAGTATAATCGCACTCGATAACGCAACCCTACTCAGTCTCCGATATCCAGGGATTCTTACTTGAGCCTCCCACTGACCCGGTGTCTTCGGTAGTACGGGCCCAATACTACCGACCACACCGCATCAGCATTCATCCCAAGTCTTCCTCCCCAAACCCCGGATAGTGAGTACTCTACTTCTGATATGCACTATCTACCCGCACACTAGCAAGCATCTCATATCGGCAACTTCCCTAGACTAAGGCATCACAAATCAGGCCACTCTAGTCCTATCATGAATACCTAGTCTTCTAGCATGCATAACAATTTATATCATATAACATTGTAAGGTATTTTGGGGATCTTTACCGTTCGGGCGCTGACTGATCGTACACACTGCTTCTTTCTTGCTCACCACAAAAACCATTTACAAAAGTTTATGCCTTTATTTAAAAAGTCTTCCTCAAATCCTCGGTTTGAGTTCAGTTACTCCCGAAGGTGCACCCGAATCCCTCAAACCAAGGCTCTGATACCAATTGTAACAACGCAAATTTTCAAACAAAGTTTTCATTTTAAAAATATATTTATTTCCATTCAAAACAAGGCATAAATAGTTTAAGTATTCTGTCAGATACAAATAATCAAAATCCCAAGATCATAAAAGCATTCTTCAGTGTGTATCGATCACGCCGGTGCCTTCCCACGGTCCTCGCTAGTACCTGAAATACATACACAGCAACTGTAAGCATAAATGCTTAGTGAGTTCCCCAATATACAACTTACGCACATACGACTTTCCAGGCCCTGACCTTCCGGTCCATGTGTCTCAGGGGACTTCCGTCCCTGCTGGGTAAACCTTCCGGTCCTACCCACGCCGACCTTCCGGTCCATCACACAACATATCGCCTTCCGGCCCATAACATATTGCCTTCCGGCCCATAATATATATTCGCCTTCCGGCCCATAGCATACATAGCACATATGACAAATAACTTACCACATATAGCATACATATCACATATCATATCCGACCTTCCGGTCACACAGTCAAACCCTTCCGGGTACAGTATAGTGAGAAGACTCACCTCGTAAACGCTGAAAGCTAGCAAATCCTGAAGTCACTCGTGCACAATCCGACGAGCTACAACCTCCCTATAACATCACATATCTCTCATTAACACTTATATCTTATAAGTGTGACTATCCCTAAGAAGACAGACTTAGGTCAACTCTGGTCAACGGTCAACGGTCACGGTCAACTTGACCGGACTCGGCGAGTGCCGTGGCGACTCGGCGAGTCTAGACGTTCTCCAACTCTCTGAGAGTCCCTATCTACTCGTCGAGTATCCTCCTTGACCCGACGAGTTACCCCTGGAAGAATCGCGGGGCCACCCCGACTCCACTCGCCGAGTCTAAAGAACAGCTCGGCGAGTTCCAGTCAACCTCCAAGCTACTCGCCGAGTCTGTTCGTCGGACTCGGCGAGTCCACGCCATGCAGTCGATCAAACTGCTTCCTGAGATAGGTTTCGTCCCGAAATACACAAGCATGGGACCTTCTAGACCTCTAAAGGTCCTAATACAGGGTTATAGTCGTTGGGTAACAAGGTACAATTCGTCTAATCACCAAATGGGTTCCATAAACCCTAAATCTATGCACACATCAACATAACAGAAAGGAATCCGAATTATTACCTGAAATATGCACTCTCTGTGTCCCCAAACCGCAGAACTCGAATCTCTTGCTGTTCCTTTAGCCAAAACTCTTCTCCTCCTTGCACCACAATTCCTTCCAAGCCCTAATACCCTTCAATCTTGCTCTAGATGCCCACAGCCGTTTAGGGTTCTTCTCAATCGACTAAAGACGGACAATGATGGCCTGTAAGTGCATTATATACAACCTAAACCTGAATGGTTAGGGTTTTCGCTAAACAGCGTAGACTCGCCGAGTCCATATCGGACTCGTCGAGTCCAGTCGCGAACCCGCGACCAAGTCTGCGACCCTACTCGGCGAGTCTAGGCCCCAACTCGCCGAGTCCCCTCTTAAATCACCCCAAAACATAATTTTAACAATACCTGAGATTTCGGGCTGTTACAACTAGGTTTCGTAAATGAGAAATATCCAAATCATTGCTACATTTTGGATAAGGGTGTGTATGGCTTAAAACAAGCACCGCGTGCATGGTATTAAACCCTTACTCGTTTCTTAAAGCAATCTAAGTTTAAGCAAGGCTCGGTCGATCCAACCTTCTTTTGTAAGAAATATGGTGAGCATCCGATGATTGTCCAAATTTATGTTGATGATATCATTTTCGGATCTACAAATCCTAGATTAACTTCTGAATTTCGAAAATCGATGGAAACTAAATTTGAGATGAGATCAATGGGTCCCATTAAATTTTTCCTTGGTTTAAATATTAGACAGAGTTCGAAGGGAATTTTCATCAACCATGAAGCCTTCATGAAGTCCTTGCTTGCGAAATTCAGAATGGCGGGAGATTCAAAGGTCAAGGTTCCTGTGGCATTCAGAACGAAGCTTACTCCATCTTTGGACAAGCCAGTAACTGACATGACTCTTTATCGACAAATGATAGGTTCATTAATGTATCTAATAGCTAGTCATCCCGACATTATTTTTTCTTTTTGCTATTGTGCCAGGTTTCAGGCGAATCCACCAGAACCACATATGACTACGGTAAAGAACGTCTTCCGATACCTAAAACAAACATACTCTCTCGGAATTTGGTACCCTTCCAACTCAGGATTCTTTGTGCAAGCGTTCTCTGATGCTGATCTTGGCGGATTTGGTCTTGATCGAAAAAGTCGGAGGATGTCTATTACTAGATGGTAAACTCGTTAGTTGGCAATTTAAGAAGCAAACATGCATCTTCTCATCTACCGCTGAAGCTGAGTGTATCACAGCTGCCTCATGTACTTCTCAAGTGATATGGATTCAAAGTAAACTTAGAGATTACGGGATTAATATGAAAAGGATCCCCTTATATTGTGATTCTAAAAGTGCTATTCGCATTTTCCACAATCCAATGCAGCATTCCAAGACAAAACATATAGCACTGAGGTATCATTTCATAATGGATCAAATGGAGGATGTAATGTTGAAATTCAATTTGTGAGATATTCTGATTAACTAGCTGATATCTTTACGAGAGCCTTACCTGAACAAACCTTTAATCGGATTCTACAAGGCTTAGGTATGATAGAAGCAGATTTTGTTCCGAAATCAACATAGTAAATAAAAGTAGTGTTCTTTCTCCGAACCGCTCTGAGCCCTCGGAATGCTTCAGAATCTGTTATTCATGTTCTGAATGGTTGCGAACCCTCGGAACGACTCAGAGTCCACTGTTCATCTGAATCTTTGGAAATTTTGTATCCTTTGTATATTAAGTATTTTCCGACTGATTCAGAAGTTACTGTTCATTTCTGTTTTGAAGCTTATTTTTATTATTTTTTTCTTTTTCAGAAAAGTCCAAAATCACAAAAAAAGTTTCTTCATTTATGTTTTATCTTTTTCAGAAAAATTTGAAATCACAAAAATATTTTCTTTATTTATGTTTTTATTTTCTTTTAAAAAAAAAATCCAAAATCATAGAAAAAAATATATTTTCTTTATTTCTCTTTTTATTTTTTTTGAAAAACCCAAAATTACAAAAATATTTCTTTATTTTGTGCGTTATTTTCAACATGTATTTTAGAAGCAGGTACATATTCATCATGCTCTCAATTCCGAACGATGGGGAATGTTTTTAATTCTAAAATTTTGCACTAGTTAAGTGTCCGTAGAAGCATGCTGCAACATGTTGTCCAAAGCCTCTGAGACTCTATGTTTGAAGCCTTAGTGAATCGATAACACCAATCGTTTCTTCCTAAATAGACTATTTATTCACATAAGTCATTGAGCTACCTTACTCTTCTCACAATAAGTTAAGAGTTGACTGCTTAGTCATTCGTTTATAGCAGAGGTACACCGTCTTCGGAACCATCTTATTTTTCTCCATCAACCTTACTTTCACAAATGTAACCCTCGAGACTCTCAGAAATTACCACCAAGGTTTATGGTTACATAACTTCTGTGTCTATGATCTTATAATCGTTATCACCATGATTTTAGTGAAACCCAAAATCCGAAACCAGTATCTGAATTGACGGTGAACAATCAATATGTTCTAGGTATATTCACCACTGAATTGACAATTAAAACCTATATGGTTGGTACCTTTCACATTTGAAATTTTCTTTTTGTGTGATTTTTTTGAAAAGCTCTCGTCCTAAGTCTTTTTTTCCAAAAGATCCAATTTTTATTTTTCTTGAGATTTCGATATTATCCAGCCACTTAAACAAATCCAAATCATGTTTGTTATTATGGCTACACTGGTTAGACAAGTACTTCTTCCATGCTTTCAGACTTATGTTGTGGTTCAGAATTTGGTTGAAGATGAAGCCACCCTTAAGCCTATTTAAAAGAAGCCTTTCACTGTTTCTCAACAAACAAATGATCATAATTCAATGGGATATCACACAAACACTTACGAGTCTCTCTTGACTCCGAAGGAAGACATCATTGCCCGTGATCCAACTGGTTTTATGTCGATTTATAATTGACATCACAAATTCCAAAATATAATTTGTATTACTTCTCTACCATTGGCACACTCTTGCACAAAAATCCTTATGATTTTTCATAAGTCTGGTTTCATAATTCTAAACAGTTACTTTCATATCTGAGAACAGGTTATGGCAAATTGATGTTTGATTACGAATGCGCAGAACTAAAACGATGGATTTCTAAGGATAAGATTTCAATTAGGCGCGTTAATTTTGAAAAAGCGCTAACATCACGCTTGTTGGTTACGCCGCCTGACATCATCCAACTGTCACATAATTCTAGGCGCCTTTATCGGGATATGGAAACGTCCAAAACGTTTTTCTCTCTCCACTCAAGCTGTATAAAAGGTAATCGACGCTTGAATTTCTATTACCGCATTCTAAGTCTTCAAACTCTCTGGCGAAAATACCTCGTTTCTCTCTGCACTGTTCATCATCTTCTCCAACGGTTTCCATGGATAACTCCCCTGAAAATCCATCCGTTGCTGAACAAACCGCTTCATCGGTTATGCTGAACATCAAACCCAACCAAAACCTCACCTTGGATTTTGATTCATCTAAATACGTTGACTTTCTCAAGCCTATGATCGAGTGCCTCTGTTACTCTCCGTTGGCTCAAGCCTAATGATGGATGAGAATGTCCCATTGGTCCATCTGTCTAAGGCATTCTCCACAACAAGCTATCAACAAAGTGAGGCTGTGATAACGTTTGAGGTTGATTCCTACAAAACCTCCATATCTAAGGCCCGATTTAGCAGGATGCTAGGATTTTCTTCAACAGAGGGTATGGTCGATCCCGAATAAATTTCTTCATATGTGATTCTGGAGATGTTCTACCAAATAGGGTATTTGGAAAACCTCTCTCTCTCTTATCGAAGTTCAAGAAGCCCAACCTTCCTCTTATGTGGAATGGGCTTTTCACTCTTCTGTTTAAGAGCTTCTTAGAGCGAGTTACTGGTTTAGACAACACTAACAAGCTTTTTTGCACAATAATCTATGGTCTATATTTTGGGATTAACCTTGATTATGGTTTAATCCCCTGGTGTCAACTGGTTCAAAGCATACTTTCGACTTCAAGGCACTCGAAAATCTCTTGAGCTCGTTTCTGGTCAATCATTGTCAAGCGTGCAATTGTTCGCCTTCAGCTTTAGGTACCAGATGATTATGTAATTTTTGCTAGACCTACTTTCCATACTTCCAACTTTATTGTGTCCGATCCTACCAAATTCGACTTTGTGGGATCCATTCCGAAGGCCATGCTACTCAATGTTCCGGCGGACAATGTGCTAATCAACGAGTATCGGAAGAAGCTTGACTCAGGTCCTTGTCCTAAAGATTTACGAAGGGAACTTGAATAGGGAACCAAGCCCAAAAAGGGAGGAAAGTGAAAAGGGAGAGCTGGACCTTCCAAGCCAGCTCAAACTCCGACAAAAGAAGATTAAGATGGCTGCTCGCAAACCATGATCTCCTTCTCCTGTTGCTCAAGAGGATTCTGGTTCTTACACTGTTTCGGAGAGTTGGAGGACTGGACAAGCTCAAAAGGAAACCGAAGATACTGCATCGACTTCGTAACCCATGGTCTCGGAAGCCATGGTCTCGAAGCCCATTCCTACCCATTCTACTGCGAAGGTATCATCTCCAATTTCCACCTCAACTCCCTTGACAAATGATTACTTTCATGTTCCTTCTCCTCCACCTACTCCTACTACTACTTCTACACTAATCTCTACACCCATCACCATAGCTCCTTGTCCAAATGTATCTATTAGAGTTTCACAACCATATATATATATATATATATATATATATATATATATATATATATATATATATATATATATATATTGCCCAAAAAACTCCACTCTACACCGATTCTGCCACAACCACTACCACGAGTTCACCTGAAGTGACTATCAACATATCTGATACAGGGGCCGATGCTTTTGGTGTTATAGTCAGTCTGAGTTCCACTCTAGTCTCGCCCTTAAGGGATGATGATCTTGATATGATTTTTGGTGATGATTGGGATGATTTTCAAGATTTCCACTACAGTCCCTTCACAGTTCATCAATCGAGTGATGATGATGAGAACACCATGACGAAAGGGCAGTTCAAGGCCCTCAATGACAAGTTGGATACTCTGATCGAGTCCTCCAGACCCTTGTCTAATAGCGAGTATTCCTTTGAGGCTCACAAAGCGTTAGTTGAGACTCTCACCAAGGAGCATGCCAAAAGTCTCGCTGCATCTTCGAAAGCAGTTGAAAATTCCGAACAATCTGTTAGGGATACAACTGAAAAATTCGAAAAACTAATTTATGATGTTACAAAGTTCATATGAGAATTTCGGAGCTCTTCGGATCGCAATACTGAAGCTGCAAAAAAAGCTATTAGCGGTCTCGAAACCACCCTTCAAATTGAAAAGGAAGCTTTATCTAAGGTTCGCTCAGAACTCAAGGTGGATAATGCCGATATGAGTTCCTCTATCATTTCAAAGATTGAGAAGCTACAAGAGGACCTGGCCACAAAAAACAAACTAATGCATAAGCTAGCTGTCAAAACTTAGAAAATTAAAGTTCTTTCTATGAAGCTGTCTCATGCCAATAAACAAATCGATGATCTCAACTCCGAAAAGGATGTTCTAAAAAGTTGTGTCGCAGATGTTAACCTTTACTTTCAGAATCTTGTAGAGACTCGTGACTTGTTGCTCACAGTCTCGGTATGACAACATCTTGCGGAAAAACTCAAACCAGTATTCTCCATGCTTAATCGTATCGAAGGTGTTTCCGAATCTAATGCTCTTCCGAAACAAGGGGGATAAGCTAAGAAGACAACTGGTGAAAACCTAAGAAAACAACTAGTGATTCTGGTGAGTACGAACATAAACCATAGCCGAAAACAAAATATCAGAAGGGTAGTGAGGCTTCTGGATCTAAAGGCAAAGGAAAAAAGGTTGATGACAATGATGAAGAAGAAGAAGATTTATCAGAAGAAGCAAATCTCAAAAGTAAGTCTCGTGACAAAGAGCTTGATAACCTTGAGCGTGTTGCAAAGGAAGCTGAAGCACGTGAAAAGGAGGCTCTTGATGCACATGTCACACTTAAAACTCAAAAGGCCCTCTTCCCTCCTTGGTCCATGGAGTAGATTCTGAACGAGGCCATTGACAATCCAAGTGTTCACTGGTTGGAACCAGTTGTATCATTCGACTTGGAAAACACTTCAGAATCTCAGCTTGATTTTCCGATCACTCCAAAGGCTTTTGTTTTTTGAAGTTTTGAGAAGATTGGGAAAGCTTCTGATTCGGATAACGATGTCAATCACATGATTTTATCCTTTTATCTTAAGCACAGAAAGCCCCAATATCATACATAGAGTTCGAAGAAGATAGCTGCAGTGAAAATTTTTGGACCGGTTGAAGCTGAAAGTTTGATCAATGTTCGATTCAAAGCAGACCGAGGAGTAAGAAATTCGGTTTGTGAATTCACTCTTGCTGACTTGTCGTGCCAAAATGCATACGATTGGATTTCTTTGTTCACTCTTTTGTCAAAAGTTGAACAGACGTTCGAACCAATAGTGGCACATCTGAAAAGAATGTTAGTCTCATACATTCAAGAAATCGGCAAAATGGATGTGGAGATCGTTGCTGTGTTGAGAAAGAAACCGACTGTGCAACCTAAAGAAGCTTCAAATGTAACATCCCCAATTTTCACGGACAGGAAAGACCGATTTGTTTATGCTTTGTTTTAAAATCAGAGTAAACGTTTAAAGAAAACTGTTGCGGAATTTGTTCCCAAAACAAAATGTAATAAGAATTTATCAAAGCATTTCTTTAAAGAAATGTATTTTCATTAAATAATAAAATCTCGGGATGTCATGTTCCGATACAGACCAAAAGCATAAATAGTATAAAATAGACCTTACAACAATTATTTATAATTACTGATCTATAATCCAAAATCTCTCGTCATGTCAACCAACTTATGCTCTTGTGCCACTACCTGTGATACAAAGAAAACTGAGAGGGTCAGGCTTGGGAGCCTGGTGAGCATATAGGGTTATCAACCCATAATAATGTAATTATTATATTTAATCATCAAACAATCAACCTAATTACCATCCTCATTATCTTCTTTATTTCTTAAGGTTTTACCCTAAGAATCAGCTATTCCTCGTTCATTTATTCCTAAGGAATCGGCATGAAATCCATCGGTGCCAGGGTTTTCTCAACAGGCACTTCATACTTACCACGGTTCATCTACACTGTACTAAATCCATAGCTACCATCGTATTTCTATAAGGCACTAAATCTATAGCTTCCAGGGTTTTTAGAGTACACCGGTGAACATCAAGTCCACAAAACCTACAAGTTGCGAGCCTGCTAGGGTTCCACTGGACTGTCTAGAATAGTCCGTGGTTGTCATCCCTACTCTACTGAATGACGGGGCCATCGTTTGGGTAAGGGTTTCACTCATTTTTCACCTGTCTATATCATCTTTCATCTCATCCTCAAACTCGTCTTTCCTCACACACCAACTATTTCATCTACCCATGTTCTACCCAACATATTTGTAGATATAAATTACATATATAGTTTAAATCATTTAAAAACCTATATAAAACGTTCATTCAACATCCATCTCAAGTAAACAAACAATATATATGTGTTAGAAGAAAGTAACTACACACTCACTTGATAAGACGATTATCGGACAACACTACGGCTCTTCAAGTAGTATTCGTTGATGAAACCGGGATATCTTCCAAAAAACCGGGCTTCTCGCGGGTAGAGTTTCAGCTCGAAACTCTTTTCTTCTTGGGATCTTTGGGGCTTCGGGACTTGCTTCGAGTGTCGGGGTGATACCGAGGCTTCAGGGGTACTTCAAGACAACTAGAGAAGTTATCGGGGTGATACCGTGAGCTCGATATGTCATTGCGTTTGTCATCAATCTACTTGCCTTGGACGATGTCTATCACCTGCTCACGTCCTGAACACTGTGTTCACGTGTTGAGCTCTAACATAGGGGTTGAAGTTCGTGCCCCGAACTTCAGAAATTTATATCTTTCGCATACGAGCTCCATTTTCGACGTTCTTTATATGCACTCGTAGGTGAAATTATTCTCTACAACTCTCATTTAGACTTCGTCGACTAATTTTGACTTTAACTTTTATTATATTATTTTTAGTAGGCCGGGACAGGAAAACTCCGTTAGGAATTCACAACTTCTTCATCTGTCGTCCGTTTTCATCTGTCTTTTTACCGTTGGACTAGTATCAACGTGATATTCTATTCTCGTTTAGATTGTTTTGGGTAGAAACCACTCGATCTCATATTCAAACTTTGGGCTGCATACCGCTAAGTCGAAACTTCGAAAACTCATAACTTCTTCATACGAAGTCTAATTTAGACGTTCCTTTTATGCACGCTCTCGGTTTAACGTATTCTACAACTTTTGTGTAGATTACAAAGGCTAAATATTGTCTATCGTAAATTCACTATTTATGTCACGTAGTTTTGTACCGGTTCTGTCACGAAACTTCGACAGGTCATAACTTCTTCGTTATAACTCGAATTTCGGCATTCTTTATATATCCAGAATCCTTGTCACGACCATTACAACCAAGTTAATATTATTCATTATAAATAATCTTTTATCAAAAAGTCACTTTTGATGCTTATCGTCTCTAAATTGACTAGCCCGGATCTACGGGCATTACATCGAAGGATATCAGCAAGATGAGGCTGGGAAAAATCCAAAAGTATAACTGGAGCGTGGCGTTTCAACAATGCGAAGGCGAGAAAGTTTAGAAGTTCTTGTTTTCCTTACCAGATAAGCATCTTTATTCTACATCCTGTCTGAACAACAGTTTGGGGATAATAGAACAATGCAAAGCGAATGATGTTGCGGATAAGAAGTGCTTCGTAGATATGATTAAATGGTATATCATGGTTTGCAATACTTTGCTTGGATTAACGCCGAAGCTGTTCAAAGTTCAGAAACATCAGCAACACTGAAGAATCTACCTTCTTTAATTGACATAAAGGGGGGATTGTTGAGATAAATAATGTTGTGTCAATTTTTTTGTACTAGAATAGTCCATATTGTAATGGGTTGGGCCTGTCCACCCGATTTTTCATGGTATTAGGGTTAGACTATTTATAGTGCATGCATGCACCGTTTTATGTTAAGAAGTTGTATTGCCCTACATAGTCTTTACAAAGAAGTTCTTGTTGAACTCTTCTAAGGCTATTGAATCTAAGCATTCGACACTATTTGATCTTCATTGTTTTTATTGTTTGGTTGATTACGCTTGTTAGAATCTATCGATCTATTATTTATTATTTATTGTTTCAACAAGAACAACATATAAATAAACATAAAGTTTATATACAAATGTAACCACTCTATACTTCATCAAAACTAAAAAATCATTAAAACTCAAATTTTGGTGAAAACATTACAAGATGAGAAATTCACTACTAATAACAACAAATATATATAAATATCACAAGAAAACATAACAATCACTAAGGCATGCGGAAAGGTTCTAGAATGCTAATCATGCTATTGCTTCGTCGCTTATTGAAAGTTATCATTAAGTATACGGACCACATAAGTCTCAAACAACTGAAATATGAATGCATATGATATGATTTAAATCCAAAAGTGTCTTAAAACATGCAAAATTATTTAAAGTACATTTCCACTTCAAATATATATATATATATATATATATATATATATATATATATATATATATATATATATATATATATTTTTTTTTTTTTTTCTAAAAATGCATATGACATGATCCGAACCAGGCGCTACCAACTTCGCATCTTTTTACGCAGTCTACTTGAACCTGAAAGGCACATAACAATGAAAGGATAAACTATAACAAGCTTAGTGAGTAACCATGCCAAAAAGATATAAATCAGATATACAACTAAATATACCTATAAATCAATACAATTTCCTCTATGCCTTTCATATAACTTAATATACATTTTAAATGAGTGTTATTACATAAAATTCCTTAATAATCACGGTTACAACTAATTAAGTTGTATTCTAACCATTAAATATCCATAGTAGACTTTCACTCATGCCAACTACTATCAAATTCAAATAAATTTGCCTCAGTAGTATCATAACTACACAAATTGTAACTTTATATAACTTAAGTTTCCTATAACACCCCTGTAACATCTAATTTTTTAGGTATTCACTTTTGACCCTTGGATTATGATTTTTTTGCAAGATTGGTCCCTAATGGCATTTCCATAATTTTGGCCTTGTGTACGTACGCTGGGCGTACGCAACCTTGGTGCAAACCCTAATATTTAGGGTTTGGACCCTATTTAAGCATCTTTATGGCCTCATGCACCCTCTTATCTTCAACCACATTCCTCATCTTGAAACCCTAAAGTGTGTGAGTGCCTTGTGAAGCTTGAAGAGCCTTTTGGTGTCATTTTGGAGCTTTTGGAGAAGAAGGAAGACCCTTGAGATTGTGGTGCTTCACTCAAGGCCTTGGATCTAGCATCTACTTCCCATTGTGCATCTTTTGGAGGTATAAAGATCCAACCTTGATGAATATTTCATTTGGATCTAGTTTTAGCTTAAGTTGAAACCTTTTTTTTCCCAATCTTGATCATTGTGAGTATGGAATCCTCCAAGACATTTTAGTTTTCCTTTAAGATGTTTTAGGGTGTGTTATGTTATAAAAATGTCATATTGAACATTTGTTTCTTCCCATGCATGGTCTAGGTTGTCTTAATGGGTCAAGAAGCTAGGGTTTTTGTTATTAAGGTCTTAATAGCCATAAAAAACCATAAAGTTGGAAACTTTATGGTTAATATCAGATTTTACGGTCTAGATCTAGATTATAGACATAGTGCTTAAGGATTAAGCACTTAATGGATAAAGTTGAGGACAATCGCGTACGCTCGGCGTACCAAGGGGTACGCTGCACATAAGTGGTCAACTCCCCGATTATGTTCAACCATGTTGTACACCCCACATTCATATTGTGTACGTCAAGTGTGCTCACTAAGTCAAATTGGTTGACTTAGTTGACTTTGACCAAGATTTTGACTAGGGTTTGACCTAGGGGTAGTTTGATCTGTATGCTGAGATTGTGTCACTGAATTCATTAAGGTAAGTGATAGAGTTGATCTTAGAGCGGTGCATTATTATGTTTGCTTATCTATATGTGAGGTGAGTTTTCTCACTATATCCATGCGCTGAAGGCACTAATGTCGGCCCATTACTTTGTTATGTAGAATGCTAGTTGCCTTTGTGATACTTGCATGAAAGAACTAGATCTGCCCCCTGAAAATTGTATGAAAGAGCAGGATCTGGCCCCTGACACTTGTATGTAAGACCGAGATTTTGCCCTAGACATTGTAATGAAAGACTATGGGGGTAGCCCATTGCACTTGTATGTAGGACCGAGATTTGGCCCTCGATATTGCAAGGAAATACCATGAGGGTAGCCCATGAAACTTGTATGATTTGGTATGTGGTACTGTGAGGAACTCACTAAGCTTTGTGCTTACATTTTATGTTTATGGTTTCAGGTACTTCCGTTTTGAAAGGGAAGGCCCGGCGTGATGGCCCAACATCTTCCCCTCATGATTTCTGCATTCCGAATAATTATACTCTGATGTTTTGAATATTATAACTGGGTGTTTGATTTTGAACAGTTTGTGTTTGATTTGATAAACTTCCAAATGAAAATTTTTATCACTGTTTTTAGGACGTTAATTTTCAAACTTTTCCAAAGCTATGGTTATAAAAAAATTTCGGGATTTAACCTGCATTTAATAAAAAAAACTCAGTCCAACAAAAACATTTATAATTTAAAAATTAGGTGTTTCCATTAAGAATCATTACAACCATAACAAGCGAATAAGAATTATATTAATACAATTAATAAAGAACTTAAGAAGTTCCACTCCATTCTCTATCTCTTGACTTCTAACTTTCATCTATCATCCCCTCTCCTTAATTGTAACCTAAGATACATGACATTAAAAGAGACACGTAATACAATAATGTCTCGTGAGCTATGTGGGCTTCTGACTCGAAACATTTTTCATATTTTCATCAAAAACATTTCATCTTTGGAACACATAATATTAGACTATAAAAGATTTTCAAGGAAAACTCTTTTCATACATACCATAAATATCATTTCATATCTTATCATTTCATTTCTTTAAATTTCATTTCAAAAGACATCTTTCCATATTTCTTTCTCTTTTATCATTAAGGGCTAATTCTAGTATTAAACAGTTGCCATTTTTATACTTAACGTACCCCCAAGTGTAGACACAAGTGGAAAGAACAAATCAATCCACCAATGCATCATGCTAACTAGGACATCTAATTCGCGAGGGGAGGCACCACCCCATTATGGACCTCTTATGAGGCATCATGGCCTGGGAAACTTTCATTTGTTCTTTACTTTCTTTCCTTTTTACTTTCTTTTAGCTTTTAATTTCCACATTAACAATACCCATATCATCATTTATAATATCATAGGTTATTAGGAAGATATACTTTGAAAAGACTCATTTCACTTATCAAACATTCGTTCTTCCAAAATATTCTTTGTTTTCCAAAAATTCTTACTTTCAAAACATTCTTTTCAAAAATATTTAACACTTTCATTTCAAAACATTTAATATATAAAAGCATTTCATTTAATTATCATAAAATCATTTTTGCATGTACCCCAAAGTTGTAAAATATAAATACTTACTCACATAGTTATCTGATGTAGGTTGGTACCCTTTTTCAAGCTCCTTTCCACAAGTAACACTCCCGTTACGTACTTCGTATACAATACAAGTAAAGTTCAATGAAAATGAAAAAAATGACCCTCATAGTTTCTATTACTAAATTTTATTGCTTCATCTCATTCCTTATGCAAAAATATAAACATAGGAGAAAATTGCACAAAAATCCGATTCCGTATGCAAAAGTTATGAGGACAAATACTAAAATTAGATTTTGGTTGAGTTGGGAACCCTGATGCCTTTCTGCAGGCCGTATGCCAGACAATGCGGGTTGCGTCGCGTAGTAGCCCAAACACTCCCCAAAACTTGCTTTTTGAGGCTTACACTTGCTTGGATGGTTTTGATCTTTTAGGTAACCATTTGTAATAGTTTTAAAGGTTTAATTTCCAAGCACTACTAGAGGAAGTTTTATCATGTCAAAACATTCAACTTAATTCATTAAGTCCTCAATCAAAATTCTAAGTTTATATGCTTAAAAACACTCAAATGAAAGGCTTAAGAGCTCAAGTTTCTCAAAAACACACTTAAACCAATATGACATATTCTTAAATCATTTAATACATCATTGGGTGTTGTCAAGTACATAAAACCATAATTAATCTCATTGCAAGTACTTAATCCAGCTACGAAATCCTCAATTCCATTCCATGTTCCCAAATTACCCTTGGGTCAAAACAATCATTAGAGCTAGAACTTCACTAACATTCCTTCGTGTTAATGTTCTAATAACATATCTAGAGTGTCAATTCATGTTCATGCATGTCATTCACTTCTAATATGTCAATTATCATGTAGTTATCCCTAGATTTCCCAAAATACCCTTATGGCTAAATCTTCCATAAATTCAAGTAGAGATCATTCAATCCTTCATGTATTTGCATTCAAACCCATTACAAGAGTATCCATTCATGATTATGAACTTTATTTACTCTACAAATTCTCAACTCCTACGAATTCCATTGTTTTCATTATAATTTCCCCCAAATCATTACAAATCCATGTTTATACTTGATTTAACCATCATGGATGAATTTGAGCATCCCAATTAGATTTGGTTCTATCAAATATCATCTAGGTCATAGACTACAATCCAATTTCATCATTTATTGCAATATCTCCAATGTGGGTTTTCTAGGGTTCATGATGGTTTTCACCCAAATCATCCAATCCACCAATATAATGATAGGTTTGAGGTTGGAATCATCAAAACTAATAAATGGAGGTTAGAAACCAAAATGCTAATCAATAAATCCCATAAAAATAGACATTGGGGTTTCACCTGACTTCACATATTCGAATTTTCTAGGTTAAAAGAGAAGAGCTTATACCTTACAAGCCTTTGTTTTTCCCTTTCTTTGTTGAATGTTAAATTACCCACTTAAATCAAACTCTAGATGATGAAGAAGAGTGAAATCACCATGAAGGGAAGAAGAATCCATTTTATTTTCCAAAAGTTTACCATTTGGTCCCTTAAGTTTGCTTATTTTGCTAATTTCCATCATAAACTCATATTTTGAGATTTTAACTTCAATTTGGACATAATAAGTCCTTCCCAATCCATTATAAACTTTTTTAGTCTAACCCACTAATTAAGTCAACTCTTTGGTCAACTCAATTTTCCAACTTGGCACTTTTGACCCTTAAACTTTTAAACTGTTATTATTTTCACTTCTAACTTTCTAAAGTTCATATGAAATAATGATATGATTATTCCTTAGTTATTTAATATAAAACTTATAGGTCATTTATTTACTTTACTAAATGTAAGAACCTAGTCTTAAGTTTTAGGATGTTATAATTATCTACCCCTTAAAAGGATTCTGTCCTCAGAATTACATCGTGAGCCATCTCATTAGAATTTCATCCCTTTACTTTTCAATTTCTTCAATGACCATAGCATCTTGGTCATTTTTTCATAATTATAATTGGTTATAATAGCTAATAATACATCATTAGATGTTATCAACCATCTTGGACACTTTTACCCTTTTGTCCCATTTTTGAACTTGTAACAAATTACTCTAACAGTGATATCAATTTTTTAAGGCATACAATCTTAGCATATTCTAATAAATTTGAAGGCATGTAAGAAGCCTTATCGAATTCTTTCAACCTTTAAACCATCATTTGACCATCTCCTTACTTAAGAATTTTATGTTGCCTAAGTATATCCTTTCGTGCTTAAGCACGTCACCATTATTTCTTTATTTT
Source organism: Lactuca sativa (assembly GCF_002870075.4). NCBI lineage: Eukaryota > Viridiplantae > Streptophyta > Magnoliopsida > Asterales > Asteraceae > Lactuca > Lactuca sativa. The sequence continues at coordinate 55,596,108 of NC_056628.2, read as the reverse complement.
CTAATCCTATTAGCAAGTCATTAACAATGTAACGCTCTAAAAATTTCAACCAATTTTAAACTTTTCAAAAACAACCCACTTTCAACAATTCATTACAAAAAGGTTTTCAATTCATTTATTATCAGAGTCTTTCCCAGAACCACATCATAAGTACATAAAACATGAGGAGCGGTACGATCACGCCTTCGCCTTGCCACGATCTCCTGAAGTACCTGAAACAATACACTGAAAACTGTAAGCCTGAAAGCTTAGTGAGTTACCCCCAAAATACCAACCACATATACCATACTCATAACATATCATATCATAAACAGAACAGAACAGACATGCACTTCGGGTCTACTGTGTGACTGGTCCGCCGCATCGGGCCTTCAGTCCACCTGGTCCACCCTCCGAGTCTAGTCACATACATCGAGTCTACAGTGTGACTGGTCTGCCCGCACCGGGCCTTCAATCCACCTGGTCCACTCTCTGAGTCTACAGTATGACTAGTTTGCTCGCACCGGGCCTTCAGTCGGCCTGGTCCACTCCCCGAGCCTCGGCACGTCTGGTCCGCCCTCTTGGGGCCTACAGCCTATCCGGACCGCTCGCTGGGCCTTCGGGATAACCGGTCCGCCTTGGGTATGTTGGCCTACAGCACAAAGCAGGACCCGCCTCAACCCAACCCCAGTCCAACAACCATGTGCACATAAACATATAATCATATAGCAGTTCGCAACTAATCAACCAATCTAGCAGATCACATACATAGCACATCCCTACCAGGATACCGACCTAACCGGTCACTAGCAGGATGCACACAAATAGGTCTCTAACATATACCATCCTAACTACCAGGATGCACACAAATCAAAGCAATAACATAACAACAACTACCCGAATTTCCATCCGATAAAGGGTCGGCCTTGGTGCCGTAGACCCTGACGATATAGTGACGATAACTCATCTCGTAACTGCTGACTAAAAAGATAAGATCACGCTGCTCCCTCCTCCGATACGAACTCCACCACTGATCAGTACCGAATGACTAAATTCAATAAATACCAATAATTACCAAAATACCCCTGGAAGTCAACTGGTAAACTCTTGGTCAAAGTCAAAGTCCTCAGTCAAAGTCAAACTTCCTGACAGACTCTACTCGCCGAGTCAGCCCGCTGACTCGTCGAGTCCCTATGTTCTGAAAACTCCCATACCGCGACTCAACTCGCCGAGTCGCCCCAAGACTCGCCGAGTCCAACAAACTCCGAGTCCCTTCATGCTCAACTCACTGAGCCATCATTCGACTCACCGATTCACGACTTAACCAGAAAAGGTTAGGACTCCATGACCAGACTCACCGAGTCCAAGAACAGACTCGCCGAGTTCAAGGCAATCTTCAATAGACTCGCTGAGTTGTTCTTCTAACTCGCCGAGTTCCTGCCTATCTTCATGTAACTCGCCGAGCACACCCATGTGACTCGCCGAGTACCTCTAGCTCTTAATCCATACAGTGGCTTTCTAAGCTATGCGAGGGCTCCCAACCATAGATCTACTCCTCTACAACCCACCCATCACGTAAAGTGGCAAACTTTATGTGAATCCAAGAAGATCTAAGCATAAAACACTCTAAGGCTAGTGTTTGGGACAAAAAAGGCTTCACCAATGACTCTTGGGCATATACTTTATGGAATCCTGGATCCTCTCAAGTCCAGATCTAAGGTAACAACCTCAAATCCAACCTTCAAACCCGAAATGGATTCTAAACAAGCTAAAACCCCAAATTAACAACCCAACAATAGATCTAGAAGAGGAATACTCAAGGTGATGACTTGTTACCTCAGAAATGCGCCCAAGAAGGAGTAGATTCCGGATCTACACAAGCCCCTTGATGATGGTCTCCAAATCCCCAAGCTTCTTACACCAAACTTCTCTTCCAAGCTCTAACTCTTCATCAATGGAGTCACACACACAAGATGAGGGTTTTCTGGATCTCAAATGGCAGTAAAGAGGCTGGGGGTGGCTATAATGAGCTTTATATATGGCACAAACCCCGGATTAGGGTTTTTCTCCCCTCAGCACCAACTCGCCGAGTCCAGATGCCGACTCGCCGAGTTGGTCATTTAACACGTGTCTAGAATCACGACTCGACTCGCCAAGTCTATCCATTGACTCGCCGAGTCGACCTTCTTCTTTACACTTTAGCCCTTCAACTATACTTCTGAATTTTTGGGATGTTACAAACAAAACATTGCTTCCCAAATATCTTTTCATCTTGTCCTTTTTAACCTCCTTTGGTATCATAGTCTCAACCCAACGTAGTATATTCAACTTGACCTGTACACCTATCAAAAACTTGATTTGCATGGTCTACATACTGACATCTCATACATGAAAAAAAACGCTATGTTACACATATCATTTCATTTCTATTACTATAATCGCAGTTAAACCGTTGTTAGGTTTTATACTTAATAACTCTTCATGACCTCTTATTTCAATACTTTCTTTTCTATAGGTCTTGATTTCCATGTCATAATACTGACACTTTACCTTGAAGATATCTTTCTAGTTCATTCATACCAATGATTTTCTCCTTCTACATTTACCTAAAAGACAACTAAACCATGTCTATTTTTATAAATATTATACTTATTTACCAACAAGCACCATATATCCAAGTCCGTGTCTGCTTCCTACCATGTCCATATCCCATTTCATTCATTTTAACTATCGTGTCAAACCAAAATATCATTTCAAGAGTTAACACATTTTTAGGCCTGTAATCCTAACAATAATAGCTAAGAAGCTCTAAAGCACATGGAGTTGTTTCAGCTCAAATTTAAAATCTTTTTGGGTCTGAATGATTTCATCACTTGTAAGTTGATTTTTCTCGGCTATCTATCCCTTAAAAGAAATAAAGACATTTCTTTTAAGGTTAAACCATAAGACGATCCTCATCATGTAGCAATGTGTTTCATTTATTTCTTCACGAAAACTTTTTGCTTCACATTTAATCCTTATGGACGTCAACTTCCACATTTTCCTTTCACCAGTGATCGCATATATCATTTATCATAATTTCATCATTCACGTGTCATTCAAAATTACTGATCGAGTACTCGGTTCTTCCATTTAACACTTCATCAGTTTAACTTCACAAGTATCATGATACTTTAATTCTTTCTATTTCTTGCTCCTTCCTAGTGGATACATAACCAATTTTTATATCAATTGATTTCTATGTCCTTTAGTCACAGTTAAGTGACCCATAATGCTCTAAGTTAAAGTTCTATCTGTATATGAACTCATAACATAAGATCTTAATATCACAAGTCTGCCCACTCTTTTTCTAGTTATCGAATACAGATTACCAACAATACTCAAATCTAGTACCTAGTTATACTTGGGCGTGCTTGGTCCACATCATCGGGTTACACAACTTGGAAGTTATGAGTCTTGCATCATTGGTTCATTTATGTCACTCATAGCTCCAAGCATCACATGTTGTTCTTACTCAGCCTAAAGAGTATTGTGAGCTCTTTTACATTACATCATCACACTTTCTCTCCTTCTTACAATCTACACCTTAAATGAAATGAGGGCATTTATTTTAAGATCAAATTCACCCTATGATTCTTACACTGTAGTTGTTCAACTCTTTCTTTACTCATTAGTAGGATTTTCAAAATTTTCCTTCACTTGTCACTATCTTCTTGAAGCCCTTTTCAATAAGCTTCAAGTGTTCATTCTTTTTTGCACCTTGTTAGTACTATAAGATCTCTGATGTTCAATTTGTGTTTCTTGAATTTTCCATCATGTGAAATCATCTCCCTCTTTGACTAATCATAAGACATCTTCCAAATACTACTCATTCATTATCAAGTCATCGTCAATCAGAGAACTTGTAAGGAGGGCTTACAAAGTTCCTCCCATTAATCTGTTCATCATGATTTTCTAGTACCCTAGGGCAAGGTACTCTCACGAGCTTATCATCATCACTTTTTATTTTCCATTATTTGTATGATTCGAGAAAGTATTCATATTATTTGTCTTCCTTTTAGGCAAGAGAAATACCTTAAGGTATCGTTCACTGTTCTTCTTTCCTTGTGACGACTTCACTTTCCAGTCTAGTGCATTAGGTTAATGCACCATCTCTCACCTTTTACTACTGTTATGGTGTCACAAGGAAACCCTTCTTCCACATTTACCGTCACACTTGACACTTGATAATGTTGTCATCTAGTTGTCAACTCCTTAGGATCCCAATATATCTCATTGAGTCAACAACACCATACTCCTTTCCAAGTTGTCTCGGTCATGCTTTCTAGTACTATCTTTATTTCATCATCATATCTACATTTCTCCAATTAGGTCATTGTGCTCACATTTCGACGTTATCAATTGCATATGGGTATTTTCTTTTATCTAAATGTGGAATTCATGATTCTATTCCCTTTTTTTTTTTCTAAATTAACTCGTTTGTAATTTGAAGTTATCACTCTTATGTAGTAGCATTATCTTGTTCCAATTAGCAACTTCAACTAGTTTCTTAATTAAACTATGGAGTTCCAATCCTTATCCATCTTTAGACTTTTACAAAAAGTTAATTATGTCCCCTTTTAGCCATTTGATTGTTAATAATCTAAATAGTTCACTTTCTTCATTCTTTGGTACTTCTAAATCACTACCAATGTTAATAAAATGGTACAAACTCAATTTCAACATATATCAAATGTACACCAAGTTATTTTATTTTCATACTAGTTGTTCGGTCTTGACAGAAAAAGTCAAAGCTGTCAAATTTTCCATTATCCATTAACATATTCTAAACTCTTTCATGAATCTCATTTGACACCAGGTATGTATTTAGTAAATTCCAAAATCACCAGAGTCCTTACCACACGTCATAAAGTCCTCTCATGGTTTCACCGAGTTTGGGTATGTATCATTTGTTTATAATAGTACACACCCTATACTATTATACTCACATCATACATAACCGAACTTGGCTTCACCACTTAGAGACTTTGATACATTGGTCTAGATTGTCCATTAATCATTTTAAAGGACTCAATATATCATTCTACAAGTTCATCTAACTTATCCAGAGCTTCATATCTAGCATGAAAAATTTCTTTTGATCACATGTTGAATAAGATTTTACCTAACTTAAGACATAACAACCTTATGTCTCATCCAAACTTTCCATAACCAAATTCTAGGCCTAGGAGTGGGATGATCCAATCCTAATTCGCTTAATCTATGGCTTTGATACCAAACTGTAACACCCCTAAATTTTCAAACTTTTGCGAAGCTATGGTTATAAAATATTTTCAGGATTTAACCCGCATTTAATAAAAAAACTAGGTCCCACAAAAACACTTATAATTAAAACATTAGGTGTTACCATTAAGCATCATTACAATCATAACAAGAATATAAGAATTACATCAATGCAATTAATATGGAACTTAAGAAGTTCCACTCCATTCTCTATCTCTTGACTTCTAACTTTTATCTATCATCCTCTCTCCTTAACTGTAAATTAAGATACATCGCTTTAAAAGAGATTTCCTTACTTCTGATCTCTTTCTTTCCACATTTTCTTGGATGTGAAGAATCTAAAGTAGAATCCCATTAATGGAATCACACCCAAGAACACCACTTGAACAATATGAAAAACCCTAGGGGATGGGAGAGGAAAACCAGAACCATAAACCTAAATGGTTTATTTCCATCAACCGTAAGGAGAGGAACTAGTAGAATGAAAGTTGTAGGGTTTGGAAAATCTAGGGAATGATCCTTAGATCCCTATTTATAGGCTCCTTGTTTCCTAGTGCTAATGAAACTTCCTTACTGTTAAATTCGTTCCTCGACTATTTTTATTAATTAAACCTTTTAATTAATTAACATCCAGACTTTGAAATTAATTAAATTTTAATTAATTACAAAATATCTTATAATTAGTTTATAAAAACATGATAAATTAATAATCTAAATCATCCTAAATTCCTTTGATCTTTTAATCGCTCAATGAGGTCTTAAGGACAACCCAAAATGACATTGTTTTTATTAGAAATTTTACCAATAGTTATGACATTGGATATTCTTTCCAACAGTATCCCACTTGGACAATTCAACTACTATATGAGGTCGAATACTTTCAATAATCAATAGAGAGTGTACCATGTAATGCAAGTACTCGACTATGATCAAATCAATATTCGGTCCTTAGATAAGAGATTAATTATTCCTTTGTTATATATATATATATATATATATATATATATATATATATATATATATATATATATATATATATATATATATATATATATATATACCTTAATAAGCATTTATCCTCAAATTCTGAATTCTAAGTGGTACACCCCTTAAAGAAGCATTTACAACAATTTTATGCATTACTGAAAAATTAGATTGGTAAACCGTAAACCATTGAAATAGTTAAAGAAAATAAAACTGCTCCTTATATCTCGATATCCCCTGAATTTTTGGTGGAAGTTAACACCCCGTTCCCGAGTTCAACTTAAGGAGAGAAAGGAAAATAAATGGGTGGAAATGAGAAGAAAATAAAAGAAATTGGTGTTCCCGAGTTTCATTAAAGGAGAGAATTGGAAGGAAGTGGAGGGAAATGGGAGGATCACTTTCCCTCCTAACTTTCCTTCCGATTTGGGAGGATTTGGAAAGAAAGAACAAAATAATTCATTTTCCTTCCACTTCTCTCCAACTCGGGAACACAAAAGAAAATTTTGTTTTCTTTTCCTTTCTCTTCTTTTCTCTCGTGACTTTCTTTTCTCTTCTCTTCTTTTCTTTCGTTAAACTCTGGGAACGAGGCGTAAAAGACTCATTCTAATTAAAGAACCTTAAATAGGGGGATTTTGGTACTTCACAGCTTCACCTTGTATATAAAAACCAATGTCACCTAATCTGTCACTCCTCGCCATTTCCATCTCTTTCATCAGTTAACATAGCCACCACTACCACCACTCTTTTCCTTCTCTCTTCCCTAGCAGACGACCTTCACTATCGTACACGGTTATCTCCACACGACTCTCCGGCATCGAATTCATACCTTAAAGTTGATGAATCAAATATAAGGTTCCATGCTCCCACCTGATCAAACCATTCCACAACCACTCTTGGTTTGTATCATCCCTTCATCGCTTGTACATTCTATCTCTATCTTCTTAATTGTGTGTGTGTGTGGTAAATTATAGATTTAGGCAGTCACTTCCCTAAATCTCTTTTTGTTAATCGGCTATCAGTCGCTTTGCTCGATTCTGGTTTGATTCTTGAACAACGCTGGATTTCTTTTCATTTTGCAAAAATAAATATGGTGATAAGCCTGGCTTGATTTTATAGATATGTTTTCTCCACCACTTCCTTATACTCTCTATGGATAATATGGTATGACACAAGTTAAGTTTTTCCTACATCGATTCATGATTTCCAATAATTTTTTTTATGCTTTTCAATGTGAAACCAGATTCCACACTTATAGGTTCATCGAATAATACATAAATTTGGGTTTACGTAAGAACAACCAATGAACCTCAGGTATCACATCTAACCTAGATTTCCATGATTTGCATCAACTAGGTGTTTTTGATTATAAAAGGGGCGGTTTGCAGAGGCAGTCTTAGTGGTTTATGGAGGCTCTAATGGTTCGCGGTTTTCAGTGGTGGACGATGGGTGTGGAAATTATGCGTAGGGTACTTCACTCTCTTATTGTTTTACTGCATTTACAATTGATATTTCCTCTAGCCTATTACTTTCCATTATGCCTTAACAAGTAATACTAAAAAATAGTGAAATCGAAGGGGTAGAGTTCATCCTCCTTAAGGGCATGTTAACTATGTTTCTTGCATGTCCAACAACACCTGTTAGTTTTCCTTCCTTCTACCTCAAAGACATTAATTTTGTCAATTCATGAGAAGCTAATGTAACAACAACCAACAACATAATAAGAGTTGATTTCTTGATGATAACACATCCATGGAGAGGACCAGTGGAAAAGAAATACTAAAGTAAGGGATTTATGGTCATTTTTTTTGTCATGATTGCATATATATATATATATATATATATATATATATATATATATATATATATATATATATATATATATATATATATATATATATATATATATATATATATATACACACACACACATAGTAAATAATCTCTTTCCCTGTTAAAGATTCTTGTAGTTGGTTCTAATATAGGAGACTTGGAACCAAGGAAAATGTGAGTTCATATTACAGAAAGCTGGAAACCCTTTTTTTTTTTCTTCTTTCCTACCTAGGGGTAAAATCGTCTAATTTCATCCATATTTTTCCTGGATCAGAATCGAGCACATGGGATGTAACTGCACATAACAGAAAACATGATGGTATAATACTTTGGTCATCCCCACTCTATACAGGGGTAAAAATCCTTACGTATGGATAAAATAGTCCACAACCTATCAGGGGGTAGGATTATCATTTTTTGCTAAAGAGCATTTGAAGTTTATATCAGTAATGCTTCTAGTTAAATTACTATATTACCAAGACTTTCATATTGGTTATTCTACTATTAAATAATATTCATCTATGCAACTTTATTTTTAAGAGTTTGGATGTCTTAAGATGGTAATTTGTAGGTGCAAAAGGTTTTAACATTCATATGAGTTGTAAATAGCTTATGATAGTAAGAATATGTATATTTTGTAATGCAATTAGACTCGTTATTTGAGTCATCACTGATTAATTTTTTTGTATGGCATTAGGATGGAGTAAAATTCCCATGAGTTCAATGTAACATATTTGTTTGGAATCGAATCTTATGGTTTGTGTTCTCTTTGGTTTCAAGCTTATTTAGTAACATATTTGTTATATGTAACATATTTTTGTTCCTTTTGTTCAAGATGGTTGACATATCAGGAGTTAATTTCCTTATATATATATATGGCACTTATACGATCTATATTGAGTGCACAGTGAAGTGTTGATGAATGGCTGGTAGGTGGTTTTTGAGAGTATACCAACCTAATGCCAAATAGTTGAATGTCTCTTCAGATAATGGTATATACAAACATTATTAGTCAGTGAATTCATTTATAAGACCATGGTGATGGGTTTTTATGATAGGTTGAGAAAGGTATTTTTGCCAATAGACACGAGTTGACAAAACTTTATACCCCAACAACTATTTTGAAAGATAGACCACCACAGGCAGCAAAAAAATTAATTTTGGTATGTCCAATCACCAGGTATATTTGTTTGATGAATAAGAGATATTATCATGTTAGAGTTACTTGTTAATTTGTCAATGAAGTAATATCTAAGTGTGGGTTACTCCAATACTTAGATATTCGTTAAGTACACATGATTATTAGTTGCAGTCTTATGCTATGTCCAATCACCATGGACAATCTACTAATATTCTATGACCACGTTAAATCGCAACTTACTTCCATGAGTATGACCAGATTTAAAGGTTTGAGTAAATTAATACTTTGGATGTGGGTTTTGTTATGGGTAGAATTTTCAACTTACTATTTCCATATCTTAAACTTGTATTAACCTCCGGGACAAGCCCAAGATCTTGGATTTAATCAATATCTTGGATTGTCATCGTGTTTCTTATGATATATTGTGCAAGAACTTTGAGCTTGAAAAGAAAGGAATAAACCAGGTCAAAACACACGTGGTCAACGCCTTATGAATGTTCAAGACCCTCATAAAATCTGCGTCAGTCAAAGATAAGCGAGGATCTCAAGAATATCAAAATTTTTGTTTAAATGTTGTATATATAAAGACTAGTTGATCGACATTCACACACATACTCTGATTATTACTTTCTATATGATTCTCTCGCCACTTGAGCACATGTACATCATTTCTAAGATAAGCTATCACCTATAATTTTATTTTGATTTAATATAAGTTCTAAGACAGGTGATTTCATCACCTTCCGAGGTTTTATGCCGCAGACCTAAAAGGATTAAGGGATTTCCTCATAATTTTCCGTGTTCTTGCATTTCGTTTGATTAACTTTATGTTGTTTGATTGACATCCACTTATTTCATTATTTTCTTGGTTGTTAACCTGTTTTCATTATCGAAATTATCACTTTAACACTATTTTTGTCACAAATACACTTATTTTCATTACAAAATAACACACTTTTATTAAACAATTCTTTGAACTTAACAATTTTCTACCTAGGATCTTGGGCACAACCAAGATCTTCGACATATTTCAAGATCTTAAGCACCTTACTTTCACTTACCTTATTTCAAACATCACTCTAGACTTACTAATTTAGTTACAAAATTAGTTTATTAATTTTTGACCAAAACAGGTTGCAAACATGAACATTCGAGAACATAGTGATAAATTAGTGAAATGACTGATCTCCATCATCTATTTAGATCTCCACTTAATAATCACTAAACCAGGTTAGACTTTTACTGCTAATGTTCTCAAAATTAAAACAAATTAAACTAAATGTCTTGAATCCATTTCATTTATAAATCTAATGCCTTTATACCATGCTTAACTATCAAACATGTTCATTGGCATCGGCTTAGAGAATGGATCGACAAGTGTTAGGTGTGTCAAACCCAACAATTGATAAGGGTACAATAAACTCCAAATATGCTGCTTTAATACACTAAAAAGTAGTACAAGGAAAGCAAGATCGAACCACACAGACACGACACAATCAGTCTATACCTCTTTGCGCAAGGTACTTTGATCACAAAAGGGTGGGGGGGTTTGTTTACAAAATTCTAATAATGAAAATAACAATCTAATATGAGAACATGTAGAAAATGCAATAAATTTGTAAACAATTTGTTGGAATGGTTCTAGTTCTAGTTCTCAATGTTGTCATTTAACTTGAGTATGACTTCGTGTAATTCATGATTGCTATTCTAAGTTGGTACTAAAAGATATTAACATGCTCTAATACATCACACTTGCCTTATTATCTAACTAAAACATGATTTTTTACTAGAGCTAGCTTTACTAATTCAACCTAAACATGCTCTTAGATTGTATTGAAAACTGCATTAACTTTTGTATAAACTTCCCAACAATGTTCATTTCTTCTCATACACTCGCACGTGTGAAAACATGTGATATATGTTCTACAATAAGAAAACCTATTATTTGATACCAATTATTAAGTTTATATAACGATTAGGTTCCCCAAAAAGTTAATTAACTGCATAATAATTGTAAAACCCAATTTTGCGTATCAATCGAAATCACAAGAGTTGGTGTGGAATCCCAATCTAGTGAATACCACAAATCATAATATGGAACAAGAACACAATTACCAAATCTTCAATGCACACTATATTTATAATAGTCTAGTACATAAGAGGATGAATTACTCTCGGTTCTCTTTCTTTCTCTCTCTCTTGAACTCGATATATCTATATGGAATGCCCTTTTACACGACTTAAACAAAAACAATATATACCGAGACCTAATACAAAGCCCAACCAAAATCATTAAGAGATTTATGTCCATACAACACCGAAACAATGGTGTTTTCGGTACTTAGACCTAGAACTCTAAAAGCTATGAAAAGCAAAGTATAAACCATAAATTTTATGTTGTAACAATCTCCCTATTGGTTTATAGCTTTCTTTTCCTTTCAATCTTCTGTTCGGTACTTAGACCTAGAACTCTAAAAGCTATGAAAAGCAAAGTATAAACCATAAATTTTATGTTGTAACAATCTCCCTATTGGTTTATAGCTTTCTTTTCCTTTCAATCTTCTGTTCGTTCTTGACTTTCAGCTTTTATCTTCGATTTCTTCATAACTTCAAGATGAACATATGAATTTCTACATGAACGAATTTATCTTGAACAATTGGACTTCCTTCTAAATTTACGGATATTTTGGATATCGGATATCGATTTTTTTTATTAATATCTTTAATTTATTTGTTATATGAAAATGAGATTACAAAGACTTAGTGGCTTACGGTTTGTGTGTGACGTATTATTTGTTTTGTTTATCTGTATCTTTAGTATATGAATACATATTTTGTTCACTGTTAAAAACCGGTTCGAACCGGCCGGTTGAACCTGTTGGAGCCGGGACAGGAACGAGAGCAGTTCAACAACAATCTGTTTTATGATAAGTTATAGACTGGATAGAACAGAACGGTTTCTTTAAAAACCGGGTTGAACCGGTATGATAGAAGTAGTAAAAAACCATCAAAACTGGTTTATATGGATTTGAATAGTTGGATTTCATTTAGCCAATTAAAAAAAATCAATTTAAAAAAATATTGAATAGCTCGATCGAGACTGACATCTTAACCAGTTGAAATGACGGTCTAACCGAAAACCGGTTTTCAAGGTCGGTTCAACTAATTTGTTTGATAGTGAAATTCATTTTATTTCGCAAATGAATGTTGTTTTATTAGTATTTAATTATTGAATTCATTGATTGTTGTTTAAAAAAGACAAAATTGCAAGAATGGTCCCTATGGTATGTCAAAACTAGCAAGCTTGGTCTAAAATGGGTTTGGCCTACAAGAATGGTCCAATAGTTTCGTTTTGTTGAGAGTTTGGTCCAAAAATTTTAAAACTTTTTATAATGACGGATTTGCCCTTGGTATTTTCCCCTTTTCAAATTTTTTATTACAGAAATAAAAAAAAGAAAGTCTCTCTCTCTCTCTCTCTCTCTCTCTCTCTCTCTCTCTCTCTCTTCCCCTTGTATGTTCTTAACAAATCAAGACTTAACCTCGATTTCATGAACTTAATAACGAACTTCAATAACTCAAGAACGATCTTCAAGCTGTAAACCTAGATGAAATTGACTTTTAAGATCGGAGTAGATGCGAAATCTTTCAAGATCGAACTATGTGTGTAACTCTTCTTATCCCTCTGATGAACATTTTTCAGTGAGTGTAGAACACAACACACACATAAACACATAATGGGTGTTCTGCATTCTTGATTTTGGATCTGAAATAAAACCCAAATCCAAAAGTCGAAGGTGAGTATGTTCTTGGTTCCAAATCTGAAACGAAGATGAAGAAGGGTAGATTTGAAACAAAAACCACACACAAAACCCTACCTGAAACAAAAACCCACCATCGATTCGAACGAAAGGTAGATCGACGGGAGCTCCGATGCGGCTGGGAAATCGCGATGAAGTGCAAGGGGGTTCATCGAGACCGACAACCCTCTGTGGGTTTACTCTTTGTCTTTGTTGGTTGGGAGAGGGAAGAAGTAACACGAATGAAAGTAGTCAAAATGGTGGTCTGGTGGTCAAACAGATCACGAGAAAGGATTCGATCTCCGACGATCTCCTATTGGCTCTCCGTTCTTCGTTAGCGTCCACAAATCAAAGGGGAAAGGGAAACGATTGGATCAAAGGGAGAAGGAAGAAGAATGGAATCAGAACATATGTGTTTGGTTGAGGGAAAGAAATGGTGAAGTAGCAGCTAAGGGAAGTGACGATGCTCAGGGGGTGATTTTCGATTGACAACAAGGAGGGGTGGAGAAGGGCTGTCGGTGTACCTTTTTGTCGTCGGTGGTGTAGAGAGAGATAGATAGAGAGAGGAGGAGGAGAGTATTTTATATTTGTTTTATTTTCAATTAATTTTTAATTGTTGGTAATAAAATAAAAATGAAAACTTAAATAATAAGGGGTAAAATCATCTTTACAAAAAAGTTCAAACCAAATTGGACCTAACTCGCAACAAAATGAAACTGTTGGACCATCCTTGCGAGCCAAACACATTTTGGACCAAACTTGTTAGTTTTGACATACCACGGGGACCATTCTTGCAATTTTGTCTTTAAAAAATAAGTCAAACATTAAGGGAAAGTTTTTTTAAGGGAAAGAAACTATGTTGCTTGATTGTACATCTAATTTGACTGTGCTGAATGATAAAAAATGACAATATTACCCTGCTATTCTATACTGTGATAGATGAAGTTGTTGAATAATTATAAAATCATACAAATTGTTACACAAAATCAAAATTACAGAATAGTCATTTAAAAATCCAAATAGAATGACGATTAAAATGTTTTTAGTTTATTGTTTTTCAAGTTGATGTTACATTGTTATTCTTTCTAACAATTTTTTTTTTATTTTTTTATTTTTTATAACTCAACTTGTGATTCTTGACCCAGTTTATGTCTGAAAGTTGTTGGATGGATGAAATTTTTTAAAATGTATTAGGATGATGATGGTGTTGTCAAATAAAATAATCCAATAAAAAATAAATTAAAAATATTAACTTAAAGAAATTAATAATCCAATAAAGTAATATTTATTAATATATAAATATTATATATTTATAAATAATATTTATAAATAATATTTATAAACATATAATAATTTAATAAAAAGAATTAATCCATAAAAAGAAAATAAAAAAAGAATTATTTAAAAGAAATTAATAATTGAATAAAATAATATCAATTAACACATAAATATTATATATTAAAAATAATATTTCTTAATATATAATAATCCAAAAAAGTAATAATTCAATAAAAAATAAAAAAATATTAATAATCCAAGAAAGAAAGAGAGCCGGGCCGAGGACACAATTGTCTTTCTAGCTTATTCAGCCAGAAAGTTATGTTTTTGGAGCATTCTAGGAAAGACATATCTTACTGGGAACGATCTATTTTTTGTGCATATTAAAAAGTCTTTTCGGTCCATTAAATCAGAAAGATTTGTTTGCACCTGAAAAGATGTCTGTCAAACCGAATCTAACTTATGTTGTTTAGATAGGAGTTAATATTTGAACGTGTTTTATGTCTCCGATCACTGTGAAGGTTTTTTATATAATAAAAAATAGATGTTGGTTTAAACTATTTTATATGTTAATCTTTAATAGTCAATTACCGAAATATATTTGGTTTCAGAAACAAAGATAACAAAGTAAAAGTTTGATCTTGATTTTGAGGCATTTAAAAGAAATACCCAACAAGTTGGAGTTAGCCCACTTGGCTAACAATGAAGTTCATAATGTAACAACTAATTAGGAGGCCGTGAGTTCAATCCAGTGAGTTCAATCCAAACAGCAAAGATATTTAAATTATTTGTCGTTTCAAATAAAAAAAAGTAGCCCATGAGATTTTGTTGTTTTTACTTGTTTAAAGGGATAATACACTCAAAGGGCAATATAGTTTAAATTGTGTACATATTAAACCATGTATGTTTATTTTTGTACATATTTAATAATTTATGTTTTTTTACATGTTTAGTCACCTAAATTTTTACTTTTATACACATATGACCATGAATATATATATATATATATATATATATATATATATATATATATATATATATATATATATATATATATATATATATATATATATCTAAGAGTTTGAATATAGATTCGGATATTGATATCAACTATCTGAATTACCAATAACTCTCTCAAACATACCAAACCGACAATAGTCAATAGCTGGATATTGTATTTAGAATCTTACTGAAACTAAGTTGTTTTTCCCCCAAAACTTCCCAATTACCAATGACTCTCTCGCTACTTGCCCTTAATTAAAAATCCATGTGTCCCCTTTGCAATCATAATTGGCACGATAAAACAGTAATTTTGATATTTTTTTTGAGAAATCTATGAAAAAAAATGGTTTTTATGAAAAAATAAACATATAATGGTCTTTTTCGCAAAAGCAAAAGTAGGATGACTTTATTGCCTTTATATTAAGGGTAAATGTCACTGTAGCCCTATAAAGTTTCATGATTTGGTTTAAATGGTCCCTTTTGTTTTTTTGTTTTTTTTGGCATTTAAGGGGAACAAAATGTAGTTTTACCGACTCTTCAAGCCATTCTATAGAAAAAGAAGGGGTAAGCCGGTTAACCCCATCCTACTCAACATTTTTTTAAAACACCTCATGTTAATTATTGACACGTCGAAAGATTCATTGCCACATCAATAAATAAGGTTTTGACCTAGTTAACCCTTTTGTAAATAAGTCATTCACCCATCACTATCTTCTTCCCCTTTCTTCTTCTACTATTTCTCTCCTAATCAATACCATGACCGTGTATATGAAGATAGATCTTCATTTTGCTGGCATTTTTACTAGGTATCCTGCAATAAGTTACTCAGATGGAGCCGAGCAACGCTTTGAAGATGTCGATTTTGCAGGAATGGATGTTAAAGAATTTCTACTGTTCATTCAAAGATTCGCGAACGAGGAATGTGTGAATGTGTATTTTTGCATGCCAGATATAGAGTTTCCTGAAGGATTGAGGATAATAGCCATCGAGAAAGACTACCGAGAGTTCATTCAACTTGGGTATGACAGTGGATGTGTAATCCAAGTTTACATGGATCATCTTGGTTCTAATGTCCATCAATGGATACTGGATGACGAAGCTGAAGTTTGCAGTCCTGAAGATAAGATGTCGGGTGTAGGGGGAATAACGAGGACTTGCATAGCCTGGGACCTTTTTAGAACGAGATTGATGACTTGCAAGGTAATGTACATGATGATCTTGATTCCACTCCTATGAATAAGACCATAAATGATGTTTTTTTGAGCAAGCTATGCCCCAAAGTGCAGTCAATCCCATCAAGTCCTCCTGATGAGGAGGCATATTTTCGTATGGATGGCAATGACACAAATGTTGAGGAAGTGACAACCTATAATGAAAATGTTAACTGGAAAAAACTAAAACCTATGTTAGGTATGAGATTTGAAAGTCCAAAACAATTAAAACATATGTTATGTAATTATGTTGTGGCAAATGGGTATCAGTTGTGTTACAAGAAAAATGACAGTAGGAGACTTTTAGTGAAATGTTGTTCTGGCCAGTGTAAGTTTAGACTGTGGGCCTCATGGATGAGTGAAGAACAATCTTTCCAGATTAAGTCACTCATAGATGAGCACAATTGTGCAAGAAATTTCAAATTGGGATAAATTGTTAGCTATGCTTGGATAGGCAGTCATTTTACGTCTGAGTTCTTAAATAAGAAAAAAATGAGTGTTAGGATGCTTAAAAGAGGTCAAACAAACTTTTGGAATAGATATGAGTATGGGACAGTGTAGAAGAGCAAAGAAACATGCCATTGAGCTTATGAAGGAACACTTGTTGAGCACTATGCAAAACTTTGGTCTTATGGAGAGGAGATAAGAAGATCAAACCTTGGATCAACTGTGAAGATTGGTGTCAATAGTATGCCTGGTGGGAAGATTTATTTCAGTAACATGTACGTATGTTTTGAGGGACTAAAGCAAGGATGGAGAGGTAGTTGTAGAAGAGTAATAAATTTGGATGGGTGTTTCTTGAAAGGCTTATGTACAGGAGAGTTAATATGTGCATTTGGTAGGGATGCTAATAATCACATATTTCCAATTGCATGGGCAGTTGTTTGTGTGGAAAACAAGGAGAATTGGAAATGGTTTTTGGAGAATTTAAGGGATGGTCTAGGATTGGAAAATGGTTTTGGTGTTACTTTGATGTCAGATCAACATAAGGTATGTTAACTACCATATCCTTTAATTTTAGTCTAATTGTTATTGTTTGTTTTAATAATTTTACTTTTTGGTGTAGGGTTTGTTGGAAGCTGTGAAAGAAATTTTGCCTACTGCAGAACATAGGCAGTGTGCAAGGCATATTTTAGCCAACTTTAGGAAAAGATTTACAGGAGTGCATTATGAGAAGATGTTTTGGAGGGCATGCAAGGCATCCACTGAGCCTTTGTTTAATGCAGCAATGACGGAAATCCAAATTTTGAACCCTGCGGCCTTTGAATACCTTATGGAGAAGAACCCTAAATCATGGTACGGAGCTTTCTTTAAGGAGGGTAGGATGTGTGATGCAGTAGAAAATGGACTATCTGGAAGTTTTAACAATGTCATAAGAGAGGCAAGGAAAAAACCAATTATCACAATGCTTGAGGAACTTAGATTGTATGTTATGGAAAGGCAGTTTAATTCGAGCATGAAAGGAAGTGCATGGCCTGAGTTTAAACCATGTCCTGCAATTACAACATTACTTAATAAACTTAAAAAAGCTCAAAGGTAAATATTTAATATCTTTAGTTTGATTACTATAAACATAAACTAACTTCCATCCAATGTGTTTAGATACTGGCAGGTTCTACCAACTGGTTTAAACCAGTTCGAGATAAGAAACTTGGCTGAGTCTTACGTGGTGGATTTAGACAAGAAGACCTGCTCGTGTAGAGTGTGGCAACTGAATGGCTATGGTTATATGCATTCAGTTGCAACCATTTCCTTTCTTAACAGGGATGTTGGAAGTTATGTGGATCCACTGTACTTTGGAGCATTTTACAGGAACACTTACAAATATCCAATGAAGGGGATGAACGGGAGCAATATGTGGCCATGTACTAACTATAGTCCACCACTACCACCTTTGAGGAGAAAATTGCCAGGCAGACCTAAAGTAAATAGAAGAAAGGACCCAAGTGAAAAGGCTACAAGGCATACGGTCTCAAAGGTTGGAAAGAGAATTTTATGCAGTGTTTGTAAAAAGGTTGGACATAACAAGGTTACATGTCCTAATGTTGACAAGCCCAAAAAACTTAAGGTCAAAAAGAAAAAGAAAGACAATGGTGGAATTAATGGAGGTGAAGGAGGTAGTGGAACAAAAAAAATGAAGGCGGTAATCCAGGTGAAGGAGGAAGTAGAACAAAAACCAATGAAGGGGGTAACAAATGTGAAGGAGGTATTGGAAAACAACCTAATGGAAAAGACACTACAAGGAAAAGGAAGTATTCTGAAAGGATTATAAAAAAGAAGTTGGGTAAAAGGGTTGAAGGAAAGAATGGAGAAGGCAATACTAGTGCTAATCCATTAGATATTGAATAAGGATAATGTGTTTGTTTTGTGTTTAAATTGTTGGATGTTCTTGGATTTAGTTATGGATGTTTATTGGATGTGCTTGGATTTACGTATGGATGTTTGATGCTTGATTATTTTATATCTGGATTTTTTTACCTATATGTTTGTGGTTATGTTATTTGAGAGTCGATATGCATGTCCATATTATGTAATGAACGTGAATGGTTGTGTTAATAAGTTTCTGTATTATTGTATATTTATGTGGTCCCAATTGTGGTCCACTAAACTAATATGCGAATATAGTATGTCCATGCATATTAAAGATAAAGTGGGCCAAAAACTATGTTTTCATTACAACTTTTTTTGGTTCACAGACCCATATTTATCGAAATTATTAAAAATCATCAATAAATTACCATTCTTAACCAATTACAACTTGTACAATATTATGACAAAGAAAATAACCCAACTAACAAATAAACTAAATTTAAGCTTCCAAACATCGGACTGAAGCTTCTTATTTGACCTAAGCAAAGTTGCAATCATCATAGCCTCACCAGTTGTGCTCGTTGTATGAACTTCATCTACCAAACAAATAAACCCATTTTGGGGATCCTGAGATTAGATATTTGTGAGAAACAAATGATTTACGCATCAAATAGTTTTCAAATCCAGGGTAACAGTAAAACAAAAGTTAAAATCACTTTTTACTTTTTTGGGGCAAGCGTAAAAGGCTCGACCTGGGTTGCTCCGAGTTGTTGATGTTCGTATTATAGCATCATACCCACAGGAACATGCCACTGGTTTGAAGCTTCCTTCCATCTTCATAGCTTCAATTTGGACCCAGAGAAAGCCAACCAAGAAATAACAAAGAGTAAATGGTAACAGATTTATGTGAGTGGTATATATTGGTGAGTACAATGTCAAATGACGAAAATACCCCCAACTATCTCATTAACTAAGGCGACAATTCTAGGGTTACTGTTATAAAGATAGTTTATTTTAGGGAAATCTCCAGAAAAGTCCCAAAATTTTAGTCCAATTTATGAAAAAGTCTCAAACTAAATTTTGTTTGTAGAAAAGCACAAACTACCGGCTAAAACTTCGAAAAAACCCTTTTTGGCCGGTTTCGTAGATTTAGCCGGTATTCTGTCTTTTTTTGTTAGTTTGCTCAAAATATAAGGACTTTTTTGAAAATTACCCGATAATCAAAATATTAGGACTTTTCTGAAAATTACTATGAAATTAATGGATATTATTATTAACGAATCATTTATAAACATAACAAATATTATTTATTATAAACAAAAGAAATATATTTGTTTCTATTGTTTGTTGACCACTTCAAACTCCTTATGTTCCTCCTATGTATCGTTATACAAGAGTTGATAATATTTATTAATACACAATCAATAAGTGTCTACTTTCTATTAGGTGTGACGCTATAGGATCACATGTTATTAGAAAATATCATTAAATAATAATTCTTGAATATATAGATCTTTCATTATGCTCTTTAACGTAAATACCACCTAACCTCCACACATTATTCGGTAACAACCATCAAATTACAAATATAGTGAAAAATAAACTTTGAATGACAATTTAAATAGATAATCACCCTACACTTTTTTCCATATAAACTATCATTCACGATTTGCTTTTTCATATTTGATAGATGTCTGTTAGCCTATGGTTGTTACCATGTGAGGTATGGATGTTGGGTGGTAGTTAGGTTAAACAACATAAGAGGAACACCAACATTAGAAGAACACTCACTGAGTACATCTCACCATCATACCCACAACGATGCATAGGAGGAACGTAGAGAGTTTGATGTGGTTAATAAGCAATAGAGGAATACTTAGACCACCGATTTATTACTAGAAATTAGCAACAAGTGTAGTTTCTTTTTTATAATAAAAATATTTGTTATGTTTATAAATGATTTGTTAATAATAATATCCATTAATTCCATAGTAATTTTCATAAAAGCCCCAATATTTTGGTTATAAAGTAGTTTCCGGAAAAGTCCCAAAATTTTAAGCAAACTAACGAAAAAAGACGGAATACCAACTAAATCTTCAAAAGCGGACAAAAAAGGTTTTTTAGAAGTTTTAACCGTTATTCTGTGCTTTTCTGTAAACAAAATTTAGTTTGGGACTTTATCATTAATTGGATTAAAATTTTGGGACTTTTGTGGAGATTTCCCTTTATTTTAATGTTAAACTAATATATTGCTTAGTCAACGATTACATATTGATTTATACAAAATGCCTGCTAATATAGGACTTCATCTTCCACTTCAAATGATTACACCAAAAAGACACTAATCCACATAAACCCTAATAGACAATATTGCAGATTAACACAAAAAACACAGACAAAGGGCGAGTCAACAAACAAAGGGCGAGTCAACAAACAACATCAGAAGCACGATTACATTAGAGTGTGCATTTTGTCCACCAGAAAACCAAGCGTCACCACCACCAGTCCCACCAGCACAACTGTCATAGCTTGCATCTTCTAATCCTGACGGTCTAATCGGCGCTGCACGGCAAGCATTTCGACCCTTGATATCACAGAACCGCGCCCCATTTCCTCCTTAATGCGATCCATCTCCACCCGTGTTTCTGCCATTCTCTCCCCACAATCGCAAAAAATTGTGTGTATGTCACTGAAGTTCATCCGGTCTCGAGAATTTAACGAGATCGAATCTGGTGACGGTGGTGGGGTAGCCATCTCGTGTTTCTCGTGAAAAGGATTGTCTCCTTCTTGTCGGTAATTGTTTGGCCGAAAATGGATATAATGTATTAGGGTTTGCTTTATTAAACCCTCCCTTTTATATATATTGGGACCACAATGACCCTTCGATTCGACTCAACTCAGTGACGTGTAGGGTGAGTCGACTCCGAATGAACTCATTACATGACTTGGAGTGTGACTAGGCTAAGAAACCTGTAATAACAGGTCATTGGACTACTTTAGCTGGTAAAACTACATTTTGTTCCCCTTAAATGCCAAAAAAAAAAAAAAACAAAAGGGACCATTTAAACCAAATCATGAAACTTCATAGGGCTATAGTGACATTTACCCTTATATTAATAACATGAAATTAATATTAAATCATTTTATTACCTTTATATTAATAAAATGAAATTAATATTAAATCATTAAATCAATCTCGTAAAAAGCTTTTGACGTCAATATGAGACTAGTCTACTTGGTAGAGACTTTGCCTTTTAAACTGGAAGTCTCGAGTTCTATTACAAATGTTGACGGCTTCGTGATACTAGCAATAAAAAACTTTTGAACCAGCAACCACTAACCATTACCATAAAAAATAAAAAGCTTTTGAACTAGCAATATGTAAGCCTTTAATAATCAAATGCTCAGTGAAACAAAAATTGTATATTTATGTAATGATGTTCATTCCCACACACGTATCATTTAACTACTAGTCTATTACAATATTGTTCTCTCACATTTACATATTCAAGAAAGAAAAGAACGACTTCTCCCTAAAGTTACTCATGTGATCAGTGTGGGCGTGTTTTCTATATATAAATTAAAAAAAGTAAATATGAAGATCCCTAAAACTTAAATCAAAATATTTATTGATTTTTTAACTACAATGCACAGCCATAGTAAAGAAGTGATCCTAAAGACATAATAAAAGGAACAAGGCCAATATAGTAGAAGTCAACTGGGGAATAGCGCAACTGCTATTGTTCCGACCATGGTGGGTTCCAGTCCTCCGGTGGGTACCCCCTGCATATACAGGGATAACAAGAGGCCCTGCACCTCCACTTTCTCCTCTTGAACCAACACTATGAGCCTCACCACCACCACCACCACCACCACCACCATGGGCATGACCACCACCACCACCACCATGACCGCCACCTCCTCCACGTCTATCAACATAGTTCACTCCTCCTGACAAATGTTAAAGATACATAACATAAATTGTACCTTATCAGATGTTTTTTGAATCTTTGTAACCAAGATAAGAACAAAAATGAAAGGGATAAACAATGTTCCAGTACCATGGACAATTTTTGAAGGATTTGAGGATGCATGAAGGTGAAGACATACCAAAAATAATGTTAGTATTCCCGTCGTTGCCTTCCTCATTTTCTTCGTATTCGTGTTTTGTGTTTGAATCTTATTGTGCCATATATAATATATGATTTTAGAGTAACTTTTTGAAGCGTTTGGGACATGTGTTATATACCTTGGCACATAAGCAAAGATTTATTCTCTTTTTTCAGCTTTACCTTTTTTTCTTCTTGGGTAACCTATTGGTTTGTTGAATTAATAATGCTCAAAGTGATATTTGTCAATTAATTTAGTTTAATTTATTTATTTTGGCAAAAAATTGTTTCCATTAATCAAGTTCACATTTGATAACATTGATTTTGATAAACTTTAGATCTTCTGCCATATACTATGTCGTGTACCTTCTAACATGCGATTTGCACCTCACAGGTGTTTCTATACAATTTATTGCTGTTACAAAAAACTAATAATAATAATAATAAAAGGAAATCTCCGATAAAGTCGTAATATTTTGGGTTAGATTACGGTTTAATCTCAACTTTTATTTTTAAATAAAAAACTGGTCATTATTTTATATTTTGCCCAAAATTAACAAAACAATCATTATTTTTTCCAACAAAAAATAACATATTATTATATAAAATTAGATAATCATAACTTTTCCGTTCAAAAAACAAATGTTATGATTAAACAATATAACCTGACCTAAAATATTAAATCTTTATCGAAGATTTCTCCTTACTATTATTATTATTATTATTATTATTATTAATTTTTGGTAACAACAAGAAATTGTATAGAAACACTTGTGATGTGCAAAGCATATGTTAGAAAGTACAAGACATATGATTTTAAATCCACCCCTACCTTTTTTTGTTACCGCTAATACCACTTAATGAAGTCATCGCTACCCACTAATTGTGTCGCAGCTATTGCTTAGTGTAGAACTAGATCCATGTGTTATGTTTAAAATGATCCAAGGCATACAAAATAAATGTTAATCACCTTCTTTACTTAGATAGAGTTTTATCTGTGTGACAGATATCGCCACCATCCTTTAAAACTCTATTCTATGAATTCTGGATCTTGGAAATGGTAGGAACTATTGGGACGCAAACCCAATCTCACATCAATAAAGAGAGAAACTATATTCTAGCATATAAGGCAATCAGTAATCCCTTTCATCACCAATTAATTTTAGAAAATAAAACCTCATTGTCTTCTATGTTGAGCATGATCGGGTTAGTGACGATCCTAACAAATGGTATCAGAGCTACGAAGCCCAGATGATGTGGCTGGTATAGGTGGCGCAATCCTCGATAATTCCCAATCAAACGAAGTTGATCATGAAGCCTTGTATCGGAAGTCTTCCTAATGACACAGGTCAGGTGAGTGTGTCCTGAGAGTATCAGATGTATGAAAAAGGATTGGATTTGATGAACCTTAGGTTTGAGGGGAGGGTTGTTAGGATGCAAACCCAACCCCACATCGGTAAAAATATAAATTAAATGCTAGCATATAAGAAAATAAAGATCGACGTAAAGCCACAATGTTGCGAGCAAGTGGTTTCTAGTTAGAATCTAAGGAGCAAGAAGGCGTTGATGTATTTTTTTGGTGGGGGCGTTTCTAAGTAGAGGTGGCAATCGTGTCGTGTCGTGTCGAAACACTAAATGGGTTTAAAGTGTTTGACCCTAACCTGACCCGTTTAATTAACGTGTCGTGTCGTGTCAACCCGTTTATTTTCGTGTCGAGTTCGTGTCGGGTTTCGGGTTAGGGCTATACCTTGAAATATGTTGTGTCATGTGAGGTTAAAAGATTGAGCATGTTGAAAGAGTAGGAGTTGGGTAGGCGGAAAGGAAAAACTAATAGTTTGGAGGCAGAATAGATGAAGTCTTAGCAAGTTCGGATGACAAAATTAAAAGAGTAGGATTTGGGGAGGCGGATGACAAGGTCACAAGGATGTGAGAGTGGTGAAAGAGACCGAGTAGTTTTGGAGAGAATGAAAAAACTAAAATGAAGTCTTGATATAGACGGCTAAGTCATTTCAACATTACAAAACAATTCAATTCGAAGGTTTTCTTTTACTTATGGTTTTGGTTTTGTATCTTTCTAGTTTATTTAAATAATTCAAAAAACTTGCATATAAATAAACGGGTCATTTTCGAGTTGAAATTCTCAACCCTAACCTTACCCATTTAATTTTCGTGTCGTGTCGTGTCAACCCGTTTATTTAAACGGGTTGAAATATCTTACCCAAACCCGTTTATTTCGTGTCGGGTTCGTGTAGGGTTTCGTGTCGTGTCAATTTTTGCCACCTCTATTTCTAAGGAGCCAGAAGATAATGCCATCTTTTTTGTGGGGGACAATATGGAAAAGGAACATGCTCAACGAAAATTATATTCTAAAAATCTAAAAAGAGCATTGCTTCTAGTTCTTTGATTCTTGATGAGGATGATAAATTTGAATCAAAGTAGTTTAATAATGATGCTTTTAACAAATTACCAAACAAAAACATATTATTTTGATGATGATGTATCTAAAATATCTACATGGTTTACATAAAGGCATCTTATAACATAAGAATAGTGGATGAGAAGCTCAAATCTAGAGTTTGGAATCAAACAAATGGGATTAGAAGGTGCCATAGCTTCAACATCCATGGCAATAACCAATAACGTTGAAATAGAGACATAGCGGCAATAAAAGAGCATTAGCAAAGGGGAAATAACGACGACTCATTAGCGGCGACATGTCACCGCTAAAGGCAATAGCGATTATATATCACCTCATTGGTGATGACTTTTGTTACTCCTTTTGCACCGATGCCGCTAAAGGCAATAGCGATTATATATCACCTCATTGGTGATGACTTTTGTTACTCTTTTTGCACCGATGCCGCTAAAGGCAATAGCGATTATATATCACCTCATTAGTGATGACTTTTGTTACTCCAATTGCACCGATTTTTGTAGTGTAAACCAATAAAAGAAATAGTTTTCACAACTACACCAAGAGTATTAATACAAGTCGGGTTGTTTTCAAAGACAATTAAGGCTAACAATTCTCGACACGACCCGCAACACGACACGAAATAAATGGGTTTCGGTTGAGTTTTTCAATCCGTCAACCTGTTAACCCGCCAACCCGTCAACCCGTTTATTAAACGAGTCATATATGGGTTTCTCAATAAATAAACGGGTTGACCCGCCAACCCGTTTATATTCTTAATAAAAAAATTATTTTATTTTTAGATGTATTTATGTATCAAAGATTAATATTTAATAAGTATTATATAATATATACCATTGATTCATAGACAATTTGACTGTTTTGACATTTTGACTCGTTGTGGATGGTCTAAGGTCGAAAGTTGTAACCTATAAGGCTAAGTCTTTAACATGTTTCTATGAATGTGTTTAATTTTCATTTGGATGTTTAAGACTTAAATGTCTAAAATTCAGATATGTTTGCATCAACCATCAAGAATTTATTCATGTTTAATTGTCAATTTTATTTATAGAATCTAACCCACGAACCCAAATCTAACCCACGAACCCGCCAACCTGTGAACTCATATAAATAAATGGGTTGGCAGGTCATATATGATTTTATGTTCCAAACCCGCCAACTCGTGACCCACCAACTCGTGACCTGTATATTTAAATGGGTCGTGTTTGGGTTGATATATTTTGACCCGCCAACACGCCAACCCGCGGCACGCCAACCCGAACACGACACGATTGCCAAGCCTAAAGACAATGTGATTTTTGTGATTCTAAAGAAACCATACACCTTGCTAGTGATCACCGATAACACTTTAACTATTTTTTGCTTCTTCATGTGAGTAGTTCCATCGTACCCCTCGATTCAATAGATGACACTAATAATAAAATCCTTCCACCAGCCATCATGAATCTTAAGTCTAACTTCTTTACCAAATGAATATACAGGGAAGAGAGACGTTTCCTTTATACTTTTGTATTTGGGATAAAGATTGCCTCTAATATTAACCCCTCTTCTGGACAAATTGATCCTAGTTGGAAGTTAAACAATTATGATTCTCCAAATAACATGTTAACTTTTATAGGAACTAAATTATCCCAAATAGTCTCGACAACGGCTGTATCGAGTGAATTTCTAAGGGACGAGAAAAAATAAAGCCCATCACCCACCAGCTGCCAACACCAGACTCGTCTTTGTTGGCTTATTGTCCTAACATTATTAACGAATAGGCTGTTAAAGTTAATCTCATATATGTCCACCTTGATATGAAGGTTTGAAATCCCACCCCCATAAGGTCCTCATATGACTCGTAGACCTTGTAATGTTAATGTCTTCACGAACCACATAAAAGGCTCGAATAACCTCCTTCCATAGCCCCTTTTAGCCCCTTTGACTCAGCCTTATGATTCCTCCATCATTTGCCCCAAAGATCCAAGTTTGTTTAGAAATTCGAGCACTAATGTGTAAAATAGAAATAAAATATACAATGTTCCAACACCATAAAAAATGTTATGAATGTGAGAATTGATGGGGTTTAAACGTGTTGTTTACGCTTAAACAAATAAAATCATTCTTTGAATGCACAAGAAGATAGCAAAGGGAATCAATGTCGAATCCACATGGACACAATGTAAAAATTAATGCTTCTTTGTGCAAGACACATAATAGTCAAGTACAAAAATATAAAAAGGGGTTTTATTTATTAATTAATACTAAAAATTGAAATGAAATAAAATATATAAAATCCCTATTCTAATAAAAGAATAGGTTCAATCTCCTATTGACAAGTGTCATACAATTAGAACACCTCATTAATGTTATATATTCATTATCATGCCACTTGTCAACTAATTAATTATTAATTTCAAATTTTAAATTTTTTCACTCTAATTACATTAAACTAATAATTGATTCTTTTATTTAAATTTCAAATTTTAATTTTTCTCACTCTAATTATATTACATTAATAACATTAGATTGAAAAATAAAATAAATTTAATACATATTATAAGATGATATAACTTCATATTTTTATTTAAATCAACGATTGTAATTTTATATAAATAAAAAAATTTCTCTTAAATAATAATTTATTTAAAATAATTAATTAATAATTTTGACTTTTTATATGAAAGTTTAATTAATTTTATAACCGTGGTTCTCACGGGTTATAAACTAGTTTAGTTATAAAAAAGCGTTTCAGTGCTGTTGCGACTATCCTAATGATCCAATTAATCAAGATCTAGTTATTTAAAATGTGTTCAATCTAAGCTATACTGAAATTATTAATAAGCTCTATTAAATTGTCTTTTATGAAAATAATTAACCAAAATAAGTTCTTCATTTAATGCTAATTTTTTAGTAACTTTGTTAAATAAACTCTTAATTAAATCAACAAAGCAACATTATGATATGTGTAAAAATTTCCAATAATATTCAATACTTCTCACAAACTTGAAAGTATAAAAATATATGATTTTCAGTTTATATCAAAATTAAATCCCAATGCGGAACCAATCTGATACTTGTTATTTATTCCCAGATGATCACACAATTATAGATTTTAATAGTAGATTAACTAGAATGATTTAATCCTAATTAGGTGATCAGTCTAAAAAAGAATTAAAAATAAAACCTTTATGAAGCACAAAAGTGAAACAATTAGATAGAAACACAAATTAAAAATCAAATTTTATATTAATTGCATAAAAAGTCGAAGTTTTTACAAGACTAAAAACTAGTATTTTAGCCAGAGATGGCTAAAAACATTATCTCAAAAATAATAGAAAGACTATAAACTAAAAATGATAAAAACTAAAATAAATGGTCGAGTCGCAATCTTAAGATCTTTGTAAATTGCTAGTAATGTCACATTGGCCGAAAATTGTTAGGAATTTAAATGGAATGGCTTTGTAGTAGTTTGACTTAATCTAGAAGTTATAAAGGGTATTTATAGGTAGTAGGAAGAGTCAGATAAAGATTCACTACAAGAAACGAGGTCTATACCGATGACTTTTTCAACATCTATGCCGACGACATATCGTCGGTAAACCTATACGGACGACTTGTTGACTCTACAAAGTCATCGGTATAGCTCTGTCGGTTAAAGTCGAAATTGTCGTCGGTATAGATGTTGTCGGCACAGATCCACCTATGCCGATGACTTGTCGTCTATAAAGGATCGTCGAGAAAAATTTTCGAGGTAAAAAAAGTTTTATTATAAATCTATACCGACGACTTGTCGACGGGAAAAATTTCCAATTGTTTTTATAGGTAAAACCTACACCGACAACATGTCGTTGGCATAAGAATTTTTCTTTTAAATAACAAACACTACAAGGAAAAAGGCCATTACCGGCGACAAAAGTCGCCGGTAAAAGTCCCAAAAGTCGACGGTACTGATAATAGCGGCGACGCGTCGCCGGTATTGAGTCGCTGCTACTGCCTCGTCGCTATTGATCAGTTTGTTGCCGCTAATGATAATAGTCGCCGCTATTAGTATGTCGCCGCAAATGACTACTGTCGCCGCTAATAATGTTGTCGCCGGGAATGACATATGTCGCCGGTAAAAGGGTCGCCAGCAATTTTTTTTCAATTTTTTTTAAATAATGATTTTCGTTGCCGGTGATAATATCGCAGGTAAAAGTGTCGCCGGTAATAACAATATTCGATTAAATATCAAAACCAATAGTGTCGACGCTAATTACAAAACAAACATCATATTAAATATCAAACATAATAGTGTCAATGCAAATTATAAACAAACATCCAAAATACAATTAAATATCAAAAGTCATACTATCCGAGTAGCAAAACAACAAAATTTTTACAATCTACCAAGTAGCAAAACGAGACAACATATGCAAATAAAACCCATTCTTACATACCCTCATCGTCGTTCCCATCGTTTCCTTGATTATTTTGGGATTGAAAAAACGAATAAAGCTCATCCCTACATGCCGGGTCGGCGAGCATTGCACGAAGATTTTCCAACTACATAATTAATAACAATATATATAAACTTATAAGTTAGATCGTCAAACATAAACAAAAACTATCAAAATACATTGTTATTTTTAAAGTAAGATAGAAAACCAAAGTACATTGCTATATTTTGCACTTGGGACAAAAACCAAATTACCAAACTTTTTAGCAAATAACCACCACAAAACCAAAACTACCAAATCAACATGCATTTTACGATGCTAAAGTAGATTGCTATTTTACCTGTGATGGTTGCGAAGGCTGTGGAATCGTCGGGAGACCAGAAGGTTTGCGGGCAATGCCTCTAATGTGGCGACATCGCTCTCCTAATACTTTCTCGAACGTAGCTCTTTCTTGAGTTGGCGTAAACTCACTTTCACCTTGAGTTTGTTCTAGCAGCTCTTCAACTAACCGATTCTGTAACTCCCAAAAGTGAGTAACAATTAAGTATATAATTAAATACTTACATATTGTTGTTCCGATTCAGCAGTAACAAATTCACCATTCTTATCGGTATGAGCTTTGCGAAATGTTTCCACTCTCTTAAGGTTCTGTTTAAGTTTAAAAATTTGATTATATTTTAAATAAATAATTACATGTATCGTACGGTACCTTCTTATAGCAAGTACTGCTATACGAGCTCGAACCCCCACGATTCACAATTGTTTGCTTTTCATGGATTTTTTTGTTCCTTTCTGAAGCAATTTTGTGTTCGTCAGTTTGAAAATACTCAACTGTCTTCTCCCATTTATCAACAAGCATACCATCCGGAGGATTTGCCAATGCTCTCGGGATATCTTCATACCCTCCGACCTTCTTGAAATATTCTTTTGCGTCGGCTTTATGCTCTCGAAAACCTCTTAATAAGGCTGCTTGAAAACTCTCTGTCAATAAAGTAGCTTGTGCATCCTGGTACATTTGATTGAGATCAAACTTTGTCTACAATAAAAAAAAAAGTTAACCAAGTAAAAAACAATTATAGTTAAACCTATAAAATATATTTAAATAAATAATTACCGCTAAATGTTGTAATACAGTGTCCTTTATACCAGGGGAAACTCTTTTCCAACTCCATTTGTCGAAAGGGACCATCTGCCACATTGTTTTCCCAACTTCTCGGGAAAACATGTCTCCCGCCTCTCCTACGGGATTAAATGTGATATCCCTATCAAATTGCATGGCTATTGGTTTCCCCTGGTTCTGCTAGATTGCTTTTTCAAGCTTTATATTTTTTGCTTTTCCTCGAGCTTTCCTTCGGGCACGTCCCTCAACTACAAATGTAATTAAAAATTATTGGAAACGACATTTAATTTATGATAATTGAACAAAAATAGTAAATAAAAATTCATGATAAGACTTACCGTCCTGCTCGTGCTGGCCAGAACCTCTACCACCTGGGAAAAGTGGGTCCTCAGCTCCGTCTCCCCCATGTCCACGACCCATGACAACAGTCATGGTAAACATAAACAACGGCCACACTCTCATCATTTCCTGAAAAATTATAAGATATACAAATACAATTTTTATTATAGATACACATTACATAGAAATAAACATTTAGATAGGAATAAACATTTCCATTTAAACTAGAAATCCAAATACAGTTCATATTACAAACACATATTACAAATACATATTACATAAGAACTATTCTAATCAGAATCTTCCTCATATCCTTCAGTGTCTTCTTCGGTATCATAGTCAGAATCGGTGTCATCGTAATCAGTATCGCAATCAGAAACATCATTGACTCTACCAGTTGTGTTGTTTTTTTACCGTCGAGATTAAAATGTATATAAGTTTTTAAACAATTTTATAATTTTTTTTTTGTGTTTTTTTCCAATTATAAGTTAACTATATAACTTATTGGTTAATTAATTTGGAGTTAGCTTGGGTAAAAACTAGAAGCTTTCTAGTTTTTGTATATAAGTTTTTAAACAATTTTATAATTTTTTTTTGTGTTTTTTTTTTTTCAATTTATAAAAATAATGTATTTTTATTTTTTTTCAATTATAGCATCCTACTTATAAGAAAACCACACATAATTTTACATAATACATAAGAACATGAAATTCATATACTTTTACATACGTATTATGTTATACTTTTACATACGTATTATGTTGTTGTGTTGTTTTTTTTACCGTCGAGATTAAAATGTATATAAGTTTTTAAACAATTTTATAATTTTTTTTGTGTTTTTTTTCCAATTATAAGTTAACTATATAACTTATTGGTTAATTAATTTGGAGTTAGCTTGGGTAAAAACTAGAAGCTTTCTAGTTTTTGTATATAAGTTTTTAAACAATTTTATAGTTTTTTTTTGTGTTTTTTTTTTTCAATTTATAAAAATAATGTATTTTTTTTTTCAATTATAGCATCCTACTTATAAGAAAACCACACATAATTTTACATAATACATAAGAACATGAAATTCACATACTTTTACATACGTATTATGTTGTTGTGTTGTTTTCTTTACCGTCGAGATTAAAATGTATATAAGTTTTTAAACAATTTTATAATTTTTTTTGTGTTTTTTTTTCCAATTATAAGTTAACTATATAACTTATTGGTTAATTAATTTGGAGTTAGCTTGGGTAAAAACTAGAAGCTTTCTAGTTTTTGTATATAAGTTTTTAAACAATTTTATAGTTTTTTTTTTTGTGTTTTTTTCTTCAATTTATAAAAATAATGTATTTTTTTTTCAATTATAGCATCCTACTTATAAGAAAACCACATACTTTTACATACATATTATGTTGTTGTGTTGTTCTTTTTACCGTCGAGATTAAAATATATATAAGTTTTTAAACAATTTTATAATTTTTTTTTTGTTTTTTTCCAATTATAAGTTAACTATATAACTTATTGGTTAATTAATTTGGAGTTAGCTTGGGTAAAAACTAGAAGCTTTCTAGTTTTTGTATATAAGTTTTTAAACAATTTTATAGCTTTTTTTGTGTTTTTTTTTTCAAATTATAAAAATAATGTATTTTTTTTTTTTCAATTATAGCATCCTACTTATAAGAAAACCACATACTTTTACATACATATTATGTTGTTGTGTTGTTCTTTTTACCGTCGAGATTAAAATATATATAAGTTTTTAAACAATTTTATAATTTTTTTTTTGTTTTTTTTCCAATTATAAGTTAACTATATAACTTATTGGTTAATTAATTTGGAGTTAGCTTGGGTAAAAACTAGAAGCTTTCTAGTTTTTGTATATAAGATTTTAAACAATTTTATAGTTTTTTTGTGTTCTTTTTTCAAATTATAAAAATAATGTATTTTTTTTCAATTATAGCATCCTACTTATACCAAAACCACATAGTTTTACATAATACATAAGAAGGTGAAATTCACATACATTTACATACATATACCACATATACACCAAATACAAATACACACAAAATAACATCCTACTTAAACCAAATACACATAATTTCACATATATACATAATAACATCCTATTTATACCAAATACAAAAGTTTCACAATCATATATCACATTTACAACAAACATACATACATTCACATACACACAATAACATTCTACTTATAACAAATACATATAATTTCTACTAATATACCACATATACATCAAACACACATACATTGGAATATATATACCAAATTCACATATATTCAAACAAATACAAAATATACAATCTAATTTTCACATAATTTCACATATAAATACAACTTGAAGCTATACAACTAATTGCAATTAAATAACCACAAACAAAAAATTGAATAACTTGCTTCTAATCCAAAACAACACCACCAAAAACAAGAATATGAACAATTTATTATCATTCAATCACTACATAAAGCTACAAATCGAAATTCATACAAAATAAAAATGAAATCATCAAAAAAAACTTACCTTTCTTCAAGAAATGGAGGTACCTAGAAATTGATCCCAAAGCTTTAACCACTTGCTTGGAACAATGCTTCTAATCCAAAACAACACCACCAAAAATAAAGAATATGAGCAATTTATTATCATTCAATCACTACATAAAGCTACAAATCAAAATTCATACAACATAAAAATGAAATCATCAAAAAAAAAAACTTACCTTTCTTCAAGAAATGGAGGTAGAAATTGATCCCAAAGCTTTAACCACACCTAGAGACACTTGCTTGGAACAATGTGGGGAGAAATTTGCTTGGAAGCAGAAGATTGAAGAGGAAATCGGCGATATGGTGAAGGAAATTGGAAGCAAACAGAAAGGAAAATGAAGAAGGGAGGTTATCTGCGTGCGTTTTTTTTTTACCTGCGACAGGCAATAGCGGTGACACCTTTAGCGGCGACGCTAGGGGCATTACCGGCGACAATGAGTAATAGCGGCGACAAACTGGAGGGAAGGGTACCGCGTCATTTTTAGCAGACTATTAGCAGCGACTTTTTTTAACCTTTAGCGGCGACATCTGTGTCACCGGTATTAGATTAGACCGGATAAGGCACGCCACCCGTTGGATTGGATATCTCATTGAATGGTTGAGACGCAATAGAGGGGGAAAGTGCGGATTCGGGTGACAACCCTTTAGCGGCGACACTATTAGCGGCGAAAAGGGGCTTTACCGGTGACTCTAGCTTGAGTCGCCGGTAAAGCCCCTTGTCGCCGCTAATAGTGTCGCCGCTAAAGAGTATATTTCTTGTAGTGAAAAAAAACAAGTCTTCATTTTCAAAATAACAAAAAGATTAACAAAAAAAACATAATAAACATCTACTATAAAAATTAGAAAACAAAAAACAAATCTTCATGTTCAAATCTACAATTATAAACATGAAATCAAACATAATTCAACAAAAAAACACAAACCTATTTTGTTCTTCTTGATGTGATGGTGGGCACCGAAAAAGCACAAAATAAGAAAACAAAAGAAAACCCCCCCTAAATTTGGAGTTAAAATCTTGAGCAATCATAAACAATCAAGAAAACAAGGACCAAATATGTACCTATATCTCGTCGTCGGTGCAAAATCGCCAGTCCAGTCCGAGAGAGAAAAATTGTATGCAACCGAACAATGAGTGATGCACTAATACCTTCTGTAAGGGTAAAATCCTATGCCGACAACATGTCGTCGGTATAGGGTTCAAATAACGACGTCATTTCTATCTTTTGTCTTTATTAAAAGAAATTAAAATTTTCATGCGGATCATCACGTTGGATTCTTACCCTATACCGACGACTTGTCATCGGCATAGAGTTTCAGAAAACTATGTCGTTTCGGTGTTCTACAATATGGAATAAAAATAAATAAAAATTCAATTTGTTCTACTCTATACCGACATAGTTTTTTGAAAATCTATGCCGACGATTTGTTGCGTGGATACCTTTTAAGGTCAAACAGATCTGGTCAAAGTAGTCAAATGTTTTGGAGACTACTTGTCGTGGCAGAGACCAGCTTTTAGCGACGAATTTTGTCGTCGGGATACGTGTCGTCGCGATAGCCTGTTATTCTTGTAGTGATTCCGATGTTTCAATGGTTGCATTTTGGAAAAATACGATCACAAAAAATGCAAAAAAATCGAAAAAATGCGTATGACTGACTTTGAATGAAGTAGGCTGCTACTTCGTGTTTTGCTTATGATGTTTCACAAATTGATTTTTTGGCTTTTCACAAAAAACAACTAATGTTTCATGTTCATTAGAGTGACACGTCACGTCTGGCAAAAAAGCCTCGATTCTTGTTTTTTTCGGTTTCGAAAGTTCTGCGAATGTTGCATAATAAAAAAAAGATGATCGTGTTTTTTCTTCGAGGTGGCTGAATGATGTCCAGAATGTACATAAAAAGTTACAGGATAAAAACACGATCGTGTAATTGTAAAAACGCGAAATTCAGAGTAAAAAACTTTTGTTTCAAAAACTTTAATCTAATTACCACTTTCCTCAAATAGGGCTAAGTTCTGTGGATTGAATATTTATCGAGTCTGGTTCTTACTTAAAAGTTTCGAGAAATTAGTCCAAGATTGTTAATTTTTTGCTTACGCGGTGTTTTGATATACTATTATTTTGGGTGTATAATTGGTTTCGATGCTATAACTTCTTAGTGTTTATCACTTCCATCAAATGACTGATTCATTAACTACATTGATAAACATACACACATTATGTTGGTTAATGATATATGCATTAATAATATTCAATATGATTGAATTGTTTTATTTAATCTGTCCTCAAACCATGTAGCAAAGTATTTATCTATGAGATTCAAAAAAGGTTCAATTAGATAAACTGCCTTGGGCAGTTCATTAAACTTGAGGATGTAAGAGTAAACTTCTGAATAGTTAAGTAAAATGTAGGTATTCGCCTTGTGAATATCTTTATAACTTAAGACTTTTTGTTTTCCCCCTTTTCATATAATCTTGTTGATGGTACAACAAACACGCTAAGTGGAGATTCTTCACTCAAAGAGTTGTGACTTTGTGGTGCGGAATTTTGTAGCTCTCGATTATGTAGTGTCTCAATCATTGGGGGGAAAATATAGTGAACAATAGGTAACGATTTCATTCACTAGATGTTCATTGATGATTAAACCCTCAATCCTTTGCTTTGTTCCTAATTCTTTTTATTTTTATTTTTATTTTTTATTTTATGTCGTGCTTCCTATATTTAGAAAGTATCGAGAATGCGCTAGGAATAATGAGAAGAACGGTTAAAAATGTTGGATATATAATATTACAATGTTGTGATTACCTCTCATATTTATGTATATATTCATCTATAATGTACAAGACCACCAACAATATGCTCATCAACTAAATGTATGACTAGGTGTTCTATGGAACCAAAAAAAACAGAGATGAAATATTTTCTCCAACTAGCAGATGGTTTTGAACAATATTGCATTTCATTTGATACAAGTATTGCAGATGCAACAATTTCGAGCATAATACTGGAAAGATTTCCATGCACAACTCTCTTTTGAGGAAAAATTTCAAGAACACCTTGAAATAAAAAAGGAAAAGGTGTTTTGAGACTTGAACAACAAAATTTACTTTGGGAGAATAGGTAGGTGTTAAGCTGTTGGCGTAATTCAGGAATTGCCCCTCAGGGGCATTTTGGGAATTTTATATGGAAACTATTTTTAGCGGTGTTTGAGTTAGTTTAGGATTCCATGTCTTTTAGTATAAATAAGGGTATTGTTTTAGGTTTGTTTTTTGGTTTTTTTTTCTCAAGCGTTTAAAACTCTTGTTAAGCAAGTAAAGTTTCCGTTTTTTTATTCCCCTGTTATCTTCCTCTGTTGCTGCTGTTGCTGTGCAATTTTTTTCTTTTGTTTTTTCTTCCTTCCTGTTCTATTTTGGTTTCTGTTATTAGGCAACAAGGTATCAGGGAGATACCTTACACTTGGTATCAGAGCTTGAAAAAAATACCCCATTGATAACAGCCCTAACATGGAAGGACAAAAGAAAGATGGCTCATTTTCTCTCCAATACCCGCTGTTGACCAGGAGCAATTATGCCGTTTGGGCCATAAAGATGAAGATAGCAATGCAGGCTCAAGAAGTGTGGGAAGCCATCGAACCAAAAAACCCACAGAATTAGGTTAGTGTAAAGAAGGATAGGCTT
Organism: Lactuca sativa; assembly: GCF_002870075.4. NCBI lineage: Eukaryota > Viridiplantae > Streptophyta > Magnoliopsida > Asterales > Asteraceae > Lactuca > Lactuca sativa. Next base: position 55,558,644 of record NC_056628.2, on the reverse strand, counting down.
GCGATGGCCATCATAGTCCAAGCAGTACCAGATGAAATTCTACTATCTTTGGCAGAGAAGGAATCAGCAAAAGAAGCTTGGGAAACGCTCAAGACTCTCTACATGGGTTCTGATCGCATAAGAACAGCAAAAGTACAAACACTCAAAGCAGAATTTGAGGTGTTAACTATGAAGGAGTCGGAGACAGTTGATGACTTTTCTGGAAAGTTAAGCAACATAGTCAACAACATTCGAGCCTTAGGAGACAATATGGAAGAAGCTTACGTGGTGAAGAAGATACTAAGAGCAGTTCCGTCTCGGTTTTTGCAATTAGCTTCAACCATTGAGCAATTTGCAGATCTGGATACTATGTCTTTTGAAGAAGTTGTAGGGCGACTGAAAGCTCATGAGGAGAGAATCCGCGGGCATGTTGAAGTTGAAGAAAAGAAGCTTCTGCTCACCCATCAAGAATGGACCGAATGAAGTAAGAAACAAAGCCATGATCAGTCCCGCTCCTCTAACAAAAACAACCGGGGAAACTCAAACAATTATCGAGGCCGTGGAAGAGGTCGAGGTAGAGGAGGAGGCAGAGGTGGTGGATACCGTGGAGGCCAAGGAAGAGGTAGTAATAACCAGCAACGAGAGAATACTCGTGGCACGAACGACAATCGAGACAAGAGCAAAATCCAGTGCTACAATTGTCAAGAATTCGGGCACTATGAAGCAGAATGTAAAAATCCACAAAAAGAAAGAAATCAAGAAGCTAATATGGTTCAAGGTCCAATTGATAACGAACCAGCCCTTCTATTGGCAGCAATCCATGAGATCAAGACAACTGAGGAAGTATTCTTGAATGAAGAAAAAGTCAATCCAAAATTGACACCACTAGGAAGCAACAACAATCAGTCAAAGATTTGGTATCTTGACAATGGAGCAAGTAACCATATGACCGGGGATAAAACCAAGTTTTGTGATCTGAATAGCTCGATTCAAGGCTATGTCAAGTTTGGAGATGGTTCTAAAGTACGAGTTGAAGGAAAAGGTTCTATCGTATTTCAATGTAAGAACAGAGAACATCGAGTGCTTTAAAGTGTTTACTACATACCAAGGTTATGTAGTAACATCATCAGTTTGGGACAACTAGCGGAAAAAGGGGATCGAATATATATGCACGGCTTATTCCTTTGGGTCCACGATGAAAAGAACCGACTGCTCATGAAGGTAAAGTAATATGAAAATCGACTCTATAAGATAATCTAAAATGAAGTTGAGTCTCAATGTCTACTTGGAGAAGCTACCGATCAGACATGGCGTTGGCATGCTCGTATGGGACACGTGAACTTCACCACGCTCAAGGAAATGTCAGACAAGAACTTGGCTGTTGGTTTGCCCAAAATAAACATCCCCAAACGTTTATGTGAAGGCTGCTTGATAGGGAAGCAAACTCGAAACCCCTACCCAACAAGTACAATGTACAGAGCCTCAAAAAGGCTAGAGCTCGTACATGGTGACCTATGTGGTCCTATCACTCCACCCATACTAGCCGGAAATAAATATTTCCTCCTATTGCTTGATGATTACACTAGGGTAATGTGGATTTACCTTCTAAAAGCTAAAGATGAAGCCTTAAAGTTTTTTAAAGAATTTCAAAAAAAAGGTGGAAACAGAAGTTAGAGAAAAAAATAAAGACATTACGAACTGATCGTGGGGGGGAATTTCTCTCATGTGAATTCACCTCATATTGTAAAGAAATGGGTCTTAATCGACAATACACGACACCATACTCTCCACAACAGAACGGGGTTTTAGAGAGACGAAATCGCACTATAATTGAGATGACACGAAGCAATCTTAAAAGAATGGATGTACCTGGAGTATTGTGGGGAGAAGTCGTGTTTCATGCCGTCTACATTCTTAACAGATTGAGTACAAAAGCTCTTAAAGATTCCACCCCATACGAGATGTGGACAGGTTGAGTACCAAAGACATCATTCCAAAACATGATATGAGTATAAGTTTTCAAAACACGTGTTTATTATCAGAGTAAATGTTCCCAGGCTGACTAATCTATGGTGTGTGCCATGCGATCACCCCGAGCTCCTCCCTCCGCTACCGGAAGTACCTGAAAACAAAACTGAAAACCGTAAACATGAAGCTTAGTGAGTTCCCCACCTTACCGCATACCATGCATAACCACATACTGCACATACTGGGCCACGCCCGCTATCCGGGGCCTCGCCCCCTACTTCGGGCCTCGCCCGCTACAACGGCCCCGCCGCTCCAGGCCCCGGGCTTCGAGCCCCGCTCGGATACAGATCTGTTTCACTTAGGCCTCGCCTGTCACAGGGCCTCGCCCACTAACATATAATAGCACATAAACATATCACATAACATTACATAAACTAAACATATACTAATAACTCTTGCTCTAAGGCCTCGCCTATCTCTGGGACCCGCCCGTGTCCTGCTACTGATGAGTCATGGGACCTCGTCCATACTCCTGCTGATAGTGAGATACGGGCCCAGCCCACCCTCATTCCTTTCCTAACTGGGGCCTCGCCCCTGCTCTTCTGCTACTGAGATGTGGAACACCATCCGCACTCTGCTATTGGTGAGATACGGGACCTCGCCCACACTCACCTCCCTCCCAAGCACATACAAGTATCACACAGACGACAAGTATAAATTATCACATAAACCGCTCCTTGGGCACCCTCCCTCTATCATTGGACCTCGTCCGAATATCATACTAGCATACTGTGCCTAGGGCTAAACCCCGGGTCTTCTACTCATAACTACATGGGCCGGCATTGTGGCCGTAGACCCATTCATAGAAAGGGAAACTCACTTGATACTGCTGAACTGCTGCTGCTAACCCCTTTGACCGCTACCTGACCACCGACTCCGAACTGCTGCCCCGCTAGCTCCCCGAGCTACCAATATCAACATAACACTTAGTCTAACTGACCTTGAAAGGTCAACCAAGTCAACTCTGGTCAAAGTCAACATCCTGGTCAAAGTCAACCTTCTAGGTCAACCCTACTCGTCGAGTTACCCTACTGACTCGCCGAGTTCATAAGTCCAGAGTCCTTCCACTCGCGACTCTACTCGCCGAGTCAGCCCCTGACTCGCCGAGTCTACTGATTCCCGATTCCTGTCCTGTCCAACTCACTGAGTCCTGGCTCGACTCGCTGGCTCGAGACTTAACTCGAAGGGTTTGGGACCACGCAACCTGACTCACCGAGTCTAAGAACAGACTCGCCGAGCACACGGCAATCTTCATCCAACTCGCCGAGTTCATACCTATCTTCATCCGACTCGACGAGCTGTTCATCCCACTCGTCGAGTTCCTCCTCATCTTCAAGCTACTCGCCGAGTCCACTCGAAGGACTCACCGAGTCCAATAAGATAGACTTACATGCAGAGGACTTCCGAGTCATGCATGAACTCCAAACTGTAGATCTACCCTTCCCAAGCCTATTCCCCACGTAAAGTTGCAAACTTTACGTGTAGAGAGGGAGATCTAGGCAAAATGCACCAATAACTAGGGTTTAAGACCAAGAGGCTCCATAACCCACCCAATGGCTGATACTTTACGGGATTCTAGACCACAACAAGCATGGATCTGAGGTAGCAACCTCAGATCTGGACTTCAAACTCGAGATTGACCTTAAACATGGCTTAAAAGCCCCAAAACTCATAACCAAAGAAGATCTAAAGGAGGGAAACGAATTGATACCTTCCAATGCTCTGAAATGCTCCCCAAACTTCAGATCCAAAGCCACTCCTTGATGCTTCAAAGATTCCTACTTCTTCTTCTTCTTCTAAATCACTCAAAAATGGCCAAAAGCATAAATCATCACAATGGAGGCTTAGGGTGAGGCGTTCTGGGTGTGAGAGGCAGTAAAGGAGCCCTAGGAATGGGTAGAAGCTATGAAAGTTGAATTAGATGCGATTGAAAGAAACAAGACTTGGAACCTAGTAGAACTACCACCAGGGAGAAAAACCATTGGTCTTAAGTGGATCTTCAAATAAAGAGATAAAAATGGAAATATAATAAAGCACAAAGCAAGGTTAGTTGCCAAGGGTTATGTACAAAAACCCAGAATTGATTTTGATGAGGTATTCGCTCCGGTTGCTCGAATTGAAACTATACGCATCATATTAGCTTTATCAGCAAAATTCGGTTGGAAAGTACATCACCTTGATGTAAAGTCAACATTTTTATATGGTGATTTAGAGGAGGAAGTATACGTCTCACAACCAGAAGGATTTGTGAAGAAAAATCAGCCAAAGAAAGTCTACAAACTATCAAAAGCCTTTTATGGCTTACGCCAAGCACCAAGGGCTTGGAACTCTAGGCTGCACAAATACTTGAAACAACTAGATTTTAAAAGATGTCCGCAAGAGTATGCTGTTTACACTAGAAGAAAGAAGGGAAGCCTTCTCATTGTAGGGGTATATGTTGATGATCTAATTGTAACAGGAAGCTGTGATAACGATGTGAAATTATTTAAACAACAAATGAACAAAGAGTTTCAGATGACTGATTTTGGGCTGTTGACATACTACCTGGGCATAGAGGTAACTCAATATGAAGGGGGAATTACATTAGTGCAAACTGCTTATGCAAAGAAAGTGCTTGAAAAAGCTGGTATGCATGATTGTAACCCATGTAGATATCCAATGGAACCAAGGCTGGAGTTAACAAAGGATGAAGAAGGAGAACCCGTTAATCCCACGAAGTATAGGAGCATTGTTGGTGGTTTGAGATACCTCACACACACCCGTCCGGATATCTCATATTCTGTAGGTTTGGTAAGTCGTTTTATGGAAAAACCTACTAAGAAACACCTTTAAGTTGTTAAACATATTCTAAGATACATTAAAGGAACAACTATGTATGGTTTGGAATATGTAAGTGATGTGTGTAAAACCCACTAGTTTTAAACCTACTTTTAATTATCAAATAACACACAAAAGGCAGTGAACCTATCAATTGTGGTATAGCTAAATAAGTAGGGTATCGAACACAGGGAACGGCAAATTAAACTAAAAACTAATTTAATCTAAGTTAATTAAAAAGCAGGGGTTGTTCTCTAGTTTTACAAGACTAGAAACTTACTAATTATTACTAATTTAAGCTAGAAAATAAAGACTTTGACTAGATTCAATAACGGAGAAGTACTTCTATTTAGTTCAACTTAATTGATCCTATGGTTGATTTCAAGGTAAAAGTGCAATGGATTAATTCTTTTGCTAGTTACCGATTCAATTGATTAGTTCCGTATTCACTTCATTAATCCTTAGCAAATAAATCAATTTAAACAATGGCCAGTTGTATATTTCAATTAAATTTACTAGATATAATATTCGGGTTAAGTTAGACTTGCAATAGCTAATTAATTTATCCTTTTAATTAACTTCTTGTTTAATGGTCATCTCACAAGCTTGCACATAAATTTACTTGATTTCCTTATTAATCCTAGTTTCATGTTCACTACACTAGACATATGACAAAAAGTGTTCACTAAGCATATGAGATTGATAACTAATAGATGTTCATGCTAATTAATTATCTCCCTATTAACAGAAAATCAATTATCATTCACACACAAGGTTCTTTAGCAAGCTAAAATAACTAAATTAACCAACATAGAATTAATCCTACGGAGAATCAAACCATACTACCAATTTCGTATCCCCAAATAGAAGTTTAAAGGGTTTAGCTCATCATTGAAATAAAATTCAGCAAACAAACAGAATCTAAATGTTCAAACATAGTAACTAAACACAAAGATTTAAGAAGTATGATAAATTTTGCCTCAATGCTCCTTCGGAATTGAATTCTAGCTCGCTTTGACGATCTCTAAGGGTTCTCTAGCTTCTCAATCGCAACAAAACCTCTCTGAATCGTCCCAGAACTCCCTCCTCTCGATCTGTGGAATTATCTTTAAATAAGCGGTCCGACTCGTCGAGTCAAGTGGTGACTCGTTGAGTCCCTCTCACATTCCCCGTATTGCGATAACTATCTGGGATCCCGAGTCATTATCCTTCTGATTCCTCGACCGGACTCGTCGAGTAGCTATCTGACTCGACGAGTAGAAGCTTTTTTTTAGTGTTTTTCCTTCTTCATTCCACTCTCGAGCTCCTAACCGCTTCTCTTGCTTCCTTTTGCTTCCGAGCTTCATCTTTGGACTGAAAAACATAATTTAACACTTTTAAGTACCTTTTGTCCATAATATGCGATAATTTAGCTAATATATGAATAAAAAACTATACTAAATACACACTAAATATGCACATATCAGTAAGAAGTAGTGAAGAATATGGTGTCATAGGCTATACGGATAGTGATTTAGCTAGAGATGTGATTGACAGGAGAAGTACATCAGGTATGGCATTTTATCTCAATGAGAACCTTGTTACATGGAACTCACAGAAGCAACAAAGTGTGGCACTTTCATCATGTGAAGCTGAATTTATGGCAGCTACAAGTGCCACTTGTCAAGGAGTTTAGATAAGAAGATTGCTTGGAGAGTTAACCGGAAGAAGAATCAACCCAATAGTGTTGTATGTTGACAACAAATCAGCCCTGGAACTGATGAAGAATCCGGTGTTCAATGGAAGAAGCAAGCATATAGACACAAAATACCACTTCATACGTGACTTGGTTGAGAAAGGAGATGTCATTGTGCAACATGTGGGAACTACTAAACAACAGGCTGATATATTCACAAAATCTATGGTTAAAGTGAAGTTTGAAGAAATGAGAAGTCTATTAGGAGTGAAGAACATCTCGGTTCCTGAATTAGGAGGGAAATGTTGGCGTAATTCAGGAATTGCCCCTCAGGGGCATTTTGGGAATTTTATATGGAAACTATTTTTAGCGGTGTTTGAGTTAGTTTAGGATTCCATATCTTTTAGTATAAATAAGGGTATTGTTTTAGGTTTGTTTTTTGGTTTTTTTTCTCAAGCGTTTAAAACTCTTATTAAGCAAGTAAAGTTCCCGTTTTTTTTATTCCCCTATTATCTTCCTCTGTTGCTGCTGTTGCTGTGCAGTTTTTTTCTTTTTTTTTCTTCCTTCCTGTTCTATTTTGGTTTCTGTTATTAGGCAACAAGGTATCAGGGAGATACCTTACATAAGCGATATGCATTTGAAAATGTGAGCCCGGTTATCTATATCACTTTTTTTTTGTTTTTTTTTTTTTTAAATTAATGAAATGTTTTTTATAATAAAATTTATATAATATTTTCTTTTAAAATAAAATTGTATTAAATGATTAAATAGAGCAGTGAAATTTATTTTGGGACGAAGGGATAGTTCTAACAAATGGTTAGGAAATGATAATAACATGTCGCTAAGATATTTGAGCTTTTGGAGGCATTGGGGAAGATCAAGCCCTTAGAAATCTAAGTGTAAAACAATAATGTCCCCATGAACGCACGTCTTTCGATCATTGTACAACAAAAAAACGTGCAACCCATTCAACCAATAATTAATCTCTCATATATACCCTTGAATCGTTCCCTTTTCTTCATTCCCAATTCGATCAACAATCTCCATTACGGAACCTCGAGTACTCCTCGATGGTAAACAATAAAACAGTTGCATTCGTAGTCGCAATTGGGTTCATCTTCTTGAACCTCAGTGGTCATTGCTATGGAGCTCTTCAGTTCGGGTTCTACAATGGTAAGTGTCGAGGTTCAGATGTTGAAGACATTGTACGAAAAACAGTCCTCTCCAAGTTCCTAGTCGACAGAACAATCACCCCAGCTCTCCTTCGCATGCAGTTCCATGATTGCTTTGTTAATGTAAGTTTCTTCTACATTCATGCATGCACCAAAGTTTCAGAAAAATCTAATCATTTTAACTCTGTAATAATAAAGGGGTGTGACGCATCGATTTTACTAGACGGAACAAATTCTGAGAAAACAGCGCCGCCAAATCTAAGTGTTAGAGGCTACGATGTCATTGATGCTGTAAAAACTGCAGTCGAAAGGGTGTGCCCCGACGTCGTTTCTTGTGCTGATATAATCGTGATGGCTACAAGAGATGCCGTGTCCTTGGTATGCACTGCTAAACGCTAAAGATTAAGTGATCTCATCAGATCTTCGGTACTAATCTTTCTTTCTACATGCATGTAGAGTGGAGGAGGTAGATACAATGTACAAACAGGAAGAAGGGATGGACGTGTGTCTCTTGCAAAAGATGCTCAAATTCTTCCATCTCCTTCTTCATCAGTGTCAAGCGCAATTCAAGCTTTTGCTACGAAAGGACTCACTGCCACCGACATGATCTATCTTCTTGGTAATTCACAATTCCATGGATACTTTTTGTTCTTGCATAACATTTTGCTTAATGGGTGTGTTTTCTATAGGTGGTCACACTATCGGAATTGCTCATTGTTCATTTTTTCAAGATCGTCTTTATAATTTCGAAAACTCTGGTAAACCAGATCCGACGATGGATTTGGCGCTGCTAACGTCTCTTAGGCGTACATGCCCTCGGAATGCTACGGTTGATGGGAAGGCGAACTTGGATCAGAACTCTTTTAGCTCCGCAGTGGTGGACAAATCTTTCTATACCCAAATAATGTTGCGAAGGGGAGTTCTCCAAATTGATCAAGAATTGGCAGTGGATGGTTTGAGTAAGTCCACCGTTGCAGCCATTGCTGGTTCGTCTGACTTCACCACCAAGTTTGGTCAAGCCATGGTTAAGTTGGGTGGCACCCATGTTCTTACGGGAACACAAGGGGAGATAAGGAAATCATGCCGGTCGGTTAATAGTCAAACTTTGATGGCTTTAGTTAATGGGTGAAGGATTTCATGGATTTTAAATTCATTTTATATGTGTCATTTTATTTCATGACTATAAATTATTTATATATACACATTTAATTTGTTATCTTGGTTATTTGAATACTTATCAAACCCTATTGCATTTATCATGATACTACTAAAATGAGCATTTGAATTTTGACTTGGTTATTTGGTAGAATCTAAAGAGTCAATGTGTTAATTACGTGTTATAGTTCTCAGTCAAATTTGTATTTTTTAATTTTGTTAAATGTTAATTAAACCCATGATACATATGAAGATGGACTTTTAGCGACGGTAGGGTCTAGTTGTTGTAGACTAACATGTTGTATCTAAGATTTGGCAAATTTAGACACTTAATGACCCCATGCGTCACAAAAGAGTAGACTACAAATTTTCAACCAAAAATTTCTCCACAAAAAGTATCTGCTTCAAATATACATAATAAGAGCGGAAGTCGGTTTAGTTTATGAATTTTTATGTTTCTTTGGTTTGGTTTACTCGGTTTGAAATTGAAATTGTTTTTTCGGTCAAAAACCCTAAATCAAACCAACAAAAGATTAAGAAATCAAGAACAAATCCAAAAACTAAATTATGATTTGCTTTGGTTAGGTTTAAGAACTGAGGAAACCAATTTAATTTTGACCTTAAAAATAGATCAAAAGTTTAAAATATAAATATATAATGTTTCAAAACATCAAAACTAAGGTCTAAATCGAACATAATTTGATGGGTTACAATATATAGCAGAAATTGCTTAGAAAGATCAATTAATGTAGAATCAAAGTTAAGAATCCTTAGCATACTTGCCTCTATGTTAAGAATTTACTCTTCAAACTTTAGAAACGGGGTGGGCCATGGATGGATGGAGTAGGGCAACAACAAGTAATTTTATGAGTTTTTCTATTTTATTAAATTTTATATAATATCTTAATGTAATAATTACAAATAATGTAGTAATAAATTTATATTAATTTCACCAATAAACTTACAATTTAATTTCAAAATTTTCAAAATTAAAGTTTGTTTTTTTATTTAAATTATTTGTTTAAATTTAAAAGATAAAAAACATTTTCATTACAATAAATCATTATTTTTTTTCTTATATATTCAAAGTTCTCAAATATTTTAACTTTTATATTTAATTTTTTTTTCTTTTAATTAACTCTTATAATACATGTGTATCGCAAGTAGTGATTTAACAAAACAAAAGATGGTACAAGCGATTAAAGGTGGAAAATTTTGGGATTTTGGAATTGGAAATTCGATGTATGCGTGAAATAAGAAATATCAAAATATGTTTTCACTTTTTTTATTTAACTTTTATAGAATAAATAAATATAGTATTTAATTAATTATATTCTATAATTCAATTTGGTTTGGTTTGAAACCTACCATAATTCAAACGATAAATCAAATTTGTAATTTGGTTTGGTCCAAAAACCAAACGAAACACTGAATTCAATATTTTGTTTGGTCTGAATTCTGTTTTGGTTTGATTTGATTTTTGGTTCAAAACCAAAAATAACATTAACAATCAACCCTATTTGTGTGATTAATTTAATTGAGCAGATAATTAGACCCCATATAACATAACCTTGTGACAAAGAAGTGGGTCCATCGTAGGGCAGCGTGTGATGGGCAGCACCGAGATTGTGCTTCAGACTACAGATTAGATCCAGCAGGTCAGAAAAAGGTTGTTGACCGCTCAGAGTCGTCAGAAGAGTTATGCGGACAGACGTCGGTCCGAGCTTGAGTTTCAGGTCGGCGACTTTGTGCTCCTGAAGGTCTCTCCTTGGAAAGGAGTGATCCGATTCAGGAAGAGGGGCAAGTTGGGGCCCCGATATATTGGTCCTTTCAGGGTGATCACGAGGGTAGGTAGGGTAGCCTATCGTTTGGAGTTGCCAGCAGAGTTGGGTCAGATTCATGACACTTTCCACGTGTTGCAGTTGCGAAAGTGTATAGCTGACGAGTCGGCAGTGGTGCCATTAGAAGATATTCAGGTGGATGCGAGCCTGAATTATGTGGAGAGACCGGTGGCGATCAGGGATCGGAAGATCAAGGTTTTGAGGAACAAGGAAGTGCCTCTGGTGCAGGTCCAGTGGCAGCATCGGAAAGGGGCAGAGTTGACTTGGGAACCGGAGTGTGAGATGCGGGAGCAGCATCCGAAGTTGTTTGCAGAGTGAGACTGTGAGGGCGAAGTCTGATTTCTAGTGGGGGAGAATTGTAACATCCGGATTCCCAGGTATTATATTTTGTTCTTTTATTTTTGGGTTTTGTGGGGAGACTCGGCGAGTTGGCGTCTAAACTCGTCGAGTATGGTCGCGGATTCGTATACGAGTTCACAGCTGGACTCGGCGAGTTCACGAGTGGACTCGGCGAGTCCACACTGTTTAATGAAACCCTAATTTCCAGGGTTTGAGACCTATTTAAAGGCCCTTAGGGCCGTCATTTGCGGCACCAACCCCCAGAGAGAAACCCTAAGAGATCTCGAACATTTGTGAGGAAGGAGAGGCCATTCTTGATCATTTTGTGGGTATTTTTGCAAGAAGGAAGTGACCAAAGCAAGAAGAGGCTGAAGGAGGTGCGATTTTGGTGGTTTTTGAGCTCATAGAGATTGTATTGAGGTATTATTCTGGGACCTTCTTCAGTTTTTGGTGTTGATTCTTAGTGTTAGGGTTTTCTAACCCTTTTAGAGGTTGATTAAGTGAAGCATTTGGTCCCTTCTGGAGTTTGTGTCCTGGATCTGGACCCAAAGAGGTCTAGAGGCCTTAACCCTTGGAGCATTATGAGTCTTTTTGGGAGCCATGAGCTAGGGATGTCATTTTTGGGGCTAAATCACCATTTTGGACCATTTAGATGTTATATGAGTGCCAAGGTCCAAACTTTACGTGATTATCATGCTTGGGGAGGCCAGATCTATGATTGTATGGAACAGATCTGACCTCAGGAGTTGTATAGAGTTTGTGCATGGCATGAACTCGCCGAGTCCGAAGAACAGACTCGGCGAGTAGTATGAAGGTTACCCGTTAATCACTCAGTGAGTGGACTTGCCGAGTTGGGGGAATGACTTGGTGAGTCAGGGAGAGTCAGGGGTCTGAGTTCACGTTGGAACTCGACGAGTTGTTCTTGAGACTCGGCGAGTTGAGTCGGGGTGGTCCCGCGATTCATGCCAGGTGTAACTCGTTGAGTAAGGGGAGGACTCGACGTGCCAAGAGAGAGACTAAGAGAGTTAGTGGACACGTGTAGACTCGCCGAGTCGCCCTAGTGCACTCGATGAGTCGGGTCAAAGTTTGACCGTTGACCTTTTTGACTTTTAAGGATGAGTTCAGTTGTATTTATGAGAGTATTACTTTATGTGATTAGGCGGAGGCTAGATCACATTTCTTCTGAGTCAGATATTTACCGAGACATCGAGGTGAGTCTTCTCACTATACGTTACCTAGAGTGGTATTATGCGATGACCAGAGGGTCTTATGTGTTATGTATGAGATTATGTGCTATGTGATATTTGTATGTTGTATGATGATATAAACCGGACCAGAGGGTCCAACGAGCTATGACCGGACCAGAGGGTCCAACGAGCTACGGGACTGGAGGGTCCCGCTAAGACACATCGATTGGAGGGTCGTATTATAGCCTCGAGTGGTGTATGTGTTGTATGCGGTATTTTGGGGGACTCACTAAGCATTTATGCTTACAGTTGTTGTGTTATGTGTTTCAGGTACTAGTGATGAGCGCGGGAAGGCGCCGACATGATTCGTACACACACACGCATTGGAGTTGATGTTGAGATTCTAGGGAGATGTTTTGTGATGATAACATTTGATACAATGTGTTTTGACATTATTTTGCGAATGAATGAATGTTTTAAAAATGAAAAATTGTTTTGAAAATTTACATTGTTACAAGTTGGTATCAAAGCCTTGGTTTGAGAGATTTGGATGCATCTTCGGGCGTATCTGAACTCAAACTGAGGATTTGAGGAAAATTTTGATAATGAAGTAAAATTTTTGAAAAGAGTAAAAAGAGTTTTGAGACAAACAGAGCAGAGCCGTGTGTACGATCAGCCAGTACCCGAACGTTGAATCCCCAAAAGTACCCTTACATTATGTGATATGAGATATGTTATGTTACATTATGCATGCTAGAGTAGGTTAGGTATACATACTAGGACTAGAGTGACCTGATTTGTGATGCCTTAGCCTAGGAGATTTCTGCTGCTGAGATGATTTGAGAGCGAGTAGATAGCGGTTAGGAGCTCATGTGAATAGAGTACTTGTAATCCAAGATCCAAGGAGGAGGACTTGGAGTGAATGCTGATGTGGTGTGGTCAGTAGTATTGGGCCCATACTACTGAAGACACCGGATCAGTGGGCATTCCAAGTAAGAATCCTTTGGACAACGGAGGACAAGTAGGGTTGTGTCATCGAGTATGTGTATGCTCGATCAAGTCTCTGATAATTTTCATTGTATTTCAGAGGCATCATGGTTGGGACTCGACACACACCTGAGAACAGTGGTGTCAGCGACGAGGAGATCCGTCGATTGATTCATGAGGAGGTGGTTGCTGCCATCCGAGCTGAGATTCCTAAGATGTTTGGGGACATCAAGACCATGTTGATTGAGACTTTTGATGAGCGGTACGTAGCGCTGATTGAGGCTGCTGCAGCTGCGGCTACTGCTGTTGTTGTTGCTGCCAGACCTCAGGGAGGTGACTCGTTGTTGTTCTGGGAGTTTAGCAACACGAAGCCACCAGAGTTCGACGGGACGCAGGACCCAATTGCCGCTATGAGGTGGATCTTTGACATCGAGGGATGTTTCTATACGTGTTCTTGTCCAGAGCACTTGAGGGTTCAGTTCGCCTTGAACCAGCTCCGCCTGGGAGCGAAGGATTGGTGGAAGTTCGTGACGGTAAACTTCACTTTGGCTGAGATTTCTGAGGTGACCTGGGAGTGGTTCACCGCTATGTTCAGAGGGGAGTATGTTCCCCCGATGGAGAGGGAACGGTTGATTCAGGAGTTCTTGACCCTCAAGCAGTGTACTGATTCTGTGGCAGTGATCACCAGGAAGTTTCATGAGAGGGCGATGTTTTGCCTTGAGCAGGTGTCTTCTGAGCAGGCTCGTATGAGCCGTTATCTGAGTGTTCTGAGGAGGGATATTTGGTAGTTCGTGGCGAACTCGACTTACCGGATATTTGCTGAGCTCCAGGCGAATGCCCAGAAGAGGGAGATCGAGTTGGAGACTCAGGCCAGGGAGGAGGCCAAGTCATAGAGGGCGGATCGGCGACCGACTCAGTCTCAGCCGGCAGCCAAGCGGGCTAGACCCGCTGATTCGAGATCTGGGGGTGCGAAGGGCCGCACTTGTGGGAAGTGCGGTAAGAGTCACGAGGGGTCGTGCAGGGCTGGGGTGTGCTACAAGTATGGGAAGGAGGGGCATATCACGAGGGATTGCCCCAAGGGATTTTCGGTTTGCTTTCATTGCAACCAGACCGGCCATCGGAAGGCCGAGTGCCCTCAGTTTCTTCAGGGGACAGCGCAGGGATCTGCGCCTGCTGCTAGGGCTACCGAGGTCCGGCCGGTGAAGGCCGAGGCCCCGAAGGCTCGTGGGAGAGCATTTCAGTTGACCGCAGAGGAGGTCCGCGCGGCGCCCGATGTGGTGGCTGGTATGTATTCTCTTTTCATCTTTTATTTGAGTTGAGTTTTATGCTTATATGATGATATGCGTAGGTACTTTTCTTGTGAGTTCTGTGCCTGTGTTGGTATTATTTGACTCGGGTGCGAGTCGTTCGTTTGTTTCTGTAGAATTTAGTCAGCATATTAGTGTCCGTCGAGAGGCGTTGGATCGGTCTCTGTGAGTTTCCATAGCTGATGAGCGAGCAGTGTATGCTTCGGATGTGATTCGAGGATGTGTCCTTGAGATCTTCGGTGTGGAGTTCCCGATAGATCTGGTTCCGATCGCGATGGGGGACGTTTGTGTTATAGTGGGTATGGATTGGTTGAGCCGATATGGAGCTGTGATAGACTGCGAGCGTCAATTGGTGACGATTTGAGACCCTAGTGGGGGAGTTCTTACGATGTACGACGAGGGTACACGTACGGGGTCAACATTTTGTTCGGCCGCCAGAGCGAGACAGAGTCTACAGCAGTGCTGTAGGGGATTTGTGGCATATGTGATGGATGCGAGGGTTGATTCAGAGAGACCGAAGTCAGTTGATGAGGTCCCGATAGTGCGTGAGTTTCCAGATGTGTTTCCAGAGGAGTTGTCGGGTGTGCCTCTGGAGAGGCAGGTAAAGTTCGGTATTGAATTGGTTCCGGGAGCTGCGCCTATCGCCAAGGCGCCTTATCGTCTTGCGCCTCCGGAGATGCAAAAGTTATCCTCGCAGCTTCAGGAGCTACTGGGGAAGGGGTTTATCAGGCCGAGCAGTTCGCCATGGGGGGCGCCTATTCTTTTTGTCAAGAAGAAGGATGGTTCGCTCCGGATGTGCATTGATTATCGTGAGTTGAATAAGCTAACGGTCAAGAACCGTTACCCATTGCCGAGGATCGATGATTTGTTCGATCAGTTGCAAGGAGCATCTTGGTTCTCCAAGATCGATTTGAGGTCTGGTTATCATCAGGTGAGGGTGCGAGAGGAGGACGTCCAGAAGACAACATTTCGAACTCGTTATGGGCATTACGAGTTCGTGGTGATGCCTTTCGGACTCACCAACACACCGGCGGTGTTCATTGATCTCATGAACATGGTGTGCAGACCGATGTTGGATCGCTCAATGATCGTGTTCATCGACGACATATTGGTGTATTCGAGATCCAGAGAGCAGTATGAGGAGCATTTGAGGGAGATCCTCGGAGTTCTGAGATCGGAGAGGCTTTATGCCAAGTTCTCCAAGTGTGAGTTCTGGCTACGAGAGGTTAAGTTTCTGGGGCACCTCGTCAACCAGAATGGGATATTGGTCGATCCGGCCAAAATTGAGGCGGTCATGAGGTCGGAGGTGCCGAGATCACCCACCGATATCATGAGTTTTCTGGGTTTGGCCGGCTATTATCGGAGATTTATTAAGGATTTCTCTAAGATCGCCGTGCCACTCACCAAGTTGACCCGAAAGGGTGTTGCGTTTTCTTAGGGTCCGGAGCAGCATACCTCGTTCGAGACACTTCGCTAGAAATTATGCGAAGCCCAGTGTTAGCCCTTCCGGAAGGGATGGAAGATTTTGTGGTATATTGTGATACATCGATATCCGGATTGGGAGCGGTGCTTATGCAGAGGGGGCATGTGATAGCATATGCATCGAGGTAGCTTAAGCCTCATGAGTCTAGATATCCCACTCATGATTTGGAGTTAGGAGCGGTAGTGTTCGCCCTCAAGATCTAGCGACATTATCTGTATGGAGTTCGGTGTACGATATATACGGATCACAAAAGCTTGAAGTATTTGATGGATCAGCCCAACCTGAATATGCGCCAGAGGAGGTGGTTGGACGTGGTCAAAGATTATGATTGTGAGATCCTGTACCACCCGGGCAAGGCTAATGTTGTAGCCGATGCTTTGAGCCGTAGGGCGGAAGGCGCCCCAATACGAGATGTCTGTTTGAGATTGACAGTGATGACCCTGGTGTTGGATGCTATTCATGGGGCACATGCTGAGGCTGTGAAGCCCGAAAGCCAGAAGAGAGAGCGAGTTGTCGGGCTAGTATCGGAATTAGTTACCGATAGCCGGGGGCTTATGACATTTCAGGATTGGATATGGGTACCGTCCGTGGGCGGAACGCTTACCATTTTGATGGAAGAGGCTCATCGATCGAAATTCTCGATCCATACCGGGGCCACTAAGATGTATTTGGACCTGAAAAAGGATTATTGGTGGCCCTGTATGAAGAGGGATGTCACATGGTTTGTAGAGAGATGCTTGACCTGTCACAGGGTGAAGGCCGAGCACCAACATCCACATGGTAAGCTGTAGCCATTAGAGATTCCCGAGTGGAAATGGGAACAAATTACCATGGATTTCATCACCAAATTGTTGAGGACCGCGAGGGGTGTCGATGCAATTTGGGTGATTGTGGATAGGTTGACGAAGAGTGCTCACTTCCTGGCCATTAATGAGAGCTCTTCCGCGGAGAGGTTGGCAGAATTATACTTGAGAGAGGTGGTATCGCGACATATAGTGCCGATCTCAATTGTTTCAGATCGCGATGTACGTTTCACTTCCAGCATCTGGAATATGTTTCATAAGGAATTGGGTACGAAACTACATTTTAGTACCGCATACCACCCATAGACTGACGGGCAGAGTGAGCGGACGATTTAGACGCTCGAGGACATGCTCCGAGCATGTGTGTTGGATTTCGGCGGGAGTTGGGACACGTATTTGCCCTTGGCGGAGTTTTTTTTTATAACAACAACCATCATTCGAGCATTGGCATGCCGCCCTTTGAACTGTTGTATGGGAGGAGGTGTCGAACCCCTATTTGCTGGGGAGAAGTAGGGCAACGTGTGATGGGCAGCACTGAGATTGTGCTTCAGACGACAGATCAGATCCAGCCGGTCAGACAGAGGTTGTTAACCGCTCAGAGTCGTCAGAAGAGTTATGCGAACAGACGTCAGTCCGAGCTCGAGTTTCAGGTCGGCGACTTCGTGCTCCTGAAGGTCTGTCCTTGGAAAAGAGTGATCCGATTTAGGAAGAGGGGCAAGTTGGGGCCTCGATATATTGGTCCTTTCAGGGTGATCGCTAGGGTAGGCAGGGTAGCCTATCGTTTGGAGTTGTCAGCAGAGTTGGGTCAGATTCATGACACTTTCCACGTGTTGCAGTTGCGAAAGTGTATAGCCGATGAGTGGCCAGTGGTGCCATTAGAAGATATTCAGGTGGATGCGAGCCTGAATTATGTTGAGAGACCGGTGGCGATCAGGGATCGGAAGATCAAGGTTTTGAGGAACAAGGAAGTGCCTCTGGTGTAGGTCCAGTTGCAGCATCAGAAAGGGGCAGAGTTGACTTGGGAACCGGAGCATGAGATACGGGAGCAGCATCCGGAGTTGTTTGTAGAGTGAGACTTCGAGGGCGAAGTCTGATTCTAGTGGGGGAGAATTGTAACATCCAGATTCCCAGGTATTATATTTTGTTCTTTTATTTTTGGGTTTTGTGGGGAGACTCGGCGAGTTGGCGTCTAAACTCGCCGAGTATGGTCGCGGATTCGTATACAGCTGGACTCGGCGAGTTCACAGCTGGACTCGGCGAGTTCACGAGTGGACTCAGCGAGTCCACGTTGTTTAATGAAACCCTAATTTCCAGGGTTTGAGACCTATTTAAATGCCCTTAGGGCCGTCATTTGCGGCCACCAACCCCCAGAGAGAAACCCTAAGAGATCTAGAACGTTTGTGAGGAAGGAGAGGCCATTCTTGATCATTTTGTGGGTATTTTTGCAAGAAGGAAGTGACCAAAGCAAGAGGAGGCTGAAGGAGGTGCGATTTTGGTGGTTTTTGAGCTCATAGAGATTGTATTCTGGTATTATTCTTGGAGCTTCTTCAGTTTTTGGTGTTGATTCTTAGTGTTAGGGTTTTCTAACCCTTTTAGAGGTTGATTAAGTGAAGCATTTGGTCCCATCTCGAGTTTGTATCATGGATCTGGACCCAATGAGGTCCAAAGGCTTTAACCCTTGGAGCTTTATGAGTCTTTTTGGGAGCCATGAGCTAGGGATGTCATTTTTGGGGCTAAATCACCATTTTGGACCATTTAGATGTTATATGAGTGCCAAGGTCCAAACTTTACGTGATTATCATGCTTGGGGAGGCCAGATCTATGATTGTATGGAACAGATCTGACCTCAGGAGTTGTATAGAGTTTGTGCATGGCATGAACTCGCCGAGTCCGAAGAACAGACTCGGCGAGTAGTATGAAGGTTACCCGTTAATCACTCAGTGAGTGGACTTGCCGAGTTGGGGGAATGACTCGGTGAGTCAGGGAGAGTCAGGGGTCTGAGTTCACGTTGGAACTCGACGAGTTGTTCTTGAGACTCGGCGAGTTGAGTCAGGGTGGTCCCGCGATTCATGCCAGGTGTAACTCGTTGAGTAAGGGGAGGACTCGACGTGCCAAGAGAGAGACTAAGAGAGTTAGTGGACACGTGTAGACTCGCCGAGTCGCCCTAGTGCACTCGATGAGTCGGGTCAAAGTTTGACCGTTGACCTTGTTGACTTTTAGGGATGAGTTCAGTTGTATTTATGAGAGTATTACTTTATGTGATTAGGCGGAGGCTAGATCATATTTCTTCCGAGTCAGATATTTACCGAGACATCGAGGTGAGTCTTCTCACTATACGTTACCTAGAGTGGTATTATGCGATGACCAGAGGGTCTTATGTGTTATGTATGAGATTATGTGCTATGTGATATTTGTATGTTGTATGATGATATAGACCGGACCGGAGGGTCCAACGAGCTATGACCGGACCAGAGGGTCCAACGAGCTACGGGACTGGAGGGTCCCGCTGAGACACATCGATTGGAGGGTCGTATTATAGCCTCGAGTGGCGTATGTGTTGTATGCGGTATTTTGGGGTACTTACTAAGCATTTATGCTTACAGTTGCTGTGTTATGTGTTTCAGGTACTAGTGATGAGCGCGGGAAGGCGCCGACATGATTCGTACACACACACGCATTGGAGTTTATGTTGAGATTCCTGGGAGATGTTTTGTGATGATAATATTTAATACAACGTGTTTTGACATTATTTTGCGAACGAATGAATGTTTTAAAAATGAAAAATTGTTTTGAAAATTTACGTTGTTACACCTAGCATCAACATAATATCCAAATGTTATCGATTGAAATAACACTATCCTTCTGTTTAAATGGTGTATTGATTCTCTAACATTACATGCATATGCTTTGTAGGGATGTCAACGGGGGAAAACGGGGCGGGGGTTGCATCCCTTACCCTCGCCCCCAAAATTTTCCCGTTCCCCCGCCCCCCGAATTCCCCTTCTGACCCCCCCCCCCCCCCCCCCCCCCCCGCTCCCGTTCCCCCGCCCCCGATTGATTTTGGGCTAACTTATTTGGGCTAAAATAAGTTCATGTTTGGGCTAAAAGAAACTATTTTTGGGTAACAAATAGATATTTATAACATAATTTTACATGTTATAAACAACTTTAAAACATGTTTTTTGTTGAATTTTTGTATGTAAAAATCATTTTATTGTTTATTTTATTTATACAATTAATATATGTCAATTTATATAATTTATTAACGGGGCCCCCACAGAGGTTTCGGGACGGGACTACCAACCCCCGCCCCCGCCCCCGAAATGAAAACGGGGGTTAACCTTGCCCCCCGCCCCCACCCCCATCCCCGATTTTTTTCAACAAATCCCCCCATACGGGACGGGCCGCCACGGAATCGGGGTCCCACGGGACTTTTTGACATCCCTAATGCTTTGACATTGATTTGTTCACTAAATGATTGTTTTCATGCTACATTAAAAAATAAATTGTCAAATCGACATAAGACTCATTAAATTGTATTTTTGAAAATGTATCTCACATTTTCCAAGATATCATATGTGAAAAAAAAATACTTTCTTTGACATAGCTGTATTTTTGTAGATGTCATTTATGAAATGTTAGTTCTTTGTAAAAAAAAAATAATCTTTTTCATACATAATAGACATTTTTGCAGATGAAATCTATCAACATGGTAGATATGTCTCGGAAAAAGATATTTTATTACACAAGACTGAATTAAACATCTCATACTACCTAATTCATTATAATCTAATCTCTAATGCATCAATCATAAATTCATTAGTTATATATTCAAACCCAAACTCGCATTGCATTGATTCCACCATGGAAATCACTTCCTACGTTTGGTTAAAGCTTCTAAGCACTCTCAATAACATCATACTAAACCTATAGGCTGATCAAACGAAGCAGTCTAACTAAACTACACATTTAACCAAAAATGGAGAAATCATACCTTAATATGGAGAGGATGAAAATCCTGACAATCCACGATCTCTAGCTTCTCTTGGCATAACTTGGACCTCAAAATCACCACCATTAAGCTCCCAATCGATCCTCCATTCAAATGGATTGATATAAGCTCTTAATAGGTTTAAAACCCATGTTCTAATGTCAAAATTACATCGTGGTGGGGTATTTACCATGCCGTGGTGACCGTTTGACTCCACGGTCAAAGACAATATATTTACACCACCGCGCCACACGGATCTATTTCTTGTGTTTTAATAACTAGATACCAGCAAAGCACATTATTGATTCCATTATGGATTTGGGGACAATTGTTGTCCTATCTTCAAACCTTCATAACTCATTCGTTCTATACCCGTTTTCTATGATCTAATATCCACGCGAAGGTGAGGATATACTCGACAACTCTGTTAAGTCACTTTTCACTGACTTAGTATGAGTCTTAATCTAATAAGTCACAAACTTGGCCTTAAAAGCATAAAATTTCTCATTTTACCCTTTTGACTAAAATGCATATTCTCATGCATTTCTTCTCTTTGGGGCTTTTCTTGTGTCTGTTTGTATGACATGTAGTGATGATATATTTGGGTTTTTTTAGTTGTAGTGACCGAAGATCTCTGATGAGACATGGGTTATTAATGGGATATGGTGCCGAAAACAAATATGGTGGTAGTATACATGACGACGGAGGAGATATTGAAAAGCTTATGGCATAGATAGAGGTGGCAGAGGAGAACTGGGTAGTGATGGAGGTGGTTAAAGGCGGTGATGGTGGCGGTAGACAGTAGTGGATGGTGACTTCAAACACCAAATGTTCGTGAGTGTGTGTTCTCTTGAGTACACTAGAGATAGGAGGGTTGGGACCTGGAGTGAAGTGTGTGTATATGTGTAAGTTTTCAGTTACTTATGTATATGTGAAGGTCTTTGATTTTAAATGCACAGGGTGAAGAAGCTGGGATGAATAATACA
The DNA here is from genome assembly GCF_002870075.4 of Lactuca sativa. Classification (NCBI taxonomy): domain Eukaryota; kingdom Viridiplantae; phylum Streptophyta; class Magnoliopsida; order Asterales; family Asteraceae; genus Lactuca; species Lactuca sativa. The sequence continues at coordinate 55,536,894 of NC_056628.2, read as the reverse complement.
ATTAGAAGGAGACAGGGAGAGGGGGGGGGGGGGGGGGAGAAAGATATGAAAGGGAGGCTTACTGGTGTATTGGGTTGGGTGGGATTTTATGTTTTTTTATAATTATTTGAATACTAAAGTAAATAAAGGAAATATAAAAATGAAATAATAAGAGAAAAATAATCCTTTCAATTTTAACAAATCCATGAATATTTTATATTTTGGATCATCCATGCAAGTTGGAAACTTTGTGGCCTTATCAAAAAAATGCTCTTAAATAAAAAGGGCAAACCAATTGACTTGGACTTTGATAGGGATATGGATTTTGATCTCATAGTAGAATTAAAAGACATGTTTGCACGTGATTTTGGAAAAATAATGTGGCAAATAATTCCTATTGTTGATTGAAGAACTTGGAAAAAGAAACCCCACAATAAAGGATACAATAAAGCAACATATAAGTGTAAATTACTTTTGTAAGAATATTTTATATGTTTAATTATGACTTATTTTTATTTAGCTATTTTTTTTTTGTAGATAAAGTTTGATTTTGATCGGGGTTCTCTGGATCCAGAGAGTGCTAGGCTGTTAAAGAGTTTAGAGGCGGCTTTATTAAAAGGTTTTAAAGATCGTAAAGACGTCGCAAAAAATATTTTTTGGAAGTCGGAAGGTATGAGGATATCCCGAGAGCATTATCCACCCCTAGATGATATGGATCCTGATGATTTTGGAGGAAAGCAATTGAGTATTTCCAAACAGATGAACATATAACTGCTTCGGCAAGAAACAAAAAAGTCTGTGAACTACAAACGTTCGTGAACCATGGGGGCTCGAGCTCGTATTGCAGTACTTTCTATGAAAAAGTAACATACGATATATGTGATTATTTATTTAAAATATAATCTAATTTTTAATGTTTAATAGAATCTGAAGAGAGTTGAAACGTTCCATGTTGCTCATACCGATAAGAATGGTGTATTTCTTAGTTATATAGTCAAACAACAATATGTAAGTATTTACTTATAATTTTATCATATAATTAAATGTTTATTTATAGTTAATTGTTACTCATTTTTGGAAAATACGGAATTAGTTAGTGCAAGTGCTCTTAGAACAAACGCAGGGGTTAAATGGTGAAAGAGATTTAACACCCGCTAAAGAAAGAGCATGTTTCGAGAAAGTATTTGGTTCTCGAGATGACCATACCAAATGTATTAGACGAAAACCTTGTGCTATCCCGCCGATTGCACAACCATTGCAGCCACCACTATAGTCACAATTATCACAAGTAAAATTCATGTTTGATTTGGTAATTTTGTTTGTACTTGTGATTTTGTCTTAAGTGCAAGAAATAACAATGTACTTTGGTATTTCTTATATTTAAGGTTCTTTAGCATAACATATGTAGAAAGTAAAGACTAATTAATTTCAAAGTCTCATATAGCTATATAGTGATCAGTAACACCTTGTTGATTTGGTAATTGTGCTTGTAATTGTGTTTATGTTCCAAGTGCAAGAAATAGCAATGTACTTTGGTTTTTTGTCCCTAGTCTAAAAATGCCAATGTACTTTGGCATCAATAAATGCATGTTGATTTGATAATTGTGTTTATGTCCTAAGTGCAAGAAATAACAATGCATTTTTGGTATTTCTTGTATTTACATGCAAGAAATAACACTTACTTTGGTAGTTTTTGTTTATGTTGATAGTTTAACTTATAAGTTTATATATGCTGTTATTTATTATGTAGTTGGAAAATCTCCGTGCAATGCTCAACAGCCTGACATATTGGGAGAAACTGTATGCATTTTTTCAATCGGGAAGCCTCAAGGTGATGATCAATGAGGACATGACGAGAGCGGAGATAATGGTTTGTCGGATTAGTTTGTGTTTGTACGTTAGACTTGTTGTGACATAACTTTATAACACTTTTGTTGTTTATTTTGGTATTTGTATAAAATTATAACACTTTGGTACCTAACTGGATGTTGTTATGTATTTTTTTTTCAACATTTAATGTCGTCAAGTATCGTTTTTTCTACACCGGACAACTATTCATTTAAAAATAATAATAATATTATTACCGGTGACACTATTAGTATTACTGGTGACAAAGCTATTTGCAGCGACAAATATATTTAGTGGTGACATTTTAAACAATAGCGACGACTTTTTAGCGGCGACGTGTGACCGCTATTACTTTTACCGACGGCAAATTATAGTTTTAGCAGTGATTTTTGTCACCGCTAATGCCTCGTTTTCTTGTAGTACAAACATACAACCAAAACATGTCATAGGGATGGCTCGATTAAAAATTAAGTTACAAACCAAACGTGAAATTACCCAAATCACATGGACCATTCGTGTAATTTACTATAATAAATAACAAATCTTTTTTGTCAAACGTTTGTATCCTAATGGTATCAGATGTTTGTAGAAGGATGTCCCTCAACTAAATGTTAAGGTTCAAGTCTCGCTTAAGACGGAATGAATAGTTTAGGAGTAGTGTAAGTAGTTTGTTGTGTTTGCGGTTTTAAAATAATAAATTATTTATATGTAAACCCACATTATGAACTAGGGATAATGACTTAAAAGGGTAATATATTTTTCGATTTGTACACATTTGATCACTGAGTTTTTTTCGTCCACATTTACCCCTTCAACTTATTAAACCGTACACATTTAGTACTTATGATCGGCTACTCTAGGTTAGCCGGTAAAAATGACTTAACAGGGTAATATATTTCTCATTTTATACACATTTAGTCCTTAATATTTTTGTATATATTTAGTCCTTTATTTTATTTTATTTTTTGCAAAATAAGTCAATTTTGTTTTTGTACTCATTCAGTACTTATAAATGATTTCTTTAGTTTTTTCTCACGACATCTTATTTGGGATATTCATTAATAAAGTGTTTGAGGTTTTTGATGTTTATGTGTATCGCAATCTCGACTACAACATTCATTTAAATTATTCTCGTTAAAAAGTAATATTTTTTACATATGATTTTTATACCTATACGTTTTTTATTAATGTGTGTATGAATGTTTTTCTTTTATAAAATCGTAAGTAAAAATATATTACATGTTAACGGGAGTCATTTTAATGAAAGTTGTAGTAGACTCAAAAAACGAACACGTGGATATAAATATCTTAAAAATATAATATCTTATGAAGAAATTAAGACGTTCAAAATACAAGATCTAAGTCAAACCACAAGACCTACGTAACCAAACATTCGAGATTGCAATGAACATAAGCATCAACAACCCTAAACACCTAATCAATGATTGTTACACGTAAGATGTTGTGAGAAAACCTACAGAAATCATCAATGCGTACTAACTGAGTACAAAAACAAAAATAACTTATTTCGAAACAAAAAAATATTAAGGACTAAATATGTACAAAAATATTAAGAACTAAATGTGTACAAAATGCGAAATATATTACCCTATTAAGTTATTTATCCCGGTTAACCAGAAATAACCGGTCATAAAGACTAAATGTGTACATTTTAACAAATTGAATGGGTAAATATGGTCAAAAAAAGAACTCAGTAAACAAATATATACAAATAAAAAAATATATTCCTTTTTTAAGTCAAATTATCTTTATGAACTACTTGCTATATAAGGTCATCCACAATGAAAGTTGTATGAGAGTTTAATGGAATAAATATGAATATAATATAGAGGAGAGAGAGTGTGGAGTTGAATAGCCACTCAACGGTACAATATAATTATAATTGAAAATTTATGAATTTTTTAAGAATTAAAATTAATGTCTATATTCTCTTTCCTACTTATCAATCCATACAACTCTCCATTAATTTAATCTATTGGAGATGGCCTAAGGCCACTCTATAGTGTTAACAAATACCAAATACCTAGAAAAAGAATAAAGCACACAAGCACAACTATCTACTAATTAAATAATATATTAAACATATAATTGAAATAAATAAAGCTCTTTTAATAACATTTCAAGAATGAAGTATGAATAAATAAATGAAATTTTTAATCTCAAACAATGATGCCCACACGTCTTCCCTAAATGTACAAGACGAACAAAGTCGTGAAAGCCATTGAAGCGGTAATCTTAGTTTCTCATCCTTATAAGTACACAAGAATCATTTATTGTTCTTCACCCAAATTCATTTAAGAACTTGAATACGAAAATGTCTATGACAAACAGTAAAATAGTCTTATTAGCAGTAGGGGTCATCTTCTTCAACCTCGTTGGTCACTGCTATGGTAGTCTCGGCTATGGTGGTCTCCAGTATGGGTTCTACAATGGCAAATGCCGAACTTCAGATGTTGAAGATATCGTAAGAAGGACAGTCTACAGCAAGTATCTCACTAACAGAAAAATCGCTCCCGCTCTCATCCGCATGCAGTTTCATGATTGCTTTGTCAATGTGAGTTCATTTCATATCACAATTCAGTTGTATACTTCCTTAAAGACTTCCATGTCTATCTATTGGTAGTGGTTTTGGTGCTGCTTGTCCCTACTAGTTGTTCTTTGTTTGTTTATTGCTTCCTTTGGTGCATGTACTCTTCCATGGCCAGCTACTTGCTGGTTTTTGTGTTGGTTTTTTTGATTCTAACTTTTCATGAACCAAAAGGGTTGCGATGCGTCCATCCTACTAGACGGACCCAACACAGAGAAAACCTCACCCCCGAATTTAAGCGTTAGAGGCTATGATGTCATTGATGCTGCCAAAGCCGCTGTCGAGAATGTTTGCCCTGGAGTGGTTTCTTGTGCTGATATAATCGTTATGGCTACAAGAGACGTCGTCTCCTTCGTAAGAAACAAAAGCTTTAATTTGTCCATTCACCAATATTAAATGCACCAAAATAACCTTAAGATAATGTAATTATAAATGCAGAGCGGTGGAGCTAGATACAGTGTCCAAACAGGAAGAAGGGATGGACTTGTGTCTCTTGCACAGAATGCTCTAACCCTCCCACCTCCTACTTCTTCGGTGTCAAGTGCCATTCGAGCATTTGCTCTCAAGGGATTCACAGCCACCGACATGATCTATCTCCTTGGTAATTAATTCACCAACTTCTTATCAATATTAAGCATCAAAAATTTGCTTAACGTGTGTAATGTACAGGTGGTCACACTATCGGAATCGCTCATTGTTCATTGTTTAAAGACCGTCTTTACAATTACAAGAACACTGGGAAACCAGACCCATCCATGGATTTATCGCTGTTATCATCGTTGAAGAGTAAATGCCCTCAGAACACGACAGCGGATCCCACTGCCAACTTGGATCAAAACCCTTTTAGCTCTGCAGTTGTGGACAAATCTTTCTACAGTCAAATTATTATGGGTAGAGGAGTTCTTCAATTTGATCAAGATTTGGCATCAGACCGCCTCAGCAAGTCCACAGTTGCAGCCATTGCGCGTTCCTCCGATTTCAACGCCCGGTTCGGTCAGGCCATGGTTAAGCTTGGTGCCACCCAAGTTCTTACCGGGAAACAAGGCCAGATCAGGAAATCATGCCGAGCAGTCAACGTCGTACCAACTTTAACTTCTTTTTTTAATTGATTGAAAGGATTCTTAAACGTTTCTTATATTCTCCTTAATTTTGTTTCACATATATTGTTATCGGTTTATTCATATAATTTTTTTTTTGTATTTATTGAGCTATGTATGTATTTAAGCGACTAAATATGTATTTGTTTGTCTGGAATTTTGAAATTTCTATTCAGATTACTTATTTCTGAATAATAAATTAAATCCTGTACACGCTTAGTTCATTACTTTTGTTGTAAGTTAGCTACATCACCCTAAACTTTATTTTCAATCGTTCATTTCACTACTCTTTTTTATTACTCTCTTACATTGAGATAACATTACTCTTATTTTGGTTACCTAAACCAGAGAATATGAGTAGGGTGAATGCTTGGAATTCCATTATTATGTTATTCAAAGCTAAACTCTTAGCATGAAAAGTTTAGGCGTTTTATTGGAGGCAGATTCATCTTTGTCAAATTCGTCTTTAATACCTTTAACATCCAGTTTCCAGAATCAGGTTTAGGCATTAAGGAGTCAAATACATGGTTGTTGGGTAAAACCGGATGTCACAACATGACAAGTTAACATGAAAATGCGTATCCTTAAGGGCTTGTCTCGATCTGAGAAAAGGATGGTCACGTTATGAGGATGGTTGCAGTACAAGCCCACAAATTTTAGGGTTCTCTCCATATTTAAGGATCTTATCTCATGACCTAGGGTATCTTCTTCAGCTTCTACTCGTTTCAAACGAATGCTAGGCCTATCTATAAGTTCTTGAGCAGTTGGTGACCTGAAGGTGAAGGTGAATGGATCATCTTTGGAGCATAGTTTCAGCTTGCAAGCCTCAATAGCGTCTGCTAGCAACTTGTATGTACCTTTGTGGATATTTAAGCTTCATGCTTTATGGTATGTTGTTGGTAGATCTAGAGTTTTATTCTTTATTGTCCATGGATAGATGAGTTTGAGTGTTGAGATTCCATAAAGTTGGCAGCTTTATAGGTCCTTAGTGTCCCTTGGTGGTTAGTTGAGCTAGATCTAAAGTTTAGTGAAGTTTGAGCTCTTGCTTGAGGCGTTGACCTACTTATATTTCTTCATAAGTGACCTTATTTGAACGCAATACTTACATTGGGCTTGCAAGCCCTCAAAGCATCGATTTTTATGGTTTTTGAGGTGTAATGAAGCCTTCTAGAGGAGATGAGTCTGTGGCTTAATGGATTAAGAGCGTACTGCATCAAGTTGCCTTTCAGCTAGTTCTCATGATGTGACTAGGTGTCTGTCACGCCGTGACAATTAAAGACTCGCAATTATTTTGTCCTTATCTGGTCACGATGTAACCAAGAGGTTGTCACGTCGTGCAAGCAGTTAACCTGTTGACCATTAACTTTTATTAATCGTTGAAAGTTGACTTTTTGACCAATTTGACTTTTTGTCATGCTTGAAGGGTTGGGGCTGTTGATTAAGATTCTATCATGTTTTGGTGCTAGTAGGTTCATGGAAGCGATCAATATAGAAAAAAAGGGTTCACATTGTCTCGTGGTACTTCATTTTAGGTAAGTTTTCCTCACTGTGCCCATAGGTTGAAGGCACCAATAGGCTGATTATCATCAAATAGGATACCCAAGGCGTTGTATGTAGTAACGTAGGATAGACTGAGAACTCTTGATCTAGGCTTTCTTGCATGTTCTTGTTTGGTTGTGACTATAGAATATGATCATTTGTTTAGGTGTCCATCTCACCTCTGGTTACATATGGCTATGCATTCCTTGGAGATTTGTCGGTAGCGAAGCAGTATGCTGTGAGGGGCCTAGTAGGTGGTAATGAAATGTTCGACAGGTAGATTGATAGTTGCATGTACTTATGTACCTAATTTATTTATTGTTTGTTTATATGTCAACATATCGTGATGGTGAGGTTGAGGCGGACCTGCTATATACTTTAGTGTAACATCCATAAAATTCAAGCCAATTTAAAATGTTTTCAAGCATTCAAAAACCTTTAATTATTACAAAATGTTTTCAAAATAGTTTCATATCAGAGTATCCCAGAAATCAAGATCGTAAAAATGTGAGGAGGTGCACGATCACGCCTTCGCCTTCACGCGATCATCTAAAGTACCTGAAACAAAATCCAAAACTGTAAGCCCGAAGTTTAATGAGTTCCCCCAAAATACCCATACACACAACTATATATATATATATATATATATATATATATATATATATATATATATATATATATATATATATATATATATATATATATATATATATATATATAATCACAAACAGCATACTATGGGTCCAAGCAACCATCGGGCTGGAATACCTCTGGCCCTCAACCATTGGGTTGGAATGCCAACATACTATGTGTCCAATCAACCATCGTGTTGGAATACCTTTGACCCTCAGCCCTCAGGTTGGAATGCCAACATACTATGGGTCCAATCAACCATCATATTGGAATACCCCAGGCCCTCAACCATCGAGTAGAAATGCCAACATACTACGAGTCTAATCATCCTCGGGATGGAATTCTCTCACTACCAATCAAACATGTGCACCTATATCAGATAATCATATAATAGTCTACGAAGACAACATACTAAGGTCCAATCATCTATATGATGGAATACCCTTAACTACCAATCAAACATGTGCACATATTGATGGGTTTTGGGCATTCTAACACTCATATGGTGTACATGAAACCCTATAAACCTTGGATCTATGTTTTCTCTATTATACATGCAAATATTCAATATTCTAAGGCTTCTTCCTAACTAGCATAATATGAAGTATATACAATACAAGAATCTAGTAAAGTGGAATACCTTTTGATGGAGCTTGAAGTCTTGAATCTTTAAGAGCTTAATGGCCCAAGTATTGCACCTCAAATGGTTCACAAAACACCAAAAACCCTTGGAATAACTTGAGAAGAAGAATACTTAAGTTCACTCTTATGAAATCAGATTTGCCCTCTTGTGTACTATACACTAGCGCCCATTTCAGGAACTAGAGACCTCTTTATAGAGTGTGGGAAATTAGGGTTACATTCATGTAAACCCTAATACCCATGACCTTTCATTTCCATAGGATCCATGGGTTAAAAACTCCATGGACTATCCATGAAAGCTTAGCCCAACCTAAATAAACTTGGCCCACCCTATATATATAAGAGACCATATTTAATTAGTTCCATTTTTATCACTAAATTAATTCTAATTGAATTCTTGATCAATACTAATTAAATAATATGATTTCATATTAATATATTAGAACTTATAATATATTAATATAAATCGTAAGTATCCTTTTTCTCATTTTGTCTAACCAATTGTTCTGATGCCATGCAACCCAAATGGACTATGCTACTCTCGGGTCGAATACATACCAATAATAGTTCTGGGCTTAGACATCTACTCCAACAGTCTCCCACTTGGATAAGTCTAAAACTATTATTGTGTATGACTCCAAGATCCCGACTAGAAATCGTAGCTCTTAAAGCCGTTGCCGAACTCTGACCTAGTCAAATGATGTGTCCATTAGATAAGGGATCATATATTCCTACATTCTAGATATCATATGGACCGAGACATGGATTATAATCATTCTCTATGTCAATTTGTTATTTCCCTATTTCCGATTTATGACGACTGACATGCTTGTTCTACTACTTGTTGAATGGAGGGGCCTACAGATATCGCTTTTATCCTTCCAAGGGTAAAAGGAATGGATAAACTTCTACTGATATGGTTGTTCTACTACTTGTTGAATCATACACAAAGGCATATTTTATAATATCGAGTTACCAATGCATTTTCGTACAATCAATATATAACCAACTCATAGTCAACAACTCATATCTCTAGGTTTGAAGAATATAAGATATTATCGTCTCATGATTCACTCATGATAAAATCCATGAAGTGATTCAATTGAGAGTGGGTTAGATCCAATACTCAAATCTCATTCCAGGAGCACTCATGAGCATTACAACCACTTTGTCCGAGACAAACTACAGACCCTTCATGACAGTCTTGCCTCAATACCTACTTCCAAAATATGTTCGACTGTGGATAGTTTGAATAACTTAATTATTCGGGAAATCAAAACATGCAAAGTGAAACACAAGAATAATCAAATCCAATATGGTCTCATAACTTATGAATATAAATAACACACCTTTTATTTATCACCATATTGATTACACAATATTCATTGCATAATGTTTCATATAATCAACTTAATACTTGAATTAAAACACTAGTCATATCATGCTCCAAGCATGCACACTATGTTTGTACAAACAATAGCTATGCCATACACCAAGTATGCACACTATGTTTGTCTATGATCCTTACTTTGTGTAATAGATCAATTGAACATAATTCCAATGATTCTCATTTCACAATCCCAAGTCCTTATTGTAAGTGTAAGAATTCCAAATTCCTGCCATTTACCGAAATTTGTTAGATTCTAAACTCATAATCATTGATCCTCTTGTAATGACTATGCATACAGTCACAAAGACTTGGCAACAAACATTACAAAGTCCTCCAATGGAGATCAATTCCATGGAAACGAAGTCTCAAATTCGAAGTACATTCCTTTGAACATCCTTCTTGCATTAAGTTTCTAACTTTCTCAAAGATTCTTAATATCCAACTCTCAATATGGAAAACATTTCCACGTTGCCATTTAAAATATCACTTCCGAACAAGAGTCGCCTCCTTTCAGAATATGTCAATATGGTCCTTTTCCAAAAATTTACACCATACTTCCAACTGTCCATGAGCAACCAATCTTTGGTAAAACCTCAGATTGTCCTCAACAATTTCTTAATCATTTTAGTCATATCCAATTCTAAACTTTTTCCCCTCTTAATGCCCTAGGCATTTGGAAACATTAGAAAGGAGAAATATTATAGCACATGTAATCGATCCTATACCTGAAGCATATGGGACACGATTCATGATGTTTCACATAAAGACATGATCCTGGATCAGTCTTTTGCTACAATATTTTTTCCCCATGTTTCCATAATTCGACTGTGAAGATGGATGTCGTAATCATAATCAAATTTTGAGAACGCAATACATATAGAATTTCCTTATGTTGAACCATTGCAACATAAAATTCATATACATATCCTTGACTAAAGATGATTAAAAATATCAATCTAAGCTTTTACAATTGAAATGAACTATAATTTCCTCTCTCTTAATTATAGCAAAACAATTTTTTTGCAATGGAAACATTTGTTTTCTATAATCAACATTGCTAACTTGCAACATTTGTCATAATTATCATGCTCCCACTAACATGATAATTATTACCATAACAATTATGCTCCCACTAGCTTTGACATGTACTCAGAAATCAGCTGGACTTCTAGAAATCAATACTTTATTGACTTTCTTACCAAAGTTTAGATTTCTGATACAAGATGCTTTGATAAAACTTTATCAAAATCATACACCTTTCTTTAGATAGCTCACATGTGTGTCTAAACAGTTTTCAAAACTATGAAATGGGATGTCGTAATCATAGTCTCAATTGTTTAGACCTTTGTCATTTCTCATAAGTCCATGTAGTGTGCCGGTAAACCACACACGCTCCACTAACGACTTTGAGAATCCAAATATCACAATTGCTATCTACTTAAAACCTACTTAGTAAAGCGTTTCCACACCATCATTTTCGTGGATCGGAGAGAAACCTTATGACACTTAGATTTTATGGTTTGTGTGTTCCTATCTTTGTGAATTTGTTAAAACCATAATCACAAGACAAGGTTAGTGACAAATCCAAATTTATATGGACTCAACTTTTTTAATCTTAATTTTTTGCCATCTGGAAGCACAAGGGCCTACCATGTCTTCCAAGTTGTTATGCAACCAATTGAGATCTCATATGCAAAGCCAAATTTAACTGGAATGGGCACAGAAATAGAAATATGTCAACACGATAGGTTATAAACCTCAATTCGTGTGCTAGTGATAAACTACAGGTCTTATTTTTTATTAGATCTTGAAACTCTTTTAGGATCTTTTAGACTCCCACTGTCCTCTTGACATATAAGACTCTCTTGCCAAGAACCATTCCTTGACAAACAAATATTCAAGAGATAGTGCGGATTCTTATCAAGACAAACACTTTAAATAATTGGCCTTAGTTGGTCTTTGTTTTATCCAAAACATCATAACTTACCAAATTCAAATGTACAAGAGTAGAAAACATTTTACTCTTACATTTGACAAGTGTTATAAATCTTCTTTAAGATGTGTCACTCAAGTTACAATCTTGGAGTATGACTCTAAGAATTGTTTTGGAGCGAATTATGACTCATCTTCTTGATTTAACCATTTCAACAATTCATGATTCCTCTTCTTAGCCATAGGAATGCACTAAGATGTCCTTAGAGGACCAATTGTGATATGGTTTCTTAATCATTAAGATGATCACAATACATGATACTAAAGTACTCTCCCATCTTTTTCAGATTTGAGAAACTTTTATCTTTCTGCCTAATTTGATTCTTCTCATTCGTTCTTCCATACATTGAAACTTTTCCAATGTTTCAGAATTATACTTAAACTTGTAAGTATAACCATGTTTACTAAACTTTAGTAAATCATGATGAATATTCTTATCGATCTTTGTGGTAGACTTGACCAGTGCATAAGAATGTGTATTTGATCCCTTAGTCCTTCACTTGACTCACATATACATGTGAACAAGGAATTAGTCTTAATTTTCCAAAGATGAAAATTCTCATTCATCATACAATACAACTTGCATGATTCCAAGTTTCTGTCCAATTGCAACTTGGGTGATGAGAATCTTTCCTTATTTGGTAAATTTAGACACTACCACAAATGAAAGAATCAAATTCATATTTCCGTTATTGCTAGAAACATGCAAACATCAATTTTCCATAAATGTCATTGCAAGGAGATATAAAATAAAACAAAACAAAATTTTATTTATTTATGAAATGCGAAAAAAAAACATTTTTCTTTACAATGCAACTTTAAATGAAAACTATGCTATTACATATTTCCTAGCAATCTATCATAATGTCACAACTAGGAATTTTGGTGCCTTGTAACTACAACACTTATAACAACTATGAATCAATAACATGAAAGCATGCATGATGCTCATTCTATAACAACAAAACTCCATCAAATACTACATTCTAGCCCTATAAGTGGCCAACAAAGAATTGGAAACCCTTGAAATTCCAATTTGAGTTCACTTTGAAGTAGGACTTCCTTATTGGACCTAATGGACCAATGAGATTCCAATTTAACTATCATGAACCTAGAACTCTCAAATGGGCCCTAATTGGACCCATATACATGAAACTTAACATTTTTGGGCCTTATGAACCCAAAATAAACTAGATTAACTTTAATGGGCCTTATTGGACCAAAACAAATTTATATTAGCCCTAATAGGTCATAAAAATCATTCTTTGATTTTTATTGGGCCAAAAATCACCTAACTTAACCATAAAATAGACTTAAGCATTCAAGGCCCAATTCTTTCCTTTTCCCCTCTCCATTCTCGGCTCAAGCCCACCAAGGAAGGAGAAGTTGACTTATGCTTGCCACCTCATTTTTACATGGAGGTTTTCCATGCACATAACTCATATCTCCATGCACCATCTCATCACTCACTCTCTCTTCTCTCCTCTCTTTCTTCCTCTCGGCCGAACCCAAACACACACACACACACACACACTTCACTCAAAATTCTCTCAAGGAAACTCTCTCCACTCTTCTCCATATTTTTGAGATCTAAAAGGCTTTCAAAGAGATTCTTCCACAAAAATCATCATCCAAGGTAATTTTATGTTTGGATCCATAATCTAGCTACTTCATTTCATCAAAAATCTCTTCTAAATCTATTCAAACTTGTGATCTTACATCATCTAAGCCACTAAACTCGAGATCTACCAAGAAGACTTGCTAGGATCGAAATTTCTTCTTCTAGTCTTCTTCAAAACCGAAACTACAACTCAAGGTGAGTTTCATACCCCTCTATTTTCGTTTTTCATATGTTTTATGGGGGAGAATACACTAAAATGTGTAGATCTATGTGTATGTGTATGCTATGTGTGATTTTATGCATGTATGTGTGTGATGTTATGTGTTTTTGTGATAAATATGTAACAAAAAGGATTGATAATTTGAGATCTATGACATGAGAAAGGAAAAAAGCATAATCTAAGTTATTTTACACTAATCAAGTCAAGAAAAATAGCTTATAAGGTTATGAGGAACATACTTTAACATAAAACTCATTTTAGGGCTTAAAATGTTTAAAATACAAAACTTGGGGTAAAATCTACCAAGTCACGGTTTCTTGATGGTCAAAAGAGTCAAAACAGTTTTCATAATCATTTTTCTGAATATCAGAATTTTCAAAGGACTTAAAATGCAAAAAATTGAGTTATTGGGCTAAATATGGGCTTTTCGGCCCAACAAGCCCAAAATTGCGAAAATTGAAATTTGTAATATTCTGTAATACAGGGGACATGAAGTGAAATAAAACTACTTCTAAGGTCAAAAATGGGTTTAAACTCCAAAAAGGATCAAAATGTAAACTTTTTGTATTTTGGGCCAAAACTGTAAAAGTTGCGAAATTTGGGGTTCTAACCGAGAAACACCGTTCTGGAAGGGCTAAAACTGTTTACTAAATATAATTTGGGTTAAAAATGTCTTTTCAATAAGTTTATGATACAAAAGTGTCAAGAAAATGTTTTTAGGGATTAAAAATGAAATTCTTTTATATAAAGGACTAAAAGTGTTATTTTTATAAAAGAAAGGTAGTGAAAAGGGTCAAAGTCATACTTCTAAACAAATTAATTCATTAAGAAAAAATACAAGATATCCGGTTAGCGACAAAACGAAAAACAAACACACCTACAATACCAAATATTGTTATAAACGAATTGATTCGGTCTCGAATCAATACAAAACAACAAATGTTAAATCAAAACACTTCAATAGATATGTGATGACTACGATGAGTAAATCTACAAACTTTGGGCTTATGAGTTGCAAATTATGCTTGTTGGGCCTTGCAAGCCCACCAACATGATCTTTGGGCCCAAAGGGATAACGCTTATATGTTATTGGGCCTTCAATGACCCAATATTTTATAAAAGGTCTTTCAATAGCTTTGTGTGCTAGTGAGCCAAAGTGTCCCGCTAGAAAAGCTAGTAAGGTCACAGTAATCAAATGCGAGTTGGACCGTCGTGTCTTTCGCATCCACGACAACCTAAGGAACTTACGATAGTAGTGGGACATAATACTCCCCTTCTCTTCATTTGTTAAGGCTTACGCGAAATTAAAGTAGACATACTTAGGACGATATACTATACGGGTTAATTCAATATTCATTCGTTAAGACCATACAAAAATCAGTAATCACGAATACATTTCAGCATCGGGAAACATCGGGTTTTCCAAGGAATTCAATACTACTCGTTCGAAATATTATAACTATAATACAAAATACCCTTCATATATATATATATATATATATATATATATATATATATATATATATATATATATATATATATATATATATATATATATATGTTTTTAAAATCATTCATGCATCAACTTATGAATCTCACACTTTGATAAACAAAAGTCTTTTCAGGAAATATCGGATTTTCTGGGTTTTACAAAATATACAAATCATTTTTATCACAACATTGCTTATGAACTCACCAACATTTCATATGTTGACGTTTTTCCAAAATAACATGTATTCTCAGGTAACAGGTAAACGGAAGATTTATAAGAAGTAATGTTAGATGTCATGTTGTTAAATGTACTCAAACTATTTAGGTTATGGGTGTGTAATATTAAAACAATGTACTTGATGTGAACAATTTCAGTTGTAATATATTGATACATGGTGACGTTTATGTTATGATTCATGTATATTCATTGTGACGATATTCAATTTAAGTCACGCGAGCCCTCGGACGTTTCCGCCGTCTGGTTCGGGGGTGTGACACATAACTTCCAAGCAGCAACTCAAAAATCCGATCTTAGAACCATGCGATTGAAATCCATCTTCATGATCAGATTCAACATACTCTTCTTTTAATCTTCCTTCCCTTTGCATGATCCTGCCAAACATCAAAATGCAACCTAGTCACATCATGTATTAAGAATAAACAATTAGGAACTTAACAGAGTTAGATAGGGGACTTACCTGAAGCAGAGTCAAACTTGTTGATTCTGCCTTCTCTCAGATCTTTCAGGTAGTTAGGGCAACTTCGCAACCAATGCCCCTTCTCTTGGCAATAGAAACATATACTCTTTGGGAATGGTACACGGGACTGTCACAGACTTAGCATTTCTCTTTACCATTTGGTCAATCGGTTTGACCATGGCCAATCCAATTCCATTGAAAAGAGAGAGCTTTTCTGGACTTCCAATGTTTCCATTGTCAATGCCCATGGAAGTTTGAGAAATAGACCTTCCACCCAAATTTGCTTGACCATTTCACCAAATCATTGTTGATTCAGCCGCAATAAGCAAATAAGAAAGATCTATTAGGGTCATGTCGTGATCTGTCACATAGTAGTCTTTAATGAACTCACTATATGACTCAGGAAGTGACTGAAGAACCCAGTCAATAGCCAACTTCCTTGGCACAACGACACCCAACATTCTCAACCTGTCAATGTGTAACATCATCTCTAAGACATGAGTATACACATGTCTTCCATCTTTATGTTTCATTGCAATTAGGGCTTGAGTGATCTTGAACTTTTCAAGTCTTCCAGCTTGTGGGTCAAGGAGAATAATTAGAGGAGGTGGAGGAAGAGATGTATTATTTCCATGATCCAATCGCGGGATATCATCTTCATTAGGAAAGCTTGTTCCAAGAGATTTGGGAAGATCATAGTTGTCTGAACCAGACATCTACAATGGCAGAAATTCAAGTTAGTTGATTTAAGTCGTTAATAGAACACCCAATATGAAATATTAAGGCTAGGACCCAACACAATATTTTATAACTTGGAAGAGGGATGCCGTAATCCAAGCTATAAAATATTTGAAGATAGGCAAATGACGATTCACCAATTTCCACCATGAAAAACAAAATGAAATATAAGGTTTTAATTGGATCTGAAATTCCTAGATCTTTTGAGATTCATTGAACTTTTCAATGGCATGTTTCAATCTCGATTGTGTCCTCTCAAGTTTGTGATTAGGATGTCGAGGATCACAAACAAGGTGTGAATAACCATGCAAATATACTTGGTACTCTTAATTTTATCACATAATCGATGTGCCGGTTAACCACACGTGCTCCACCGATCTATGATAAACCTTAAGCCACTCTTTGACAATCTTGTTAAATCCACGTTAGTGTTCCGGTTAACCACACATGCTCCACTAACGACTTAAGCAAGGTGCAAAGTGTAATTTCATTGGTTAGCACCAAATTCACATTTTCCTAAAGTAACTAAGATTGGGAATTTATAAAAGGTTTAGTTACTTTATACTTATCATTATACTTATAATGAAGGGAGAATTAGAGTCTTGTCAAACCCATTCGGCTAACAACCCTCCACCAGTCAAGGAAGCGGAGGGTGAGAGTGGACACCCATTAAACTGCCATTTTATAGGCAGTAACCTTATACCCCCTTATAGACCGGCTTCGTGAATGAGGCCTACGAAAGGTAAGAATGACTTTGTTCTGATGCATATATATAAATGTTAACTATTAATATTATAATAGTATAAGGGTTGAATTTTAACTTTTAAAATTGTAATGGTTTGACTTGGAATTAAAGTATTCATGAGGGGAAACTTTACAAATTCCAAAACTTGAGGGCAAGTTTTGAACACTTCAAAAAACTTTTCAATTCCATAACTTATGAGTTTTAATGAAAAAACTATTCAAGTTCCATAACTTGAGGACAAGCTATGGAAGACTTTAAAGCATTTAAAAAATGAGACTCTTCATTTTTATAGCTTATGGAAATCTTATGGGTTTTAAAAATCATAAATGTGACTTTTCATATAACTTGAGGAAAAGTTACAAAAACACATATTATGAATAACATTTAGATCAATTTGGATCGAAAACAGATTATCACATAATTTTCTATTAATCTAAACTAACTCATAACAACAATATAATTCAAATCAACCAATTTTCATGAAATTAGCCTAACCATTAAACTAATACAAAACATGAATCTATTGACAGTTATCTTTGAAATTGGATTAACATGAACATTACCACATCAAAAACAGGTTTACAATTTCAAAAAACAGTTTAGGGTAATGTTTCTAGTCCAATTTCAGCCAAAAAACTTGAATATATGTTGTCAGTGGGTCCAACTTGTCGAGTGCATGAAGCAACTCTACGAGTTGGATGAATTTGCACATGGACTCGTCGATCCCTCAATGGACTCATCGAACCCTCAATGGACTCGTCAAGTCACCTGTCCAGACAACAAAAAAAAATCGATTTTTCCAGCTTTTTTCAGCAAATTGCATCAAGTATAATTGAAATCAAGCCTAGGCTCTGATACCAATGATGGGTTTTGGGCATTCTAACACTCATATGGTGTACATGCAACCATATAAACCTTGAATCTATGTTTTCTCTATTATATATGCAAATATTCAATATTTCAAGGTTTCTTTCTAACTAGCATAATATGAAGTAAATACAATACAAGAATCTAGTACAATGACATACATTTTGATAGTGCTTGAAGTATTGAACTTTTAAGAGCTTAGAGCCCCAAGTGTTGCACCTCAAATGATTCACACAACGCCAAAAACCCTTGGAATAACTTGAGAAGAAGAATACTTAAGTTCACGCTTATGAAATCGGACTTGCCCTCTTGTGTACTAGACATTGGTCCCCATTTCATGAACTAGATACCTCTTTATATAGTGTGGGGAATTATGGTTACATTCAAGTAATCCCTAATACCCATGACCTTTCATTTCCATAGGATCCATGGGTTAAAAACTCCATGGACTATGCATGAAAGCTTAGCCCAACCTAAATGAACTTAGCCCATCCTATATATATATATATATATATATATATATATATATATATATATATATATATATATGAATTGTAAGTATCCTTTTTCTCATTTTATCTATCCAGTTGTTCCGATGTCATGCAACCCAAATGAACCATGCTACCTCGGGTCGAATACATACCAAAAATAGTTATGGGCCTAGACATCTAATCCAACACATATAACAAGTAATCACATAACAGTCTACAGACAGTCAAACCGATCTACAGATCTCTGATCATAGCAACATCTTATCTACCATGATACCGATCTAAACGATCTCACTAATAACAAAACAGGTTCACAATCTAAAGGGCTAGCCTTGGTGCCTTCGACCCTTGAGTATAGTAAGGAAAACTCACCTCACAATGTCGTATTGTAGTGATAAGATGAAACTCCTGAATCACAGCCACGAACTCCACCACATATATCCATCATAGGACCAAGTCCATTAAATCCTAAATTACCAAAATACCCTCAGGAGATAAACTTGGTCAACCCTTGGTTTAAGTCAAAGTCAATGGTCATGGTCAACAGTCCATGTTGACCCAACTCGTCGAGTGCAGCTTACCAACTCGTCAACTTCCTTCATAACCCAAAAACCGTGAAAACTTGAGTCAACTCGCTGAGTTGCAAACCAACTCATCATGTCCATGCAGTGTCCAGAATATCGGGGAAATTCCTAACCACTCGTCGAGTCACCTCATTAACTCGTCGAGTTCATGCAGAATCCAGAACACTGGAAAACCCGTCTCAACTCGTCGAGTTGGCCATCTAACTCGTCGAGCTCTTCAACCAAATTGCATTTCCCAATCCAGTCGAGTCCAAAGTTCCAAATTCCAGATCTAACTTCCTAGAGTGGAATTACCACGTTAAGTTGCCAACTTTACGTGCATGTAAGGCCTTAAGATGCTCAAAACACCAAAACCAAGTGTAATATGGGGTTTAAGGCATGGAGAAGGGCCAAATCTTGCTAAACTCAGGAACTTTATGACTATGAGGGCTTAGAGGAGTTTAGATCTAAAGTAACAACTTCAGATCATGCGTAATACCCTAAATGACCCACAAATGTGCTAAAATGGCCTTAAACCCATGAATAAGGAGATGTAATACTAGAATGATCAAGGTAACAACTTGTTACCTTCGAATGGAAGCCAAAACGATGTAGATGCTAGATCCACAAGCTCCTTCCCATTCCAAGCTTCTCAACCTTCAAGCTTCTTCAACAAATGCACCAAAGACACTCTTTTAGCCTCATAAACACAAGGGAGCAGTAAAGAGCGGCTAGGGTTTCCTTCTTTGAGTAATGAGGTGATAATGGAGGCCAAAGGATGTGGGTTAAGTCCTTTAAATAGGTTGAAAACCCTAAAAATTAGGGTTTTCTCATTCAGTTCCTACTCATCGAGTTGGGGTCCTCCAACTCATCAGGTAGACCTCATAAATCACGCGGGTTGGCTACTCTCTACACGACGAGTTGGGGACTCCAACTTGTAACACCGTAAATTTCAAAACAAATTTTCACATTTTTAAAACATATTTCCATTTATCAATATTATAAAATCTCATTGTTTCACAAATCAATCCATCAAACACAGACCAAGATCATAATGTCCAAACAAAAACTCCTCGTGTGTGCCCAAGATCACAAGGTAAATCTTCAAAATAAAAATTACCATTTTTATTAGCAAAAATAGAACCATTCTCATCATTAAAAGAATATCTAAACTCTTGTTTAAAAAACGCATGAAAGGAAATAATGTTTCATGTCATTTCTGATGAGTAGAAAGAATTTAATAAATTTAAACTAACTCCATCACTAAGCACTAGGATATAAACTCCAATCTTGGTGACAGGTGAAGGTTGCTTATTCCCCATGATCAAGTTTATTCTACCATGCTCTATGTCCTCACTACTTCTTAGCCCCTGCAAATTAGAAAAATATGTGAATAACACATCCTGTATCAAGGAACAAAGAACGAGAAGATGATTAGTTATTAGATAAAATAGTGTATATAGCTGCAGAAGTCAGCTTCACCTTTCCGTTTTTGATGTCTTGCAAATACTTTAGGCAGCTTCGTTTCAAATGCCCTTTGTCGTTGCAGTAGAAGCAAGTTGCGTCTTTGGGATAAGAGACATGCAGAACATTATAACTAGATTTTCCTTTGGGTCCATTGCTTGATGACCGAAACTACGACTTTCCCTTCTAGTTTTGCTTAGGATGACCTTTCCTCTTTTTCCCTTTCCCTTAACCAATGGCCAGAATGGGAGTATTAGTAGGAGTGGAGGCAAAACTTTTTCCCTTGATCACTACTTCAATTGTTTGCAGGAGGTTGTGCAGTTAAGACAATGTGGTCTCATTATTGTTCAAATGATAAGTCAAGACGAACTGATCATAACAACTTGGCATGGAGTTCAACATTATGTCGATAGCCAGCTTCTCAACAAAATTCACATTGAGCTTGACAAGCTGGTCCAAGTATCGTTGCATTCTTTACACGTGGTTGTTAACAGATTCTCTGTCTTTCATATCGCTTGGTATGAGTTATTTTACCACCTTGTAGATTTCCTGACGAGCTCACTTATGATACTTCTCCATAAGGTCCTTTTTCATCTCATACGGCCAGTAATCCTCATAGTATATCTGCAATTCAGGAGTTATCGTGGCCACCATGATGCAAGCAACTTTTTTTGCATCATTGTAGTGTTTCTTGTAGGCAACCATTTCTTTAGGATCGGCCTTCTCTTCGTCAATCTCATCTAATGGTTTCTTAAGCACATACTCTTTGTCCTCGAAACAAAGGATGATTTTTATGTTGTGTATCCAATCATTGTAGTTGGTGCCATCCAATGTCACCTTGGAGCAGATGTTAAACAAGGAAAAGTTATGGATGGAGGAGGAAGGAGAACCAGAAGAATAATTTGGACTAGATATTTGTAAAAGAAAGATAGTTTTAGTTAGATAAGAACAATCCCTAATATAACAATCGCCAAAAATGAAATTTTAAGGCTAGGACCCAACTAAAAAGTTCACAACTTAGAAAATGGATGCCATACTCTAATTGTAAATTTTATAAAGGTAGGTAAATGACGATTAACCAATTTCACCATCGAAAAATGAAATTTGAAGGAAATTAAGTTAATTGAAATTCCTAGATCTTTTGAGACTTATTGATACTTTTCAATGGCATCTTTAATCTCATATTATGCTTTTCCATTTGTGACTGGGATTACAAGGATCACGAACAACATGTGTAACCATGCAAGTTAGCTTGCCACTCTCGATGTCATTTATCATCTCATTTTAATACGCCGGTTAACCATACGCGCCCCATGAATCAACGATAATTTTTTAGATGCCCATTATTACTCTTTATAGTCACTAGTAGTTGTTCGGTTAACTACACGAGCTCCACAGACTACTACAAAACAAAATGCGCAATTTCCTTGGTTAGCATACAAATTCACATTTTTCCTAAAGTAACTAAGATTAGGATTTAAATAAAATAGTTTAGTTACTTTTTAATCATATTATACTTATTAATTAGAACTAAATGTCCTATCAAACCCGTTCGGTTAACGACCCTCGATTAATCAAGGAAGCGGTGGGTGAAATTGGACACCCATTCAACTACACTTTTATAGGCAGTTTCCTTATAACCCCCTTATAGACTAGCTTCGTGAATGAGGTGTACTAGCGATTCGACTGACTTATTCTTATACATATAGTAATAATTAAACTTTTAATTTTACATATAGTATAAGGTGAGTTTTAAAACTTTTTCAAAATATTAAGTTCATATTTAAATTTCGAAAATTAAACAATTAATTTAAATTTAAAAATAGACCAAATATTTATCTATTAATTAAACATTTAATTAATCATGTTGGATTATCTAATTAAATTAATCGAATAATTTAATTTAATTCTCACCCCTAATTTTCGAAAAAGTGAGTGTAGTATTTATCAAAATTTGTAATTATCCTATTTAATTAGATAAACTAACAACTACCAAAATTCGGAAACACTAACCACATATATACCATTTTCAAAAATGGCTTTCTTAAGGAGGAAGGTAAGGGTTTCAATCGTAACCTTAAAATTGAAAAGTTAGGGATCAAGAAACCTTGCCCTAAAATCGATCACTTGGGAGGCAAGGTAAGGGTTTCAACCCTTAACTAATTTTCAAAACTTAGGGTCCAAGAAACCCTAATTTCGAAATTCTTGGCCTAAAGGGTTTAATTTCCATAAACCCTAGTTGACCAATTCAACCATTATAGAAAATTCAATAGAAAACAAGCTAACTTTGATACCACTGATGGGTTTTATGCAAAACAAACAAACTTAAACTTTTAAGTGTGCATGCAACCCTAATAAAGATTTATGTTTTCACTATAGAATCTATAACTATGAACATCAAAAGGGTACCTAAGAACGCTAGGATATTTTCAAAAATACCAAATTAGGGTTAAGGATTACATACCTTGATTGTTATTGTAGAAAAAACAATGAACACCTTCTTGTTGATATCTTGCAAGTGAGCACCATACTTTTTGTGTCTCTAATGGAATCACAACCAATGCTACAAAGAGGATAAATAAAGACAGGAGTGGGGAGCCAATTTTTCATCCAATGCTTCTTAAGGGAAGGCGTGTATGAAAATGTAAGGGCTATGGCCTTTATATAGCTTAGGAAGCTTGGTGCCAAAGCTAGGGTTTAAGGAGGAAACCCTAAATTCCCTTGATTGATGACCAAGTAGTCCATTCCCCTTATTCAAGTGGTTTGGAAAAAAAATTCTTGAGTTTGTCCAAGTGATTTCCGTCCACCTCATACAATGAGGTGCTTGGCCTTCTTCCTTCAACTTTTAATAAACAATCAAATAGTCCTTACACTTTTATTCATACAGATCTAACAGATCAATATGTCATAGCAAAATCCTATATACTAGGATACATAACCGAATGGGCTGGAATTTGTGCCTTCGACCCACGAGTATAGTAAGGAAACTGACCTTGCAGTCTGAAAAGATAGCAGAAAAGAACACTACTCCAAATGGGAACCCTACAAGTCACCTAAGCAAAAAATAATGACCAAAACTCAAACTACAACTCAAAATACCCAAAATGTCTCTAATTCAAACTTTGTCAAAGTCAACAGTCAACGGTCAAAGTCAAAATTAACTCCAGCTAGTCGCCACGTCGTGGCTGCTAACCGACGAAACAGCCGGGCGATTCATCAAATCCATAAATGTCATGTGAGTAGTGGTGAGGCCAAATGGCGTCACCACGAACTTGTAATGACTGTAACGAGTCTGAAATGTTGTCTTTCCACATCCTCCTCTATAACCCTCATTTGATGATGCCATGACATCAAATCAATCTTGGAGAACCACGATGCACCCTGCGGCTAATAAAAAAGGACATCAATCAGTGGAAGTTGGTAATGGTTCTTCACCGTTAACTTGTTCAACCCCCTATAATCAATACACATGCGGTGGGACTCATCCTTCTTCTTTAGAAATAAGATCAGTGATCCCCAAGGTGAACTGCTTGGTTTGATAAACTGCTTACCCAACAGCTCCTAAAGCTTATTGGACAACTCCTGCATCTCTGGTGGTGCTAATCGGTACGACACCTTAGATATTAAAGCCACGCAATGGACCAAATCATTCCTGAACTCAACCTGCCT